>NC_141877.1:381202478-381512189 GCF_056163025.1 Triticum urartu
GTCATCCACTTGAGGGAAATTTGCTACTGTCCTATAAACTTGTGCACTTGCAGGCCCAACAACGTCTACAAGAAGAAGGTTGTGTAGTAGACATCAAGCTCTTTTCTGGCGCCGTTGCGGGGGAGGCTAGGTAAGCGGCACTCACACCCCGTCAACTAAGCTCTTTTCTAGCGTCGTTGCCGAGGAGGTGAGTGCTTGAAGGTATATCTTTAGATCTTTCAATCGAGTCTTTTAGTTTCTTGTTTTATCACCAGTTTAGTTTATAAAAGAAAATTACAAAAAAATGGAATTGAGTTTGTCTCATACGCTTCACCTTTTTAACATCTTTCGTGAGTATGATGGAAAGGATAATTGTGCTCAAGTGCTAGAAGAAGAAATCTACAAAATGTTTGGCACTAAATCTTTGAATGATGAGCATGATTGCAATGTTGTTAGTATGAATTCTTTGAATATCCATGATGCTAATGATGATTGCACTAGTTATGATGAAAATACCTCCTATAAACATGTCAATTTTTGTGGAGTAGATTGGGTTTGCAAGTACACACCGAATAGGGAAGATAGATATTGTAAGAGGCATAAGTACTTAGAAACTAAATTGTTGCAAGATCTAGATGAATGTGCTGAAAGATTCAATATTTTTCGTGCCCCTTGTGAACTTTGCAATGAACATGGTCATTTAAAGCTCCAATGCTATTTGTTTCATGATCAAGTCGTGTCCAAACATTGTGATAATTTGATTACCATTGAGCATCATAAAGAGCTTAGCCTTCTTTTGGGTTATGAAGAAATGAAACGTATAACTGAGGGTATTCCAAAGTTTAATCTTGATAGAGTTCTTGATTTTGATCTAGAGAATATTTATATGTATTGTGCGGTGAATTGCATTGAAAATCCTTATATTGCCAACTACATAAAGAAAAGGAAACAAATAGAAGATGAAGAGAATACTAATGAAAGGGAAGAGACTTCCCAATATCCTCCTATTATCTATTATGATGAACCAGGCAACGAGGAGGAGCCTCCTATTCAACCAATCTCATTAATAAGGAGCTCCAAAAAGAGGATTGAACCCACACACGATGTGGTAAAGAAGAAGAAAAGAAAAAGGAAGAGAGGTAAAAAGGTATCTCTCCCAAATAAAGTTGCTCCTATTATTGCTGTGCCTCATGAAAATGAAGATGATACACTTGATGATGATCTCGTTATGCCTATTGCTTGTTGTGATGATTATGATTGGGAAGATAATGATACTTCTTATGATCTTCAAAATCTTTTTGGCACATGCTTGGAAGAATATAATAATTGCTATACTATTGGTGCTATCCATGCTATTAATGATGAGAGTGATTATGCTTATGATACGAAAAGGCCCAAGCTTGGGGAAACTATGTTTGATGAGGATGACATGTTTGAGAATATATTTGCTGCAATTAATGTTTGTCCCAAGCTTGGGGATTCTATGTTTAATAATGATGATATTTTTAACCTTCCATGTTTTGATATGCAAAGTGATTATGATGAGAACAAAGTTGCTACTTATGATGATTATTGTGATGAAACTTATGCTATAAAAAGTAGTGATGATTATATTTATAAAACTTGTCATGATTATGATTACCCCTTCTCTGAACATTACTCTTTTAATATGGAAACAATTTATAGTATTCGACTTTCCTATGATACTCCCACTATTCCGAATGAGAAGAATTTTGCCTATGTGGAGAGTAATAAATTTTCTATGCTTGTAGATCATGAAAAGAATGCTTTAGGTGCTGGTTATATTGTTGAATTTATTCATGATGCTACTGAAAATTATTATGAGGGAGGAACATATGCTTGTAGGAATTGCAATAATATCAAGTTTCCTCTCTATGTGCTTAAAACTTTGAAGTTATGCTTGTTTTACCTTCCTATGCAAGTTGATTCTTGTCCCCACAAGTTGTTTTCTCACAAAATACCTATGCATAGGAAGTGGGTTAGGCTTAAACGTGCTAGTCATATTCTTCATGAGGCTCTCTTTATGTTTCAATTCTTATCTTTTATGTGAGCATCATTGAAATCATCATGCCTAGCTAGGGGCATTAAACGATAGCGCTTGTTGGGAGGCAACCCAATTTTATTTTAGTTTCTTGCTTTTTGGTTCTGTTTAGGAATAAATAATCCATCTAGATTCTGTTTAGATGTGGTTTTATCTTTTAATTAGTGTTTGTGCCAAGTTAAACCTATTAGACCTTCTTGGAAGATAGTTATTTGATCTTGCTGTAATTTCCAGAATCTTTGCGCTCAGTGCCCGAATTTTCAAAAATCACCAGAACGTGATAAAATAGTGATTCCAATTGCTTCTGATCAATAAACAAATTGCCCAGGTCTTCTAATTTTGGTAGAATTTTTTGGATTCCAGAAGTTTGCGTTAGTAACAGATTACTACAGACTGTTCTGTTTTTGACAGATTCTGTTTTGCGTGTGTTGTTTGCTTATTTTGATGAATCTATGGCTAGTAAAATAGTTTATAAACCATAGAGAAGTTGGAATACAGTAGGTTTAACACCAATACAAATAAAGAACAAGTTCACTACAGTACCTTAAAGTAGTCTTTTGTTTTCTTTCTCTAACGGAGCTCACGAGATTTCTATTGAGTTTTGTGTTGTGAAGTTTTCAAGTTTTGGGTGAATTCTTTTGATGGATTATGGAACAAGGAGTGGCAAGAGCCTAAGCTTGGCGATGCCCATGGCACCCCCAAGATAATCCAAGGACACCAAAAAGTCAAAGCTTGGGGATGCCCCGGAAGGCATCCCCTCTTTCGTCCACTTCCATCGGTAATTTACTTGGAGCTATATTTTTATTCACCACATGATATGTGTTTTGCTTGGAGCGTCTTGTATTATTTGTGTCTTTGCTTGTTAGTCTACCACAATCATCCTTGCTGTACACACCTTTTGAGAGAGCCATGTATAAATTGAAATTTGTTAGAATACTCTATGTGCTTCACTTATATCCTTTTGAGCGTGATAATTTTTGCTCTAGTGCTTCACTTAGATCTTTTAGAGCACGGTGGTGGTTTGTTTTAAAGAAACTTGATCTCTCATGCTTCACTTAGATTATATTGAGAGTCGTTAATAGCATGGTAATTTGCTTAATGTTAATATACTTGGTATTCAAGATATGTGAAACTTTCTTTTTAGTGGGTTGAATACTAAGATAAGTTTGATGCTTGATAATTGTTTTGAGATATGGAGGTGATAATATCATAGTCGTGCTAGTTGAGTAGTTGTGAATTTGAGAAATACTTGTGTTGAAGTTAGCAAGTCCCGTAGCATGCACGTATGGTTAAAGTTGTGTAACAAATTTGAAGCATGAAGTGTACCTGGCTTGTGCATCCTTATGAGTGGCGGTCGGGGACGAGCGATGGTCTTTTCCTACCAATCTATCCCCCTAGGAGCATGCGCGTAGTACTTGATTTTTGATGACTTCTAAATTTTTGCAATAAGTATATGAGTTCTTTTGACTAATGTTGAGTCCATGGATTATACGCACTTTTACCTTTCCGCCATTTGCTAGCCTCTTCGGTACCGTGCATTGCCCTTTCTCACATTGAGAGTTGGTGCAAACTTCGCTGGTGCATCCAAACCCCGTGATATGATACGCTCTTTCACACATAAACCTCCCTATATCTTCCTCAAAACAGCCACCATACCTACCTATCATGGCATTTCCATAGCCATTCCGAGATATATTGCCATGCAACTTCCATCATCATCATCATCATCATCATCATCATCATCATCATGACATGCTTTACTTTTGTCATATTGCCATTGTATGATCTTGTAGTTGACATCGTATTTGTGGCAAAGCCACCATGCATTATTTTTCATACATATCACTCTTGATTCATTGCACCATCCCGGTAGACCGCCGGTGGCATTCATATAGAGTCATATCTTGTTCTAGTATCAAGTTGTAATCATTATGTTGTAATCAATAGAAGTGTGATGATCATCATTATTAGAGCATTGCCCAATCAAAAAAAAGAGAGAATGGCCAAAAAGAAAGGAAAAAAAGAAAGGCCCCCCAAAAAAAGAGAAAATAAAAAGGGCAATGCTACTATCTCTTTTTCCACACTTGTGCTTCAAAGTAGCACCTTGTTCTTCATGTAGTGAGTCTCATATATTGTGCTTCAAAGTAGCACCATGATTTCATATAGTGAGTCTCATAAGTTGTCTTGTTCGTACTAGTGGGAATTTTTCATTATAGAACTTGGCTTGTATATTCCAACTATGGGCTTCCTCAAAATGCCCTAGGTCTTCATGAGCAAGCAAGTTGGATGCACACCCACTAGTTTTCTTTTGTTGAGCATTCTTAGCTCTAGTGCATCCGTTGCATGGCAATCCCTACTCCTTGCATTAACATCAATTGATGGGCATCTCCATAGCTCATTGATTAGCCTCGTTGATGTGAGACTTTCTCCTTTTTTGTATTCTCCACACAATCCCCATCATCATATTCTATACCACCCATAGTGCTATGTCCATGGCTCGCGCTCATGTATTGCGTGAAGGTTGAAAAAGTTTGAGATTATTTGAGTATGAAACAATTGCTTGTCTTGTCATCGGGGGTATAGAAGTTGGGAACATCTTTGTGTGACGAAAATGAAGCATAGCCTAACTATATGATTTTGTAGGGATGAACTTTCTTTGGCCATGTTATTTTGAGATGAAATAATTGTTTGATTAGTATGCTTGAAGTATTATCATTTTTTATGTCAATATGAACTTTTGTCTTGAACCTTTCGGATCTGAATATTCATACCATGATTAAGAAGATTTACATTGAAATTATGCCAAAGTATCACTCCGCATCAAAAATTCTCTTTTTATCATTTACCTACTCGAGGACGAGCAGGAATTAAGCTTGGGGATGCCTGATACGTCTCCAACGTATCTATAATTTTTGATTCCTCCATGCTACTTTATCTACTGTTTTGGACTATATTGGGCTTTATTTTCCACTTTTATATTATTTTTGGGACTAACCTATTAACCGGAGGCCCAGCCCAGAATTGTTGTTTTTTGCCTATTTTAGTATTTCGAGGAAACAGAATATCAAACGGAGCCCAAACAGAATGAAACCTTCGGGAACGTGATCTTCTCACCAAACGTGATCCAGGAGACTTGGACCCTACTCCAAGAAGTTTCCGGGGAGGTCACGAGGGTGGAGGGCGCGCCCCCCTGCCTCGTGGGGCCCCCGTAGCTCCACCGACGTACTCCTTTCACCCATATATACCGTCGTACCCTAAAACTTCCAGAACAAAACCTAGATCGGCAGTTCCGCCGTCGCAAGCCTCCAGAGCCACGAAAAACCAATCGGGACCCCTTTCCGGTACCCTGCCGGAGGGGGGATCCATCTCCGGTGGCCATCTTCATCATCCCGGCGCTATCCATGACGAGGAGGGAGTAGTTCACCCTCGGGGCTGAGGGTATGTACCAGTAGCTATGTGTTTGATCTCTCTCTCTCTCTCGTGTTCTCTCTCGTGTTCCCTCTATGGCACGATCTTGATGTATCCCGAGCTTTGCTATTGTAGTTGGATCTTATGATGTTTCTCCCCCTCTACTCTCTTGTGATGAATTGAGTTTCCCCTTTGAAGTTATCTTATCGGATTGAGTCTTTTATGAGAACACTTGATGTATGTCTTGGTGATCAACTTCCGGGTTTCGTGACATTGGGAACCTATGCATAGGGGTTGGCACACGTTCTCTTGATTCTCCGGTAGAAACTTTGGGGCATTCTTTGAAGTACTTTTATGTTGGTTGGATAAATCTAAGATTGTGTGATGCATATCGTATAATCATACCCACGGATACTTGAGGTGACAATGGAGTATCTAGGTGACATTAGGGTTTTGGTTGATTTGTATCTTAAGGTGTTATTCTAGTAAAAACTCCAGGGTTGTTTGTGACACTTATAGGAATAGCCCAACGGATTGATTTGAAAGAATAACTTTGAGGTGGTTTCGTACCCTACCATAATCTCTATGTTTGTTCTCCGCTATTAGTGGCTTCGGAGTGACTCTTTGTTGCATGTTGAGGGCTTGTCATATTATCTATCTATGTTATTATTGTTGAGAGAACTTGCACTAGTGAAAGTATGAACCCTAGGCCTTGTTTCCTATCATTGCAATACCGTTTACGCTCACTTTTACCGCTCGCTACCTTGCTGTTTTTATATTTTCAGATTACAAAAACCCATATCTACCATCCATATTGCACTTGTATCACCATCTCTTCGCCGAACTAGTGCACCTATACAATTTACCGTTGTATTGGGTGTGTTGGGGACACAAGAGACTTTTTGTTATTTGGTTGCAGGGTTGTTTGAGAGAGACCATCTTCCTCCTACGCCTCTCGCGGATTGATAAACCTTAGGTCATCCACTTGAGGGAAATTTGCTACTGTCCTACAAACCTATGCACTTGCAGGCCCAACAACGTCTACAAGAAGAAGGTTGTGTAGTAGACATCACGGCCTGGTGGGCCGAAGCCCAAGGGTCCGTGGGGGGGAGGTCTTTCTCCTTTTTTCTAGTTTTAGTTTTATTTTTTTATTTTTTTGTATTTTCTTTCTTTTACTTATTTTCTATTCTGTTTTATTTCATTTTAAATCATTTAGGCATTTTCTAAAAATAAGTTTTCTTTACTATAGTTACCCTTGTAATATTCGACAACCACCGAACATTTTTGTTTCAACTCTTAAAAACTTTTGTTGTTTGCCATGTTTGTGAATTTATTTTTGAATCAGTTTGAACTAACGAAAGTTTAGCAACGGTAATCAAAGATGACATGGCATCATTTGGAGAGTAATCAAAGATGACATGGCATTATTAGGAGAGTAATCAAAGATGACATGGCATCATTAGGAGAGTTTTACTATAGCCAAATTATCCGGGCGTTACATTTTCATCCTGAATGGTTGCCTAACCCGGTGCTGGTACTTAGGAAAAATGACACCTGGCGTATGTGTGTGGATTATACAAACCTTAATAAATCTTGTCCGACTGATGCTTTTGCTTTATGTCGCATCGATCAGATCATTGATGCTACGGCGGGTCGTGAGCATTTGAGTTTCTTAGATGCTTATTCTGGTTATCATCAGATCAAGATGGTAATTAAGGACCAGGAGAAGACATCTTTCATCACTCCCTTTGGAGCCTTCTACTATGTGTCTATGCCTTTTGGGCTTAAGAGTGCCCAGGCGACTTCTCAGCGTTGTGTTCAGAATTGCCTCCACAGCCAGATTGGACGCAATGTCCATGCTTATGTGGATGATATCGCTGTGAAATCCAGGAATAAGGAGACATTTTTAGATGATTTGAAGGAGACCTTTGACAACCTTCGGGTGTATAAGATGATGCTTAACCCGGCCAAATGTGTCTTTGGTGTGCCAGTAGTCAAGCTCCTGGGGTTTTTGGTCTTTGAGAGAGGTATTGAAGCTAACCCGGAGAAATCAAGGCTATCACTTCTTTGGCTAATCTAGCGTGTATTAATGATGTCCAATGTTTGGCGGGTCATATTGCGGCTCTAAGCCGATTTATAAGCCGCCTAGGAGAAAAGGCTATTCCTTTATACCAGATGATGAAGAAAACATAACACTTTGTCTGGAGTGATGCTGCCAATCAGGCGTTTGAGGCGCTTAAAAAATAGTTGGCTGAGCCACCGGTTCTTGCAGCTCCCATTGCTAAGGAGCCTTTGCTTTTATATGTGGCTGCTAACAGCAGAGCCATCAGTGTAGCGGTTGTGGTGGAAAGAGAGGAATCGGGCAAGGAATATCCGGTTCAAAGGCCCGCTTAGTATGCCAGTGAGGTATTGATTGAATCTAAGCAGAGGTACCGAAATTGGCAGAAGCTAGTCTATGGAGTGTTCATGGCTAGTCACAAGTTGAAGCATTATTTCCTTGGTCATCCCATTATTGTGGTCAGTTCTGCTCCTCTAGGGGATATTACTCAAAACAGAGAAGCTACAGGCCGGGTGGCCAAGTGGGCCATTGAGCTTGGACCTCATGGTTTGAAGTATATGCCTCAGACAACCATCAAGTCTCAGGCACTTGTGGATTTCATCAATGACTGGACAGAGTTGCAGATGTCTGAGGAAAAGCTTGATAATACATATTGGACTATTCCTTTTGATGGATCCAGGCAATTGGAAGGCTCGGGGGCTGGAGTTATTTTGACTTCCCCACGAGGTGACAAATTTTGTTATGTCTTAAGGTAACGTTTCCTTGTACTAACAATGCAGTTGAATATGAGGCCTTACTCCATGGCCTTCGGATAGCCAAAGAGATGAACCTAAGCCGGGTCAGGTGTTTTGGCGATTCAGATTTGGTGGCTCAACAAGTCTCAGGAACTTGGGATTCCAAAGACCCGCTCATGGCGGCTTATCGCCAGGTGGTTGATGGTGTTGCTAGTCATTTCAAAGGTTATTGGGTGGAACATGTTGACCGCAGGAAAAATGAGCGACTTATGCTTTAAGCCGACTGGGGTCTCAACATAAGCCAGTGCCACCTAACGTCTTTCTTGATACACTGACTAAACCTTCAGTTAAATTGCCCACAGAGGAGGATCTTGCTACCCCTGACCCGGAGGCACAGTTGGTGGCGGATCTTCATGCTATTCCTGATTGGACGGTCCCATATTTGACTTATATGACCCGGGGTGAGTTACCCGAGGATGAAACTTTGGCCAGACAAATAACCTGGCGGCCTAAGTCAATGACCATTGTCAATGGCGAGTTACACCAATGCAGTGTCACAGGGGTGTTCCAGCGTTGTATTTCTCTGGAGGAGGGCCATGAGATTCTATGAGAAATTCATGAAGGAGATTGTGGCCATCATGCCGGCTCTAAGTATCTCGTGGCTAAGGCTTTTTGTCATGGGTTTTATTGGCCGACGGCTCATGCTGATGCAGAAGATCTGGTCAAGAAGTGCGACGGCTGTCAGAAATTTTCCAGATGGGCTCATGTGTCAGCTCAAGAATTAAGGATGATTCCAATCACTTGGCCGTTTGCAGTGTGTGGCTTGATATGGTTGGACCTTTCAAGAGATCTAAGGACAAAAAGACCCACCTTTTGGTGGTGGTTGACAAGTTTACAAAGTGGGTTGAGGCAGAGCCGGTCAGCAAGTGTGATGCGGCAACAACAGTTCAATTCATTAAGAAGGTGATTTTCTGCTTTGGCTGCCGACATAGTATCATAACTGATAATGGCACTAATCTGTCTAAGGGTGCTATGAAAGAATTCTATCAACGAGAGCATATTCGTCTCGATGTTTCATCAGTGGCTCACCCCTAGTCCAATGGTCAAGCTGAAAGGGCCAATCAAGAAATATTGAGAGGCATAAAACCCTAGATTATGGTCCCTTTGCAGAGGATGCCGGGTTGTTGGGTTGAGGAGTTACCCTCGGTGCTTTGGAGTATCAATACTACCCCCAAAAGATCCATGGGTTATACGCCCTTCTTCATGGTTTATGAAGCAGTGGCAGTCCTTCCAAGTGGCATCCGACACGACTCGCCCCATGTAGCGGCTTATGTTTAGATTGATAACGAAAAAGCACGCCAGGATGATCTCGGCCTCCTGGATGAGGAGTGTGACCTTGCAGTGGGTCATTTGGCGATTTATCAACAAGATATGCGTCATTATCACAGTCGACACGTTAAGACCCAGACGTTTCAAGAAGGCGACTTGGTGCTCTGCCTCATCCAGGATCAAATAGATATGCACAAATTATCCCACCTTGGGAAGGACCTTTTGTGGTCAGCAAAAACCTGGACAACGGGTCGTACTACCTCATTGATATTCGAGACCACAAGGACTCACGCACATTGGAGGAGGAAACCCGCCGGCCTTGGAATATTTCTCATCTTCGGCCTTATTACACTTGAGCCACCGGCTCTTGTGTTGTACATACTGTAATCAATGTATATATTATGATTAGTACAATAAAGCCGGCATCCCTAATAATTCAGGGCCTCTGTCGTTTCATTTCTGAGTATCTGAGTCTTTATTATCAATTCATAAGATCACTTGGGGGCTTCCTGCTCAATGAGCATAGCTGTGCTTACCCTCTTGATCCGGCTTACACGCCTCATTGCAAATCACCTGGGGGCTTCTTGCCCAAATTACAGGTTACCAAAGAGAACTTGCTGCAGTGCGCGGTTCAAACATATGTATCCTGCCTTGAGGGCTCATTATAGGTCACTTGGGGGCTTCTTGCTCACTGAGCACAACTATACTTACCCTCTTGATCGGCTTATATGCCAGGTGTAAACACCAAATTCCGTGTTATCCTGCTTGTATGTACTTTTCACTCCACCCAGGTAATCCTGGAATGACCCGCCATACACTTAACAGTCAATCTTGTAATAAAGACCCTGAACTTGTCAAGGTTAAAACGACGGTTTGTCATGTGAGGGCCGGCTTATAGGTTTGAATGAAGGATTAACTCAGTGGTTGTGCAGCCCATGAAAGCACTTGAGATTAAGGCTTGTTTTTCGGATTCGTTGTTTTTTAAAACATTCTTTGGATTCATATTCTTGTTCCATGTTAACATATGGTTTAAAACAATTTAGTCCATGTAGCCTTGACCTTTATGACTCATATTTGAGCATATTTGGGGTTTGATAACCCACCCTGGCTTTGGACGTTAAGTCGCCAGTATATTTTGGATTGCACTATTGGAATCATGCGCTTATAAATCATTGGATTGTTACCCTCACTGCATATGGCGATGTAAGACGACAACATGAGCCAATTTATAGGTATGTTTTTAAATTGTTGGATGAATATGCGAGGTTTGATAATCCGCCCTGGTTATAGACTTTAAGTCACCAGAAAATATTATATGGGACATCATGACCCGCCCTGGCGTAAACCGCCAGGGCACATGTTATTTACTTGTGTGCAGGGAATATGATAATATGACCTACATGATTGATAATATTATAAGCATAATGAGCGGATCTTCAACATCAGATCGGTGATTTAAAGTATTCAGCAAATAAACATGCATGATGGCATGTGAGATCATGGTTTGATACTAGACTATTACAAGGCTTTCGCAAAGCCCAAATGATTCAACATTTTTCATAAGAAACGCTATGCCATGGTTTGAGAGCCGCCCCTTGGATCAGTTGTTCTACTTCTGATGAGTTGAAGACTCCGGGTTAACCTGTGCCAGTTCTTCTTCATCTTCTTCCGTAGGCAATGACCAGTTGATGTCGGTTAAGGCTTGAAATTCAGCCTCGTCATCTATAAGTTCAGATGGATCAACTTCAGGAGCAAAGATATGCTTACGTATTGGAGGGATGAGGTCCACAACTTCATAAGCTGGTGCCTTCACTTTTGAATTTTCCACTATATAAGACGCCTGATTTTGGGATAGGTCATTTTCTTCGGCTAGCTTGCTTGCCGGTGGACGCATCTGCTTCACACAAGCGGCAAAGTCATTTTGGTCAAAGGGAGACCCATCTTCTTTCAGACTTGGGCAGCCAGTGGCCAGTTCCTCCGGGTCTAGTTCTGCCTGCCATGCTTTTGCTCGGCTCAAGGCAGTGATAGCACCGGCTCTGGCGGATCATCACTTTATTTCTTCAATTCTTTGGGGCAGAATAGAGAGTTTGTCCAAAACCTCCTTAAGAAGTGAAGGTGCCTGTTTGGTGTGAGAGATGGCGGCTATAGTATACGTTGAGCGCCTGTGTACAGTTGCTCTACCAAAGTATAAGTGGCCTTCAGCTTCACCAGCATATCCTGGCCAAGATTGGCACTCCTGGGGCCTGTTAAATAAAATGAGAAGATGAGTCATCCAGGCGCGTTACAAGTAAAACATTGGGAATAGTTCAAGGCATCTTGTGTTACTTACCAAATATAGCAGTAGTCATCTGAGAAATGTGGCGCTTTAAGCCGGTCAATTCTGCAGTGACCTCTTTCAAAGACGACTCAATGTGCTCTGCTCTTTGTGTTACGGCGGCCTTTTCCTCAGCCCAGGTGGATTTCTCTGTAGCAAATCCGGTTTTGAGTTTTTCATTTTCATCCAAGGTAAATTTAAAATTGGCATTAGCTTTCTGGGTCTCAGCTTCTTGACGTTCCAGCCTGGTCTTTAAATCGCTCAACTGAGACTCGGTTTGAGTCAAGGTTTCCTGCAAGTAAAGATTATATAGTCATCATTAAATTTTTCAGGACACAATATATATACAAGTCCCAAGCCCTTTGCAAGCAAAGCACTTGGCACTTGGGGGCTAATGTGTGGAGTTCTTTTAAGTGGCCGAAAGATCCGGCTCATCTTTATCAAGATAAACCATCCTATGAGGGCTAAGGGAGTCCGGGATAAGGGGGTCTCCAGACAGACGGACTATATCCTTTGGCCGGATTGTTGGACTATGAAGAAACAAGATTGAAGACTTCGTCCCGTGTCCGGATGGGACTCTACTTGGCATGGAAGGCAAGCTAGGTAATACGGATATGTATATCTCCTCCTTTGTAATCGACCTTGTGTAACCCTAGCCCTCTCCGGTGTCTATATAAACCGGAGGGTTTTAGTCCGTAGGACAACATACAATCATACCATAGGCTAGCTTCTAGGGTTTAGCCTCTCCAATATCGTGGTAGATCAACTCTTGTACTACTCATATTATCAAGAATAATCAAGCAGGACGTAGGGTTTTACCTCCATCAAGAGGGCCCGAACCTGGGTAAAACATCGTGTCCCCTGCCTCCTGTTAGCATCCGCCTTAGACGCATAGTTCGGGACCCCTTACCCGAGGTCCGCTGGTTTTGACACCGACATTGGTGCTTTCATTGAGAGTTCCTCTGCGTCATCGTCGTTAGGCTTGATGGCTCCTACGATCATCGATGGTGATGTAGTCCAGGTTGAGACTTTTCTCCTCGGACAGATCTTTGTGTTCAGTGGCTTCGCATTGCGGGCCAACTCGCTTGGCCGTCTGGAGCAGATCGAGAGTTATGCCCCTGGCCACCAGGTCAGGTTTGAAAGCTTAAACTACACGGCCAATATCCGCGGGGACTTGATCTTCGACGGATTCGAGCCCCTACCTTGTGCGCCACACGGTCACGATGAGTATGATTTAGCTCTACCATCACACAGTGTTCAGGAGATCACACCGGCAACTGCTCCGACCCTCAATTTGGAACCAGTCGCGCCATCCATGGACGGGTGGATAGACCCCGCCACAGAGGCCGCACTCTCATCAGCGATCATGCCGAGTATCGACCTTACCCTTCATGAGAGCCATGGCGCCGAACTCCTGGATTCCTCGCCGGCCACGGACTCCGAACCGCCTGCGCCCGTGCCTATCAAATCCGACCGGGCGCCGATCACGGAGTTTACCTCTGTGGATATCTTTCAGCACTCGCCCTTCGGCGACATACTAAACTCATTAAGGTCTCTCTCCTTGTCAGGAGAGTCCTGGCCGAACTATGTCCGGCAGGATTGGGGTGCGAATGACGAAGAAATTCACCGCCCACCCACCACCCACTTAATAGCCACTGTTGACGATTTGACCAACATGCTCGACCTCGACTCCGAAGACATCAACGGTATGGACGACGATGCAGTAGACGAACAGGAACCACTGCCCACAGGGCACTGGATGCCCACTTCATCATATGATGTATTCATGGTGGACACACCCAAAGAAAATGACGACGAGGAACGGAAGGACGCAACAAAGGGTTGTTCCCTCGAGAAGCAGTCAAAGTGGCGGCGTAAGCGCCGCTCCAAATCCCGCCTCAACAGAAACATCGGTCATATAGACCCGCGATAGAGCAGGGTGAACCATCGCCTGACCAGGGCAACACGGAGAATCAAACCGAACAACCCGACTCCGTCGAAGATAACAGTCCGGACGACATCACACCGGACATACGCCCGGAGCAACAGAATGCCCATCAAAGGCTTGTTGCCACTGCGAGGAGTCTGAAAAAGAAGAAGCAAAGGCTCAGGGCTACGCAAGACACACTCAGAATCAGATGGAGTGAAGTACTCAACACTGCAGCGAAGTACGACGGTAATCGCCACACCAAGAGCTACCCGAAGCGAAAGTTGCTACCTGAATTCGACGAGGAGGCCTTAGATCCCCCGCAATTATAAAACAAAACGGCCATCCGGTCGGATAGACGACCTCGTGGCCAATATAGAGCGGCAAACAATGCCGCACATAAGCCAGTACGCGATCCACGCGAGGGCTCGCATCAAAAGGACGACGCAACCAGATCCATATACGAACCATGCAAGCGCGCTCCAGTATGCAATGCAACACAACAAACATCCGAACACCACGGTACACCAAAATACAGGGGTGCCTTACACCCCTATGTTTCACCGATGAGGTGCTGGACCATGAATTTCCACAGGGATTCAAACCCGTAAACATAGTGGCGTACGACGGAACAACAGACCCTGGGGTCTGGATTGAGGACTATATCCTCCATATCCACATGGCTCGAGGAGACGATCTCCACGCCATCAAGTACTTACCCCTCAAGCTCAAAGGGCTAGCTCGGCACTGGCTTAAAAGCCTCCCCGAAAACTCCATTGGAAGCTGGGAAGAGCTCGAAGACGCCTTTCGGGCAAATTTTCAAGGGACCTATGTCCGACCACCTGATGCAGATGGTTTAAGTCATATAACTCAACTACCCGGAGAGTCAGCCCGAAAGCTTTGGAACAGGTTCCTCACTAAGAAGAACCAAATAGTCGACTGTCTGGACGCCGAAGCCTTAACAACTTTCAAGCACAGCGTTCGAGACGAATGGCTCGCCAGACACCTCGGCCAAGAAAAGCCGAGAACAATGGCAGCATTACAAGCCTCATGGCCCGCTTTTGCGCAGGCGAGGACAGTTGGTTAGCCCGATGCAGCACCAGCAACCCAAGTACATCCGAAGTCAGGGACGGAAACGGGAAATCACGACGCAGCAAAAACAAGCGCCGGAATAAAGAAGACAGCCCAAAGAGCACGGCGGCAAACGCCGGATTCAGAAGCTCTCGGCCAGGTCAACAAAAGCCGCCCTTCAAAGGCAACAGAGACAGACTGTCCAGCCTAAACAAGATTCTAGACCAAATATGTCAGATCCATAGTACCCCCGACAAACCTGCAAATCATACCCATAAAGAATGTTGGGTCTTCAAGCAATCCGGCAAGCTCAACGCCGAACATAAGGGGCAGGATACACCAAGCAAAGACGAGAACGAGCCCCACAAGCAAAGCACTGGGGAACAGAAGAAATTCCCACCAGAAGTCAAAACAGTCAACGTGTTACACGTAATAAAGGGGAGAAACAAAGTGGCACTCCCAGAGACACATGCCCCAGGGCCTATCACCGCGGAGTTCTACCACTGGTCGTCCCAACCGATCACTTTTGACCATCGGGATTACTCAGCAAGTGTCCGGCGTGCAGGATGGGCTGCCTTGGTATTAGACCCAATAATTGACAGATACCACTTCACATGAGTTTTGATGGACAGCGACAACAGTTTAAACCTGATATATCAGGACACAGTATGCAACATGGGGATAGACCCAGCAAAAATTAGCCATAGCAACACTACCTTTAAAGGAGTAACGCCAGGCCCAGAAGCCCGTTGCACGGGCTCCCTGCTAGTAGAGGTTATATTTGGCTTCCCCGATAACTTCCGCAGCGAAAATTTAACCTTCCACAATGCTCCGTTCCAAAGTAGCTATCAAGCACTACTCGGACGCGAAGCTTTTGCTCGCTTTAACGCAATACCACATTACACTTCCCTCATGCTTAAGATGCCCGGTCCATGCGGCATCATTACAGTAAATAGAAATATAGAGCGCTCCTTGCGCGTGGAAGACCGTGCGGCTGCTCACACTAAACGGCCTCACCAACTAAAGCATCTGACCTGGTCGTTAAGACCACGGACACGGTTGGACGAGTCCGGTACAACTATATGTAATTGATACAGGTTTGATGGCCATACCCCTATTAGAATACAAGGGGCTCAACACGTGTGCACAAGTGGCAATCAGGCTCAACTCTACTCATTTTGAACTAGATATTGTTTATTTAGTATAACTTACCTTTTGCGCGACAACTTTTCAATTAAGTTCCTCTCTTTTTCAGATGACCATCGTGCTACACCCGTCCAGAATACGGCACAATGGAGACACAGGCACAGACGTGCAGCAGGGACCCGTTCGAAGGATTCTTTTTAGATTAAGACCCTGCGTAAACCTTTTTTACTATCTCTTGTTGATACACATCCCTCAGTTTCTCAGTAAAATTGAGAAGGATGCTGACGTATTGGCATGTGGCCATGTCATAATATTGCACGTACCTGGACACCAGGGGCTTATTACAAAGGGCATTGTTTAGGTCCGGTTTACACCATAAAGACCGAATACCTTAGGGAGTGTTCGGCGTCGCGAGTTTGGCCTTATATGCATCAGCTCCGAATCATGTCTTTGGTCAAAAGTTGGGTTTGCCCGGCTCCTGTGTTTTGCTGCCTTACGTTCCGCTCTATCGGCTAAGGCGGCACCAGGAGAACTACTGCGATTATGCCCTGGTTCATCCGGACGAGCACCTCAGTAGAGAAAGCCGAAAACTGACTGTCATGATATAGCGTGAGACTTGTCAACCACTCAATGACCTATCGGAATCTTTGGGATTCCTACGCCTTAACGAAGGGCCATTTCCCGGCCAGGCATGTACGCAGCCCGAATTCGGATGAGTGCGGAGCCACCAAGGGCTATATAGTAGCCCCACTGTCAAACTCCTCTCGCTAAGTGAAAGTGTTAAAGCATTATAGTTCGGTTGCCTAGTTCGCTGCGCTATCACCTCCTTAATGGACCAAGACGTTGGGTCAAGTGTGAACATGCGTCTTCTGCGAACACCCCCGCATTATATGCGTGGGGGCTGAAGCCGACGACTGCAATCTTTCAGGTTATATACATATACATACATAAACGGCCGCACAGGAGGCATCATAATACTTTTGGGCAAAAGTATAAATATAGCCTTGATAAACTTAATAAAACATTGTTTTTACAATGGGAATACATGTCATTCAAACATAATATTCTTCGAGCACTGGGTCTCTATTGAACGAGCGCCTTCAAGAACTTCTTCAAAATAGTGCTCGACAGCCACTCGGCCTATGGCCGAACCCTGCGCCGCGACAGTGGTGGCATCCATCTCCGCCCAGTATGTTTTGACACAGGAAAGGGCCATCCATGAGCCTTCTATGCATGCCGACCTCTTGATCGCATTAATGCGCGTCACCGCACCAAGGAACTGCTGCACCAAACTAAAATAGTTGTTTGGCTTTGGCCTTTCCGGCCACAGATGATCCACAACAGACCTCATGGCAAGTCTGGACAATCTATTCAGCTCGGCCCATTCGGCAAGCCGATTAGTCAATGGAAGCGAACACTCTGGAACATTAAATTGTGACCAGAATAGCTTGTCCACTTCATGATCTGTTTGATCTCGGAAGTATTCGGCCGCATCGACAGCACTCGCTGCCAAGTCCAGATATGCGTCCGCCGAACTCCACAGCCGGTCCAGAGGGGCATACTGAGGATCTCCAAACTTCCTCCGCAGCATGAAGGGATTCCCAGCCATGATATCCCCGGCTTGACGTAGCTCCTCCTTCTTCGCTCTCATCGCAGAGCGGGTGTCTTTGGTCGCCATCGTAGCCTTTTCCAGGTCCGTCGCCTTCGCCCGGTTTTCCTCTTCAAGAAGCTGGCAATGGTCGGCAGTGTCTTTTAACTTTATAGCCATCTTGGCCATTTTCTCTTTGCTCCCGCAATGCGCGGCCTTTTTAGCTCTTAACTCTTCGGCCACCTTTAAAGCAGCCGCATTACTACTCCTTGCTTGCTCCTTGGCTCGGGCAAGTTCTGCCCGAAGGGTCTCCACGGTGGCAGCTCCATCTGCAGTCACAACATATTAAAGATACTGGCATCATGCTGCTCTTATTATGTGACGATCACCAGAAAAATCACTCACCCTGTGCCTCGTCAAGCCGCTTGTTGACAAGCACAATGTCGGCATCTGCCGCATCCAGTTGCCGCTTTAGTCTGGCAAACCCATCAGTCCGGCTAGCCACCGGAGCTTCAACCACCTGCACATAAAGGCGGTCTGGTTATTATCTGGGACTATGATCCTCTGTTTGCCACTGTTTCCGACGACAACCAGAGTCTCAGGGGCTACTATCCACACGGGGCACACCTAAATATGTGCGGTACTGTCAAAAATGTATATCATTTCACGTACCTCAAAACCCGTCAGTAGACTCATAAAGGCTTCATGCAACCCGCTTTCAGCGGACGAAATCCTTTCAATCACTGTACCCATCAACGTACGGTGCTTTTCTGAGATAGTCGCTCACTCTAGCAGATCCTTCAGTACGTCCGACCGCATACCAGATGGTGCTGGACTCTTTTGATTGCTCTCTTCAAGAGCCGGATACTGGGGACTTCGGGTGGCCATAGGATTACCTGCTGGCCTTGCCGGATCAGGAGAAACCCTCCGCGACGACACTTCAAGGTTGCCCGCTTCTTGAGCTGGGGATTCCGGGGGAGGCGTTTCGCTCTCCATCATCTCCGGAAGAAGATCCCCTGAAGACGAGCTCTGCTGAGAAGGGCTAAGATCCGAACTACAAGATAAATGCTTCGGTTATTTTCCTCAGAAGTAAGGTAGGATATCTTCACTAGTAAGTACTTTTTGATTACTTGCAGCTCGTTAGAGGGCCGATCCCCGTGCGGTCATTGTGCGGCAAGAGCACCCTCCGAGGCAGGACCCTCTGGTGGAGATTTCTTCTCCCGTTTGGAAACCTTGGTTTCCGGATCTTCAGAGGTAGTCCTCTTCCTTCCCCGGGGCGAGAGAATGTCAGATTCTTCCCCTGGGTTATCCTCCCTCACGGAGGCGCTCATTCCCTCGGTTGGAATAGGTAGCGGTGGAGGCCCGCTTTCGCCCTCTTTATTCCCCCTTCATCTTCCTTTGAGGGCACCAGGCAAGGTGCTGGCTCGAGCATCTTTTCCAGCACCAGATTGTCCAAGCCTTTAGGAAGGGGGGCCGAACACCGGATCATCTTCGCCTTTGTTACCCAGTCCTGGTCGAAGAGCAATTCTTCAGAATGATGTCATGATAAATAAAAAGGACAGTGTGTTCGACCATGGGATTACTTACTTGGGCCGCGGTGCGGTTGCTGCTCAGGCCCACGTCCTCGGTAGTGTCCGGACACTCTATTTGAGGTCCGAAGAATGATTTTTACATCTCCTCATGCGTCAGGCCGAGGAAATTCTGAATAGTGCGCGGTCCTTCCGGGTTGAATTCCCACATGCGGAGGGGCCGGCGTTTGCAAGGCTGGACTCGACGAACCAGCATGACTTGCATTACCATAACCAGACTGAAATCTCCCTCGAAGAGATCTCGGATGCGGCTCTGCAGTATGGGCACGTCCTTGGCTGGACCCTAGATCAGCCCCCTGCTGATCCATGACATCAGTTGTGGTGGAGGGCCTGAGTGAAAGGTGGGGGCGGCTACCCACTTGGCACTTTGGGGAGCTGTGACGCAGAACCACTCCTGTTGCCATAATCCGAACACCTCTGGAAAGGAGCCCTTCGGCCATGGAGCGCCATCAATTTTGCTTATTAGAGCACCTCCGCACGCTGCATACTGCCCTTCGACCATCTTCGGCTTCACATCAAAGGTCTTGAGCCACAGGCCGAAGTGAGGGGTAATGCGGAGGAAGGCCTCACAAACGACAATAAATGACGAGATGTGAAGGAGGTAATCCGGGGCTAGGTCGTGAAAATCCAGCCCGTAATAGAACATAAGACCCCTAACAAAGGGATCCAGAGCGAGGCCTAGTCCTCGGAGGAAGTGAGAGACAAACACAACGCTCTTGTTGGGTTCGGGAGTAGGGATGACCTGCCCTTGGGCGGGCAGCCTATGCGAGATTTCGGCGGTCAGGTATCTGGCCTCTCTCAACTTCGTGATATCCTCCTCCGTGATGGAGGAAGGCATCCACCGGCCTTGAAGGCTGGATCCGGACATGATTGAAGGTCCGAAGCACCTGACCTGTGCTTTGGGTGTTAGAACTCGAGGTGGGGGAAGGATTCGATTGAGCACGGGAGGAAAAAAAGTAAAAGCCTTGTCCCTTTATAAAGAGGGTGAATATCAAGCGTCCTCCTCGTGGCCGTTTGGGACTTGCCTAAAATCTAGGAGTCCTAGACACGGTTGGGTTACCCACGTCCGTATTAGTGAGAATCCTGTAATAAGGGGAACACGATCTCTGCTTTGACAAGACGTGTCAAGAAACTGCCCCGCGTTATGTGCGGGGCTGGTTAAGGAAAAACGGTTCAAATAATTACCGGGTCGTGGCGTGATGTCATGCCGCCAAAACGTGTTAGCAGATTAGATTTGTGGTAATATTATTCTCTCTATGGTGGTATGTGGAACTTATTTTGCAGGGTCGGACACTATCCTTGTATTCAAATTCTTCTGTGGTGTATTCGGGGGAGGAACCCGCCTTGCAATGCCGAAGACAACACTGCACGCCGGACTCATCATCATTGAAGCCTAGTTCAGGGGCTACTGAGGGAGTCCTGGATAAGGGGGTCTCCGGACAACCGGACTATATCCTTTGGCCGGATTGTTGGACTATGAAGAAACAAGATTGAAGACTTCGTCCCATGTCCGGATGGGACTCTACTTGGCGTGGAAGGCAAGCTAGGAAATACGGATATGTATATCTCCTCCTTTGTAACCGACCTTGTGTAACCCTAGCCCTCTCCGGTGTCTATATAAACCGGAGGGTTTTAGTCTGTAGGACAACATACAATCATACCATAGGCTAGCTTCTAGGGTTTAGCCTCTCCGATCTCGTGGTAGATCAACTCTTGTACTACTCATATTATCAAGAATAATCAAGTAGGACGTATGGTTTTACCTCCATCAAGAGGGCCCGAACCTGGGTAAAACATCGTGTCCCCTGCCTCCTGTTACCATCCGCCTTAGACGCACAGTTTAGGACCCCCTACCCGAGATCCGCCGGTTTTGACGCCGACAAGGGCTATGAGGTGAAGTTTTATTTTTTAGATCTAGTTTAAGTGATTCGGCTCATCTTTGTCAAGACAAGCCGGTTCACAGGGGCTATGGCTCTAAGTTTACTATGGCATATTGAAGGAAGTCTTCACGATACTCAGCAAATCTTTTCCTATGGTTAAGACTTGGGGGCTGGATGGTTAAATAGGCAGAGGAAACATATGTTCATACCTCATATTTCTGTCGCATTCTCTTGACTTTGTCACCTTTCAGGTCACAACCTGTATGAAGGCTATTCAGATAACCGGAATGTAGCTCATTAACATCCAAGATTTGATAGCTAGCAATGTCGAACTTGGACTTGCTCTTTTCAATAAGTTGTTCATTGGCAGAATGCTTGGCCAAAACCATGGGATTCCCCGGTTCTGTATAGCCAGTGCCTATAATCAAGACATCTTCAGTGTTTTCCTCAGTGGGCTTGGCAGGGCTTGGTGGCTTAGTGATTGATGGGTCAACACTCATTGGGTCCACAGGAGTTTCAAGGGTATCTGGTGGCAGGTCATCAACAATGTCTTCAGGGTTCTGTGCTGAGGCTTCAAATACTGATGTTCGCTTCTCCGGTTCATGGACTTTGGGGTCTTCGGCCGACTTATTTGGCTTCAATTTCTTGCTTGGCTTTGCTATACCGCTGGAAAGATAAAAATGATGATGATATAAGTATATCAAATTATAGATGTTAAAATGGCTAAGTTAGATGTCATTACCCAGGGGAAACTTTGAACGCAGGCATTTGGGTCTGTGATGAGTCGCCAGAAGAGGAATGAGAAGTTCCCTGATAATTTGAGTCGGAAGGATTATGGTGTTGGCGAATAAGACCCACCTTTGGGTAAAAAGAGATTGAATTCTGAGGCACCTCTTTCCGGCATTTGCGAGGAGCCAGTGTGTTGGGTAAACCAGAGGAAAGTTCTCCACCTCCACTATTCCGGGTTGTACGCGGGGCTTCATGTTGTTGTTTGTTCAAAATAAAGTTTGGATCCAAGTAAGCTAAAGGGTGAGAAAACCTTACATTCCGGCTCACTTATCGAATTTTCTATCTTGGCAAGGGTTCTGAGTCGGAGGAAAGGATAGTTACCTCTTCACCGTTTGCGTTGCTGGCCTCCGCGTCATCCTGGTAGCAATCAATGTCAATAAGGTGTACAAAAAGGAGCCAAGGAAGTCAAGTTCTACCTCTGACTCATCATCCAGAGTGAATGGATCAATTGCATCTGTATTCTTTTTGCAGGCTTCTTAGGAGACTTATTCTTTGTTCTGATCTTCTTGGTCGGCTTATCTTGAAGTTTTTAATTCCAGAAAGGATCATTGGCCTGAGGAAAGAAAATAATAGTGAGAAGACAATATATGAGAAGAATAAGATAATGAATAAGCTTGAAATACTTACATTCAGAGCTGGGTTAAGAGTGCAAAAGGGGTTCAGTCCCATCTTGCCGCATGCTACTAAGCTCTCATTAAGAGCATTTTGTCATTTCATTGATTTTCTTATCACTTAGACAAATTTGGCAGTGACGTTGTGGATCCTTGGTGTCACCGATGTACTCACACATTAAGCCGGGGTGGTGGCTCAGTGGCATGATCCTCCAGGCAACCCAGCATCGGACCAAATCGACGCCAGTTAAGCCGTTGGCCATTAAGGCTCTTATTTTGCTGAAGGCGGATCCGTACTTGGCCTTTGGCGGTGCTGATTAGATACGGAAGTGGATATCTTGGATTAAGCCGGTGGTCATGGAAACCCGACAGAGGATTCTCACTCGCTGGAGAGTTGTCTTGGCAGTAGAACCAAGTCTGATTCCAGTCTTTGGGATGACTGGGAAGCGTGGCCACAGGAAAGACATCGTCTTTTCATCTTTGGATAGATATCTTGCCAAGTTCAAGATTGGCGCCATCGGTCATTTCTGTTTGACGGTTTAAATAATAAAATTCTCTGAAAAAGAAACGATGGGCTCCTCCTGAAGATACACTTCACAAAAAACTTGGAAGTTGCAAATGTTGGAGATTGAGTTGGGCCCGATATCTTGCGGATGAAATTGATAAAAATTCAGGACTTCACGAAATAACTTTGAGCCGGGTGGAGAGAAACCCCGGCTCATATGGTCGGCGAACACTATGACTTTGCTTTCCTTGGGTTAAGGTCTAGTTACAGTCTCTGGAGCCCACCAATGAATAACCTCTTTGGCTAACAAAATGCCTACTTGAACATATTCGTTCAGAGCTTGTTCCGTCATACTGGAAGCAACCCAATCACATGAGGTGACGGTTTTAGCCATTTTTGTTATAAAAGGCCTAAGAAGGAAATATTGGCGGGTTAAAAATTCATAGTAGAAAGTTTTAAAAAGAGTACTGGTAGTTTACAAGGTTCGAAAATTAGCCGGTAGGCATTCGACGGGTTATAAAATTTCAGTTAAGCCACCCCTCCCCCATGGCAGTGATGGGTCGGTTATCTACATATATGAACTGGAATAAATTTCACTAAGTGCTGGAAAAACAGTTTTTACAAGTCTTGCGTATGATTTTGGATCTACAGCGGTCAGGAAAACGGAAATAAGTCTTAAACCTAAAGCTGTGGCAGAGGAAGAAAAGTTTGTGAACTAAGATTGAATGTTGGGCAGAAGGGGAATGTCTACAGTTGGAAGATGGTGCTAAACTATTTCTGTGCATCATTAGTATTATTTTCGGATCAAACTGAGCATTCTAGAAAGGAGTTTTTATGAACAGTGAAGAACACCGATGAACAGGCGAAACCCTAATGTAGATTTGGTATGAACGGAGACCGGTACTCACTGATGATGTTGAATAGCGGAGGAGCGCCGCAAGTTTTTGGTCCATTCAGGTTGATGTAGCGGCTGGAGTGGATGTCGTTGGAAGAAGGGCGACGACGGCGGAGCTAGGTCGCAGCGGAGTCACGAGGAAGAAGAAGCAAGGGCAGGGGTAAAGAGTAAAAATAAGGACCCATGTCCCTATTTATAAGGAAGTGACGAGACGGCAAGCACGAAATCGAGGAGGCAATGAGTGTGCTGGCAAAGCGGGCGCCTCGATTTTTGGGAGGTTCATTAAAATGAAGATGCATTGAGATATCCGGGGCCTGGTGCGGAATTAATGCATGTGACGTCATGGCGAGTTACAATGTTTCTGCTACATGACGTAATGGCGGGTTATGACAGAATGGTGGAAAATCCAGCGAGGCTACATTTTGCTAAGTGAAGCGATGGAGATTGACGTGAACTAGTTCAATCAACCTGGGGCCTAATGTTGGGGATATAACTCCTAGGTATGACCCGCCCAGGAGGGGCCGGGTTACACCGTTGGCGGTTTAAGATGAGAAGGCCCACTGAGATCCAAGAGTACAGACAGTGGTCCGTAGAGCAAGTTCGTCGAGGGCCCAAGTCCCGGAAATGACTCGAAGCCCAAGGGTATGAGCCGCCATATGTTAGTCTTGTTCTACAAGGCAGGATTAGTTAGAAGCCGAGCCGGTCATGTTTATGTGAACCTGCCGAGACTTTGTAAGCCACCGGGGGCATCAACCTGTATATAAAGGGGTGACCCAGCGGCGGGTTAACTCAAGAAACAATCAATCGATAACTAGGTCAAGCGTATTCGCTCCTTGGTGATCGAAACCCAAGTAATACAACTAGAATCATGAGTAGGCTTTTACCTCATTAAGAGGGGCCGAACCTGGGTAAATCCTTGTGCCTCTTGTTTCCCGTTCAACCCCTTTAAGCTAACCTAGTTGCGATGGCTCCACACCTAAGTCCTTTCACTAGGGCATCTGCCATGAAAATTCCATGACACATAGGGAATGAATTTCATTCTCTCTCTATCTTCTAGCGTGGTCGGGTTTTGATTCTTATTCAACTTCACACCTTGCTACACATGCAAGAACCCTTTCTTTGACTGGTCCATTTTGAACTTCTTCAAAATCTTGTCAAGGTATGTGCTTTGTGAAAGTCTTATCAAGCATCTTGATCTATCCCTATAGATCTTGATGCCCAATATATAAGCAGCTTCACCGAGGTCTTTCATTGAAAAACTTATATTCAAGTATCCTTTTATGCTATCCAGAAATTCAACATCATTTCCAATCAACAATATGTCATCCACGTATAATATTAGAAATGCTACAGAGCTCCCACTCACTTTCTTGTAAATACAGGCTTCACCATAAGTCTATATAAAACCATATGCTTTAATCACCTCATCAAAGCGTATATTCCAACTCCGAGATGCTTGCACCATTCCATAGATGGATCACTGGAGCTTGCACACTTTGCTAGCACCTTTCGGATCAACAAAACCTTCTGGTTGCATCATATACAACTTTTCCTTAAGAAATCCATTAAGGAATGCAGTTTTGGCATCCATTTGCTAGATTTCATAATTATAAAATGCGGCAATTGCTAACATGATTCAGACTGACTTAAGCATCGCTACGGGTGAGAAGGTCTCATCATACTCTACCCCTTGAACTTGTCGAAAACCTTTTGCGACAAGTCGAGCTTTGTAGATGGTAACACTAACATCAGCGTCTGTCTTCTTCTTGAAGATCCATTTATTCCCAATGGCTTGCCGATCATCGCGCAAGTACACCAAAGTCCACACTTTGTTCTCATACATGGATCCTGTCGGTGTCAAAACCGATGGATCTCGGGTAGGGGGTCCCGAACTGTGCGTCTAAGGTCGATGGTAATAGGAGACAGGGGACACAATGTTTACCCAGGTTTGGGCCCTCTTGATGGGGGTAATACCCTACTTCCTGCTTGATTGATCTTGATGATATGAGTATTACAAGAGTTGATCTACCACAAGATCGTAGAGGCTAAACCCTAGAAGCTAGCCTATGATTATGATTGTTGTATATATCTACCGACTAGCCTGGCCTCGGTTTATATAATGCACCAGAGGCCTAGGATAACAAGAGTCCTAGCCGAATACGCCAGTGGGGGAGGAGTCCTTGTCTTGACCACCAAGTCTTGTGGAATCTTCCTTGTATGCGGCAACTATCTGAACTGGCCCATGAATATATGGCCATGGGGGGTCCTCGGCCCAATCTAACTGACCGGGAGATGACGTGGTGAGTACCCCCTATTCCAGGACACCGTCAGTAGCCCCCTGAACCGGTCTTCATGTTGTGGATGCTCCTCGATTCTTCTGAACTATTCTTCATCCTCGATCGTCAGTCTTGAAAACTGGTTCAACAAATCTTCTTCGATCTCGAGGATCACCAACGTGCATCCGAAGAGTTTATACGTCGGGTATCCGAGAACCCCTTTACGTTTCCGGCCTGTATCAATGCCTTGTTATTTTTATGCTACGCATCTTGTTTGAAGTTGTTCCCGGTCAGCAGCGCCCTCATGCGTCTGAGCTCCAACGCCGGACTGCATTCAAGGTATCTTTTGCAGACGAGCACCAACGCCGGACCGCTTCCGAGCTCCAACGCCGGAATGTGTATCTGAGCTCCAACGCCGGACTATGTCCAAGCTCCAACGCCGAACTGTATCCGAGCTCCAACGTCAGACTATATCCGAGGTCTCATAAATCACCTTAGTTTAAAAAGGTTGAAGGAGTTTAGCCGAGCTCAATGCCGGAAATGCCCTCTATGGAGCCAGCCACTAGCGCCCGAGCTTTATGCCGAACTGCTTCGAGGTGGTGCACCACCCCGACTGTGAGCCGATTTTTTGTCAATATTTTTTATTGGTGCAATTTATTCTCTGCCGAGATATATAGCTAGTAGCCCTCAAGGTGTGTATCGGTCTAACATCCGAGATGCACCTGAAGGATGACATAAGACAATTGATCCCAGTAGCCGCTGAGACTCAGGTTGATTTGCAAAATCGGTCTGAGGATCAACTCCTAGCTCGGCAGAATACTTCGGGACACAAAAAGTGGTGTGCAGAGTCCTCGAGACTCAGGTTTGGTGCGGCCGACCAACCTGAGGATCATAATCTCCTCGAAAACTATATTGCACTTAAATTTTATGCACTCGATTGCCAATGCAGTAGCCCCCGAGACACTGGTCGGGTGGCAACACCAGATCACGGGATCGATTCGCCCCTTTAATATTAGTAAATGATAAGCCCGAAGCCCAGTAGCCCCCGAGCCTTAATGCGGGCACGGGTGGCCGAATTAAGGATCGATATCCAGAGTAAAATCACAAATCATGTGTAATGATTATATGTATCCAAGTACTTTACATCATTAATGCTTGGATCCGCATTGTACAAAACTTTGTTGACCGACCATCGGCTTCCACCTCCTCGGCCAGTAGCCGAGGAGTGTTTGTCCTACTTTATAAAGCCTTTATGAGGGCAAAGATTTACGACAAACAAGGCAATCTGGCCATACGGTTTTATAAACAAAGGTACGCAGAGAGATATGTTATATTACTGTTTAACATAAGAAATGTCTTCCAAAGAAAATAGTCTCGCGATCGGTTCCTTTCTTTGGGTTGTCATGCTAAGCATGATCATGAAACCTCAGCTCTAATGTAAGAGCAAAATATTGAGGATTTAGTTTGGGAGGCCAGTTACTAGCCCCCGGTAGTGTTCGACGACAGTCGAGGTCAAGCCGTAAACACTTCAGCCAATGTTATGAATGGCCCGTCATTTAACACAGTCATCGGATCGCTGACCAGTTTACGCTTATTGTGACAGTCAGTTTTCGGCTTTCTCCACTAAAGTGCTTAACCATGTGAGCTGGAAGCACAATCGCAGTGGTTCTCCCTTTGCACACCTAGCCGAACAAAGCAGAACGTAGGAGGCAAGCGCAGGAGCCGGGCAACCCAACTATTGACCGAAGACACAATTCGAAACCGGTGCATATATAGCAATATCCGAGAATGTTTTTGCTGAATCTCTAAAAGTGTCCGGCGTTGCACTACGAGGCTTGTGCTGAAAACACACAAATAGTTTGAAAGTGGCATAAGCTTGAAAAACCAAAAAACGCCAGTAAAAACTTGACGTCCGAACAAGATCAAGTGTCTGGTGCCAATCCAAAAATTGGAAAAAATGTGCTTATGTCATGCTTTAACATGACACATCCGATCTCAAGACTTCACGCGGGTTAGCCTACGGCTTCAAGCTCCTTATCCCAAAGGCGGAGTACTTCTCCGAGGTCAGTTTAGCAGACTAAACTCAAGCGGCTTTCAGAGAGAAGACATGCTATCCGGCTATTGACCATAAACTCGAGTCGAAAAAGGAGCGGTAGAAAAAGACTTTGCAACGACCAAGAAAACACATTTACTATAAAATAACTCATATAAATTTGAAGAGCCCCCAAGTGACTTGGGTAAAAGAGTTTTAAGTATAATGATTTTTATGTACCGAAGTACTTATATCATATCTGTGTTCACCCAAACTTTAAACGCGTCTTAACCGACCGTCGGCTTCTCCCTCTTTGGCCAAGGGCCGAAAAGTGTCATGTACTCCACCTGTCGAGAGTATCAACGGTGTTTCCGATGACTAGGCAATCAGGCCATAAGGCTGTAACAGACAAAGCGCGCTCAGGGAACTTATGCTACATTACTGACAAAGTGTAAGAAGCATCTTCGAAGAAAATAGTACCCCCACCGATACCTTTCTTCGGTGCTCATTATTACTATGAGACTTGTGTAATAGATTTTTTGTACTCATGAGTTCCGTTGTGTGCTGACCATGATTGAAAACAACAAGAGCGCTAGCTTTCGGCTTCACCCAGTCTGAGGTCAGAGCTCGGATGACCCGGTCGTGACAATTGCATAGGTGCTCCCTTTACTCCCTAGCCAAACAATCGGGAACGTAGGGGTAAACACAGGAGCGAGGCAACCCAGCTTGCAAATCGCTTAGGTCAATATGGTGCATATTGTGGCGTAATACACGAACCAGGAACGAAGCCGTACAAGTATAATCATATGCAAGAGGAAAAGCTCCATCAAGGGAGCCCCCAAATAAACAGGGTATTTGAATATGTGCGTCACAAACAAAGTTTTGACAAGGAACTTTGTCACAAACAACTTTGTGCCAAAAAGTATAATGCTTGGTCGAACCAAACAAAATTTAAAACTGAAAGTTTTTGAGCATGAAAGCAACTTAGCTGGTTAATGTGCTCGGTGTTGATGACGCGATTCGGGCTTGTGGCGGGACGAAGACGCCCATTGATCTGTGACAAATCCGACAAGGTTCGCAGTCCTCGGCATGGCCGAGGTCCCAGCCCCCAGGCCTGAGGTGTCTGAGCAAGGAGTTCGGCACTCCGGAGTAGTGACCACCTAACGCAGTCAAAATCGATTACCTGCACACATAAAACAGTGCGGTCCAGGAAATAATAATAAGATATATATAATCCTTGCATAATTGCTTTATGCAAAAATAATTTATTTAAAGAAATGTGGCCTGGCGCCGAAGCCAATGTCGATGCAGGGCGTCAGCATGACGTAGTGAAGGCGTGACAAAGCCTGAATTTGCAGGGTGGTCTGGGCTCCGGATGCGGCGTTCGCCGAACTATGAACGGAAACTGACCGAACCACCACGCGACCGTTTTTAATGTGGCCGCCATTTGATAGACCTGTGTACAGATGATGGAACAACCCAGAGTAATAATTCGTTAAGAAAAATAAACCCAACAAGCAAAAATTGTTAGGATTAATAGCACCTGGTTTATTTGTTGTATCATTCTAAAGAAAAACGACTCCCAAAATCAGGAATCGATCCGCACACCCATTGCCTGATGGGAGATAAAGAGATGGCCTGGTGATGCTGGCAAAGGTTGGCTTGCCGAGGCGAAGCCGTCGGTCCAGCTAACGTGACGAAGCTGGTTTGATGAAGTGACCATGCGGCGATGCCGGTGTGCCTGCTCCGTGTAATCCATGGGGCGGCGATGTTGGCGATGATTTATCCTTGGCAATTCCGAACTCTTATTCTGCTCGCCGAGGTGAGGATCCGAAGAAGTTGAGCTCGGCTTAAAAAGCGGCGACATGTCTAGCGCATGTCGGCAGTTGTGGAGCTATATTGCCGGACTGGTTTGACACCAGCGTGATGGCAACGATTACCTCAGGGGAGGATTAAAAATTTTTGGGCGCGTGTTAAAAACAACGCACAATACCTTAGAAGAAAATTCCTTTTAAAATGGTTGTCAAATATCACGTTCATAAAGAAACATGAATTCGGGTCGGATCCGTATTCGCGCAGGAAACAGACCCGAAAAGTGATGCACTAATCGGAAGGTTCCCGGAATTTGGACGATCGGATCGAGCTGAAATTTTGAGGGGTGTTAGATACAGGAATTCCGAAGCTGATCAACGGTTGGATCTTCCAAAGGATGTCCAAGCTAGGTGTTGGAGACCACGCCCTAAACTCGTCCAGATTCCCGTCCAGACTTGACATGGCTCCGGTATATCGTAGATTGCCAGAGATTCCTCCATCAGAACTCGACGAAATTTTACAAGGTTGTTGTAGACTCGATTTCGCACAATTCCACCGAAGCGATCGTTAAAACGACACTCGAGGAGGCGGTGGCGGCGGATACGCGTTCGCTGTCCAGAAAAACAGCACGGTCGCCCGAGGATATTGTTGACGTTGAGCCCCCGAGCTCCATGGACGATTCCTCCATGATCTTGATAGAGATTGGAGTTGGTGTTGATGAAGGCCCCCATCCGAACATGATGATTGGAGGCAGGGCATAGTCCTCGGTTAAGCCAAGGTGACCAGTCGAGCCGGTGACGAAGATGTCGACGTCGTAATTAATCTGCAGACGAGCCATTGATCCTTTTGCCGATCACACAGCGGAACTCTCAATGAAAGCACCAATGTCGGTGTCAAAACCGGCAGATCTCGGGTAGGGTGTCCCGAACTGTGCGTCTAAGGTCGATGGTAACAGGAGACATGGGACACGATGTTTACCCAGGTTCGGGCCCTCTTGATGGAGGTAATACCCTACTTCCTGCTTGATTGATCTTGATGATACGAGTATTACAAGAGTTGATCTACCACGAGATTGTAGAGGCTAAACCCTAGAAGCTAGCCTATGATTATGATTGTTGTATATATCTATCGACTAGCCTGACCTCGGTTTATATAATGCACCAGAGGCCTAGGATAACAAGAGTCCTAGCCAAATACGCCGGCGGGGGAGGAGTCCTTGTCTTAACCACCAAGTCTTGTGGAATCTTGCTTGTATGCGGCAACTGTCTGAACTGTCCCATGAATATACAGCCATGGGGGTCCTCAGCCCAATCTAACTGACCGGGAGACGACGTGGTGAGTACCCCCTAGTCTAGGACACCGACAGATCCTATCTCGGATTTCATGGCCTCAAGCCATTTATCGAAATCTGGGCTCATCATAGCTTCTTCATAGTTTGTAGGTTCGCCATGGTCTAGTAACATGACTTCCAGGACAGGATTACCATACTACTCTGGTGCAGAAAGTGCTCTGTTTGACCTACAGGGTCCAGTAGTAACTTGATCTGAAGTTTCATGATCATCAGTAGCTTCCTCTCTAGTTGGTGTAGGCATCACAAGAACGGGTTTCTCTGATGTGCTAGTTTCCAAAATGAGAGAAGGTACAATTACGTCATCAAGTTCGACTTTACTCCCACTCACTTCTTTCAAGAGAAACTCCTTCTCTAGAAATGTTCCATTCTTGGCAACAAAAATCTTGCCTTCAGATCTATGGTATAAGGTGTACCCAATTGTTTCCTTAGGGTATCTTATGAAGACACACTTCTCCGATTTGGGTTCGAGCTTATCAGGCTGAAGCATTTTGACATAAGTGTCACAACCCCAAACTTTAAGAAACGACAGCTTAGGTTTGTTGCCAAACCATAGTTCATATGGTGTCGTCTCAACGGATTTAGACGGTGCCCTATTTAATGTGAATGCAGTTATCTCCAATGCATAACCCCAAAACAATAGTGGTAAATTGGTAAGAGACATCATAGAACGCACCATATCCAATAAAGTACGGTTACGACGTTCGGACACACCATTACGATGTGGTGTTCCAGGTGACATGAGTTGTGAAACTATTCCTTATTGTTTTAAATGAAGGCCAAACTCGTAACTCAAATATTTGCCTCCACGGTCAGATCGTAGAAACTTTATTTTCTTGTTACGATGATTCTCCACTTCACTCTGAAATTCTTTAAACTTTTCAAATGTTTCACACTTGTGTTTCATCAAGTAGATATACCCATACCTACTCAAAACATCTGTGAATGTCAGAAAATAACAATACCCACCGCGTGCTTCAACACTCATCGGACTGCATACATCGGTATGTATTATTTCCAATAAGTATTAGCTCGCTCCATTGTTCTGGAGAATGGAGTTTTAGTCATCTTGCCCATGAGGCATGGTTCGCAAGTATCAAATGATTCATAATCAAGTGATTCCCCATCCGCATGGAGTTTCTTCATGCGCTTTACATCAATATGACCTAAACGGCAGTGCCACGAGTATGTTGCACTATCATTATTAACTTTGCATCTTTTTTCATCAATATCATGAATATGTGTATCACTACAATCGAGATTCAATAAACAATTCACATTAGGTGTATGACACTACAAAAAAGAAAGACACATCCGTGACATTTTGGGCCGAACGATTTTTTTTCTATCATGCTTATGACACTTCTATAATAATAATTGTGACAAAACTCGGTATCATCATAGATTTGGTGGGATCCTACTTCTATGACAAAAAAACATGACAGGAAATGGGCTTTTCGTCCTGGGCGGGCCGGAGACGCAGCTGCATGACATTCTTCGGGCCGTCGATGACGAAAAAAACATGGTAGAAGCGAGGGTGAGGAAAATATCAGGGAGTTCCCGATTACGGTGGGTGGCCGGGGCCGAGCGATGCATGGAGATTTGCACGTTTCTCTCGTACACGTACACACGTGTGTGCGAGGCATTGCGCTCTAACTGAACCCGAGCGAGGCGTTGGGCTCTAACTAAACCCAAGCAATTGCACTAGCTACGTTACTGAACCCCGATCGATTCCTTGCTGTTAACTAAACCCAAGTGATTCCTTCGCTACTGCTGCTAACTGAAGCCGATCGAACCTGCTGCCTCCTTCCCTTGATGAACAGTGAGTATTGTTGGGGGGGGATGAACAGTTCCCGGTGGGCGGTTGGATGAATAGGACCCCGTGGTAGTAGAGGCCGTTGCCGCTGGATGAACAGGACCTCGTGGAGGGCTGGATGAACAGGGCGACCCCGTGGAGGGCTGGTTGAATAGTAGCCAGTGGAGGGTTGGATGAACAGTAGCCCGTGGAGGGGTGATTGAACAGGAGCCCGTGGAGAGGGCTGGTTGAACAGTAGTCGGTGGAGGAGCGGTGGAGGTTGGATGAACAGGAGCCTGTGGATGAACAATGTCTGGTGGAGGCAGGAGGGGAGACGCCGTGGATGAACAGTCGCACGTGGAGGCTCGAGGAGGTCGACGGTGGATTAACAGTAGCCCGTGGAAGCAATCGACGGTGGAGATGAACAATATTCCGTGGTGTCCCTTTTTGCGGTACGCCACACCCCTCCCGATGAACAGGACCCCCGTTTCGACCGTAGCACTCCAACACAAGTACGTTTCCTCCGTTTTGCGGTACGCCACACCCCTCCCGATCAACAAGACCCCGTTTCGACCGTAGGAGGTCCAAGAGAAGTCTATTTCCTCCGTTTTGTGGTATGCCAGACCCCTACCGATGAATAGGATCCCGTTTCGACCGTGACCGGTCGAACACAAGGTCGTTTCCTTTGTTTTGCGGTGCGCCAAGCCTCGTTTCGATCGGTTGTTCCGTCCAAGCCGGTTGGCTCCCAATGAACACGACGACGCAGTTTCTCCGTTCCGACCCAGTCATGTACACGAGCCCTGGCCGTACATATGCGCGAGTAGGCATTCGAGACCCCGCCCGTATGTACGTACGTGGCCATATTTTTTGGCCTGTGGATGTATGTACGTGTACATGGTTTAGACGGGACGGCCTGAACTACTATGTGGGGGGCTCTACTATTACACGTGCTGCTACTTACTCGGCCACGGTTCATCGTTGCAGAGTAACCAATCGACCAGTATGTACGCACACATTCCTGACAAGATAAACAACGGTACGCACGCTTTGACCGGGTGGGTCCCAGCTGTCAGGGAGGATAAGGACGCACTTCCTTGCGCGCAAAGATATAGCTGTTGGGTCCAAGCTGCCAGGGGGGTCATTTTTTGCCCATAATAAGGACGCACTTCCTTGCGTGCAAAGATGTAGGTGGTGGGTCCCAGCAGCCAGGGGGAGAAAACATTATTTTTTAGGGTAAAAAGGATGCAGTTGCATGCATGCATCCATGGGCGTTGTGCGTGCCCACTTTCAGCCTCTCACGTACAGTCGTCTTCCGATGACTCTCATTTGTTGACCACGTTGACCACACCGTGCCGAGCGCACCAAGGCCGATGGACGACGGCGAGGCCCTAGACTGGAACGACCCAGAGATGGGGAAGACGCGGTAGTGGAGTCGCAGATGGAGAGGCGTGGGAAACTTGACTAGTTGGGGTGTGCGACAGCACTGCCGCCCACGGGAGACAGGAGCAAGAACAGAGGTTGAAGAAGGAGCACGGCTGTTGGATTAACATCCAATGGTCCAGCTACTAAAATCATTTGTTGATTAAGTTGACAAAGCCCTGCGTACACGTCTGCTTAGTAGGCCCACAAGTCAGCCACCAAATCTGCTGGGTCCCAGCTGTCATCGGGAGGAATAGGTTTTTTTCGCATAACAAGGAGGCACTTCCTTCCATGCGAAGATATAGCCGGTGGTTCCCAGCTGTCAGGGGGAGGAAACATTTTTAGATTAATAAGGAGGAACTTTCCTTACATGTGACCATGGACCTCGTGGGTCCTAGCAATTAGGCTCTCCACGTACAGTCCTCTTTCGATGACTCCCGTTTGTTGACCACGCCACGCTGAGCGCAGCGAGGCAGTGGACGACGGCGAGGCCCCAGACTGGAACGACCCAGAGATGGGGAAGACGCGGCAGTGGAGTCACAGACAGAGAGGAGTGGGAAACTTGACTGGTTCGGGTGCGGGGTGGGCCTACACTCGGCAGAGAATAACAGGAGGTGCGAAGTGGAGGGATGGCCTGGCCGTCGGCGGGGTAGCGTTTCACTGTGAGGCGCGCAAAACAGCACCGCTGGATGCCAAAGGCTGGAGCAGGCATTCCCGGCAATGCTGGGGGAAGAAGACGAGAGATTGAAGAAGAATGCCGGCCGTTGGATGTAAATCCAACGCCTTGCTTAGGCTTCGACCTTTGTATTTTTATTTTTTGTGAAAGTGCTTAGGTTTCGACCTACTTGCCCACATGTCAGCCAATCCATTTGTTTTAGTTCATTTGGTGGGCTGGGTGAAACAATGATGTAGCATCTATGCAGCCCGTTTATATATTATGGTAGAATTTAAAGCCCATTTACATTTTTCTCGAAATCTACGGACTTGGGGCTGGGTGAAAATATCATGTTGGGCTGGACGGAGAAATGTTATGAAAACATAAACACATGATTGCACGTCTATTATTGCATTGGTCAGCAAAATCTTTGCAAGCTTATGTACGCAATCACTAGGAGTTAACTTGCCAAGTTATATATAAACACTTATTATTATTATTTTGTAAGAACTTTCAATTTACGAAATAAAATATCATTTTAATTTGATGAGTTAATAGGACGTAGGGTATTATTTCTTTTAGGCTAGACGTGGGACAGTTGAGTTGGTTCTAGGGAAAAGTACTAGGAGAAAACTCAGTTTACATCGAAAAAGAAAGTGGGAGAAAATTCAGATATATGATTAATGAAAACGAAAAATAAAGGAAGTGGGAAGGTCTATAAAATGGTTGGACGAATGACAGGTTTAACGGAACCTTATGTTGTTTCTATTATATATATGTGTGTGTGTAATAAAATAAGATAAGGTTCAGATTTATATCTGAATTTATATCTGAACGACAGGTTCAGTTTTGCATTTTTTATAGAAAAATAGAACTGAGTTGTGCGTTGTCTTGAAAAAAAAACATAACTTGGGCTGCTGATGTTATACACAAGCTAGGTTGGGAGGCCAAGAGGCCGCTTGATACCTACTGGATCCAAAAAACGTTGAAACATGTCGTGGGCTGCCCATGTTAAACAACAAAACCTAGGCCATGGACCTGGTGGGCCCGGGACTGTCAGCCTCTTGACAAACAGTTGTCTCCCGATTCCTCTTGTTTTGCTGACCATGTTGGGAATGGCAGACAGCGACGCCGCGGCGAGAGCACCAAGGCAGAGGACGACGTCGAGACCTCAGACCAAACGAACTAGAGCGAGGGAAGACGCGGGCGGAGGGGTGTACGAGGGTTGACTTGTTCGGGTGCAGGGTGGGCCGGTGGAGCTGCCGCCGCCGGACAATGTGTGGAAGTAGAGGGATGGCCTGGCCAACGCCATAGGCTCTGATGGCTAGCCGCTATATAGGAAGAGGAAGGAATATTGAACAAAATAAAGAAATATACATGGATAGGTGGTTGGTCCCGTATGTCTGTGTATGAGACCTGCTGGGTCTACCTGAGAAGGGGAATATGTTGGGAGGAACAAGATTCAAAGCATGACAGCCGAGTGAACTAGTTACACACATAAGCAAATAGTCACTAAAAAGCAAATAGGTTAATGGGTTCTTAGAAGAAATATTTCGAACAAAACAAATAATTACGACACATAGGCTAATGCATGAAAGACTCAGATGATAAAGGTGCTTAAACAGATAAAGTACAACATCTACACCTTCCTGGCATGCTTGGTCATGATGTTGTGGTTGTCCGTGTACTCGTCGGTTACGGGAAGCAGACACGCCCTCATGTCCAAGATCCGCCTGTAAATGTCATAGCATGCGTATGTGTCCTTGGCCGTGTAGGTTATGTAGGCTAGATTCAGAGGTACCTCCCACGTGTTCAGGTCCGTGGTATCATTGTCTTCTTTCATGTTGGCCTAGCAGGGGTCGATGATGGTCCCGGCAAGATCAACCACGGAGTCCTTCTCCTGCCCGTTGCCGATGATCTTGTATTGCTTCTGGATGTCGACAAGCTTGTTGCACCAGATGGCCGAATCGTCGCGTGCTTCCTTCTCTCCACCGTAGCGAAGGTGCAGTTGGCGCTGTCGATGAAACATGCGATGCTCCAGAAACAACAGTGGTAGACGAGAACCTCACCCCGCACGCATACCTGGGTGACCGTGATCCGCTGGTCCCTGTCAGGAGACGAATGGATGGGCACAAGGTCTAGTCCCGCGACCTTGTGCTTTCTCGTCCTGTAGGTACTGCTTGAACTCAGTGAGGCAGAGCTTCACCGAGTCCGAATCATTGGTGTACATCACATTCAACTTGGTGCAGCCATGGGACTTAACAACGAACTCAAAGGTGAAGTCCTTGCTGAAGTCCATATCCAGCAGGCTCACCCCTTGGATCACCATTGGAGTCTCTTCAAGTGAACGAGTGGATAGGCGGCGGCAGTTCGTTTTTCAGCTCTTGGGGAACTGGATTCAATAGTAAACTGAGTGTGTACAGGCGACAACAGTTACTACCCCTCCCTTTCCCGTTGCACGCCCGGCAGAACATGCACCCTCGGCACATTCAAATGCCTCCATTAAGAAACCTATTCCGGCCACGCGTCGCTTCACGAGCGGGTCTGTATTGGTACTTTAATAACAAGTGTTAGTGGTCACTTTACTTAAATTTAATTAGCTTTAATAGAAATTTATTCTTAAAACAAGCAATGCATTTGCTCATTCTATCAGTGCCATAGGATCAACATGCACAACAATTAGAACTATTATTCTCAGGACGCACACGATCAGCACATTTGTCGCACTTTCACACAGATAATACTACCAAGTTTGAACTGTTTGTTATGGTTGTTGTCCTCTGCGTCATATGCTGTGTTTCCCATCTTGCAAGATTCATAACCAACAAATAAGATTCAAATAATAAGTACAACAAAGATTCCTACACATCTCATTGATTCCTAGCTTGCAAGATTGAGAACCAACAAATGATATTCAAATAATAAGTACAACAGAGATGCCTACACATCTCATTGATTCCCATCTTGCAAGATTCAGAACCAACCCATTAGAGCCTTTTGATAAATTGAATATCGAGATTAAATCCATCTTGGCTAGCCATGTCATACAACCCAAGAACTTGGTGAATGCTCTTGACCATCACAATATCTGTAGTTGAGTATTCCTGTTTGCACAACACAAATAATAAAGAGCACGATTACTATAATAGTGGCACTCCTTGAACTCAACATGAAGCTCCACTCGATGATTCAATTCATGCCACTTTTTCTGCAGTTCACATGAAATGAAGCAAAGATTGCATCATTCAGCTAACAACAAGTACTTTCTCTCGTGAGCTGGTAGGTTCTTCTTTAGTAGTTGCACAAAAATTGAGCAACATTAAGGTTGGTTGTCCTGCTCATGTAAGGTGCAACTATAATTTGCTTATCCTTTTGTGCCATTCCACTAAAATAAAGTGCCATTGTGGTGACAGTGATGGCTCATCTTGCAAAGGCTAACAAAATGTTGCACGAGATTACCAGCAGAATTTGATGGAGATTTTGGAAACTCCAATCACCATTTTGTGCAGTTCCACCAAAATTGAGAGATGTTGCCCACGTGACATTTTAATTGAACTGCACAAGACACTCATTCCAAAAATATTGTTTTGTGCAGTTCACCAAAAGGTCACAATAGCAACAAGGTGAAGTGGATATCCCTATCTGCACAAAAATATAGAAAGTGAACAGTTGTTGGTCAATAAGAATATACGAAACATACACGAAATGAAAAGAAGCATCTTAATTATGTTCATGGCAAGGACAGTAGAAATTTTAAAACGTTAGCAATACTTCATGTTACCAGAAGCATTACGATCAACAATGACATTCGTCAAATATGGGATTACTTTAATGGTGGCATTGCTTATTTACCAGATACAGTAAATCAACATCAGCTAAAGAGTTGGTTTAAGAGCATGGGACCTTGGGGACACTAGGTCACTCAGCAGTGTAAAGGAGCAACTTACTTATCATACTGGGGAAAACAGTAGGAGTACCATTTGTAACATAGTTTAATTGCATCATATCACTGGAGGCATTAGATTAACAATAACATTGGTTAGACATGTCCTTAAGGTAAGAGTGTGATCGCTTCATTTTACACGCTCCCTTACATTAACAACAACAAAGAGTTGGTACAAGGACATATGACAGTGGACGCATCAGCACAATGTACCTACAAGGAGGCATAAAGTGGTGAAGCCGAGTTTGTTCATGCTCTGTGAGGGTAGCAAATCTAATCCTGGAGACCTTTTACTATGTGAGGGCAGCAAATCTAATCCTAGAGACCTTTTACTATGTGAGGGCAGCAAACCTAATCCTGGAGACCTTTTACGATGTGTGGGCAGCGAATCTAATCCTTGAGATCTTTTACTATGTGAGGGCAGCAAATCTAATCCTGGAGACCTTTTGCTATGTGAAGGCAGCAAATCTAATCTTGGAGACCTTTTACTATGTGAGGGCAACAAATCTAATCCTGGACATACTCTCTTTACTTGTCCACCAGCCGCCCCTTTCTATCCTTTTTTCAACCAATAATAGATCTGTTCCTTATCCAGTTTGTACCGTGTTTTCCCATTATTTCCCTTTTCAACCAAGAGACCCTACTTTCCCCTTGTTATTTCCTCTTTGAATCAAGTCCTAGATTCATGCTACGACTTTCCCCCCTTTCTTCATTGTTTGAACCAAGTCCTAGATTCGAATGCGTGAAGTAGCTTTACCTATAATAATACTAAAAATTTCGGTGGATTTGGAAGAGCTGATGGAAGTAGAAAAAGATGCACATGCAGACACGTGGGGAGCTGGGGCAGTAGAGCAAGGCCGCTTTGGAAGAACTTATACATGAGGGTCATCAAGATGTCGGCGGCGGCAGGTCGGATCTACGCACAATACGGCATGAGGAAGAAGGGTCGGAGGACCTCCTGAGCCGGCGCTGTGTCGGAGAGAATGACACGGACAGAGGATCAGGCCGCGCCGGCAGCTGTGGCTTTCCTCCCTCGTCGGTGATGACTGCGTGAATGATGCACCTTAGGCCTCTACACACACCGGCCGAAGGGATCCGGCCGGATCTGTGACCAGCGGTGAGCAGAGAGAAAATGTCGCTACCATTGTCTTGTTTAGATTTGGAGAGGATGAGAGAATGAAGAGAGCAACCCTAGTAAAGCAAGTGCTCAGCCCTCTGTGTACATATATAGTGGAGTGATTATCTTTTTCTCTCCACAACAAGCGTTTCAATTTGTGTATGTGGCATTAAAGAAAAGAAATTCTCTATTTAAGGTGATTAACTGTACGACTCCTACTTACTAGTAGTAGTATTGTTCACTTGTGCTTGTCGGCGTTCTGGGAACGGGGGTCCCCAGACTTGGCTGCTTGCGGCCTGCGGCGTGGCTCAAAGGGGGGCCCAGCACGGCCCATCTTCACCAACACAGACCCAAGACCCTCGTGAGGGGCCAAGCCTCGCGGGGCGGACGACGCGGAGCTTCCTCAGGCATGGCCTCACCAGGCTGGCTCGCGAGGAGGCGGAGAGATCAAGGCGGGGCACCTCACGAGGTGCCCGTGACGCAAGCCATGACGACCAAAGGCGCCAGGCGCGTGCCAGCCCGCGCAGTGTCCTCCTTCCCTCTTTGGTGCAAAGGGAGCAAGTGCAGCCGCGGAGTACCGAGGCGTCAGGCAAAGGTTGCCATTTCGGTGCAACAAGACCAAGACTAGGAGGACTGCAAGACGGAGGTCATCGTGGAGCCCAAGACGGCGTCACCACCAGAGCTTTGTGCAGGCGAAGACTACTTTTGTCAGGATAGCTGGTACTAGCTGTCCCCCTTCAAATTAGCCCGCCATTGTTGGCTCCCTTCCCGCTCGATATTTGGGAAGAGGACCAGGGCCTCTATAAATAGGACAAGCCCCCCACGGGATCGAGAGGGACGGAAAAAGACGAGGAAGAGACGAGAGAAAGACGAGAGAAGTAGAGAGAATCAGAATCAGAGAGAAAGAGAGAAGGGTGACTGAACTCCTCCCAGCAGTTCATCGCCCCAGCCAAGAGGAGACCCTCGCGAGGCTGTTCTTCCTTGTATTGTTCATCATCATCAGCCCAAGAGGCAATCCACCACACCACACACTGGAGTAGGGTATTACACCACAACGGTGGCCCGAACCAGTATAAACCCTGTGTCATTCGTGTTGTTCTTTCCATAGCTTAGATCTTAGCGAGGCGGAGGGGTGCAGGTAGGTAGGAGGCGAAATCTCCGCGCGCACCCCAGTGTTCGAACCTCAAGGGTCTGCCGGAACCCGAAATCCGACATTTGGCGCGCCAGGTAGGGGTGCCGGAATTCGTCTTCCACCGCCCCGTTCTCCTCCGACCATCGCGCCCATGTCTGACGCTCGTCGGGCCCGCGCCGAGCGCCGGGCCGCTCTCGCTTCCCACGTCGCCCAGACGGCTCCTGTCGGCGGGCGTCCTCGCCGTTCCCCATCACCTGCCGTCAACGCCGCTACCGGCCCGGCGGGGGACGAGTAGCAAGCATCGTCTCAGCATCCATCCGTGCGGCAAGACGGCCGCACCGCTACTCCCTCGCTCACCCCAGCTGGTTCCTCGTCCCGCGCGCTCCGCGCACCCATGGAGGCTCGAGCTACGCTCATCGCGGCAAACGAGTTCCTGCGCTACCATCCCGTCAACAACGTCTACGAAGAATGGCTCGACCGTGTCGCCGAGCTCGTCCGCGCCGCAGAGGGCTCTCCTGCGCCATCCACTCCGCTGCACCGCACCCCGCCCGCGCGGGCGACGAAGCTCCGGCGGCGCCCCGGCCGCCTCCTCCACAAGAAGGCGCCATGGCAAGGCGCCTGGCCCCTGGGTGGAACCCGCTCCGTCAGGTGCCAGCGCGGCAAGAGCAGAGCTGCCAAGAAGTCCCTCGCCCGCTAGAAGCTGCCCGGGCGCTCCCTGCTCCAGCACGTCGCGACCATGCTCCTGCTCCCGCACGTCAAGACCCAGCTGCAGTGCGTGGGACATGCAAGACCAAGCTCTCTGTCACCCAAGGCCTCCCGTGGCCACAGCAGGCTGCCGCGCCTTCACCACCGAGCTACGCAACGTCGCGTGGCCCGGCAAGTTCAAGCCGGACCTGCCTCCTCGTTACGACGGCACGGCTGACCCTGCGGAGTTCCTCCAGCTCTACGAGTTGGGCATTGAAGCTGCCAACGGAGACGAGAAGGTCATGGCGAACTGGTTTCCCATGGTGCTCAAGGACGGGGCCCGCACCTGGCTCCTGAACCTGGCTCCGGGCACGATCTCCTCCTGGGACGAGATGCGCACCCGCTTCATCGCCAACTTCCAAGGTACTCGCGACCGGCCACCCGCCGTGAGCGACATGCGCCGCATCAAGCAACAACCCGAGGAGACCCTACAGAAGTACATCCAGCGCTTCAACAACGCACGCCTCAAGATTCCCAAGGTGACCGAGGAGGCCATCATCTCAGCCTTCTCCGACGGCGTGCGCGATGTCAAGATGAAGGAGGAGCTGGCGATGCATGAAGACATGTGCACCTCCTTGGAGCTATTCAACTTGGCAACCAAGTGCGCCAGGGCTGAGAAAGGGCGTCTCTCCCTCCTCGAGCTACCTGCCGCAGACCCAGAAGAGAAGAAGCCCAAGGCCAAGGATGTGAAGCGCAAGGGGGCTGCCGTGCTCACGGCAGAACCAGACACCAAGAGGGGAAGAGATCAGCCCGAACCTTCCAAGGGCAGCCGGTACTGTGTGTACCACGACCTCCACACTCACAACACCAACGAATGTCAAGAGCTCCGAGCTGTGCGAGAAGGAAGGATCGGCCGTCGCCCCGACCGCGGTGACTGGGGCTACGGTCGAGGAGGAGGAAGGAACGCAGGACGCTGGGAAGACCGTGGCCCGCGCCAAGGGTGGCGCGACCAACCTCGCGAGGATCGCTGGCTAGACCCACCTCGCGAGGGAGACTGGAGGGATCAGCCTCGCGAGGATCGCCCGCATGGCAACGCAGGCCTCCCTCCGCTGCCGCCGCAGCCAAGGAGAAACGAGGACCGCCACCAAGACGAGGGGGCCGGGGGCTTCCAGGAGCCGCGCACGATCGCCTGCATCCTGGGCGGGGCTTAGGCCCCAGCCTCTCAACGCATCTTCAAGTAGTTCGCCCGCGAAGTGAATGCAGTCCTCCCCAGGCTTGAAGCCATGCGCCCTCTCAGGTGGTCGGCGTGCGCCATCACGTTCATATCAGCAGATCAGCTCAAGTGTGCGGCTATAGCCAGAGTCCTCCCGATGCTTTGCTCCCCAATCATCAGCAACGTGGTGGTCACCAGGACCCTCATCGATGGCGGGGCAGGGCTCAACGTCCTGTCCGTGGAAACATTCAACAATCTCCAAGTGCCCTACAGCCAGCTTCATCCAACCAAGCCCTTCTCCGGAATCACCAACGGCTCCACGGTCCCGATTGGGCAGGTTCGCCTCCCTGTCACCTTCGGGGCACGCAACAACTACCGCACCGAGCTCATCGACTTCGACGTCACTCACATTCGCCTGTCGTACAACGCCATCCTTGGGTACCCAGCGCTGGCCAAGTTCATGGCCGTAACTCACCACGGCTACAACATCCTCAAGATGCCAGGAAGTGGCGGAGTCATCACGGTGCCCTGTGAAGAGAAGGATGCGGTGTGTTCCCTGGAATGAGCCTTTCAGGCCGCGTCACTGGAAGACCCGGATCGCGGAAGCAGGAGGCTTCCCGAGACCGCCCCCAAGAAGAAGAAGACATTGTCCGGCCCGGCCCCTCAGGAGGCAGGCCCCTCTGGGCCCGTGCCTGCCCAGGGGGAACCTCCTTCCGTCACATAGGAAAGCGCGCCCAGCGCCCTCCTCAGGCAGGGCTCGGGGGCTCTCCCCTGGAGGGCCATCGACCTGGCTAGGGTCACAAGGAAGGCGCTTGGGCACCACATGGAGGCATGTTTCGAAGCATGTTTCCCTCAAGAAGGAGTAAGGCAAGGAGAGCCAGTCCCTCAGGAGTTCGTCAGCAAGGCCATTCAGGAGCTACAGGAGTCAAGGGTCATGAAAGGCGGCCGCCGTCTACCAGCAGTGGCTCCCCATCCAGGCGAGGATGGTGGGCTGCGCGTCTGCATCGACATACCAGGGCTCAACAGAGTCGCCTCTCTGGAGCGCCTCTGGCCCTCACGAGTGGGGCGCTGCGGAGGTCCACCCCACAGCTACGTTCGCATGCCTTACGGCTTGCCGAACGCGGCTGCCATGTACCAGCGCCTCATGAGGGGCATCATGGAAGCACAAGAGGCCAGGCGTTCCACAGCCCTGGCAGAGATGGAGATGGTCCGCAGGGAGCCACCAGCGCCTCCGGAGCCTCCTGAGGCCCCTGGGCCTGGGGGCTCGTGAGGACCGGCTTCCGCAGCCCACCGAGTCTGCTACACCAACACCCCTTCGTCCTCAACGTCATCAGCTGACATCTTTCAAGTTTCACTTCCAGCTGGGAGCGCCCCCCCAGGGCTGCATTATTCCCAGGCCGCGTGGGTCCGTCCCTGCGGCATGTATCCCTTTTATTTCATGTTGTTAGCTTACCTTGTTGGGGGCACCCCTCGGGCTGCATGATCCCCAAGTCACTCGGGCCAGACCCAGTGATGTCCGCCTTCCCAGCATCTATTTGAATGAATCCACTCCTTCGCGGCTAATGTGTTTGACCTAGCTGCCCGCTCAACTGACAGAACTGCTCTCAAACGGCACGACGCTTGCGCATGGGTCCGTCCCTGCAACACCGACAAACCTGAATGGCTGAGCTCTGGCCGCGTCAGCCCCGCATGGCGCCACCTCGTCAAGCCTTCAGTGCCTCGTACCTCTCGAAAGCAACCAACGGCTGACTGTCAATTGTCATGGCAACCCCTCGTTTTTTCTATGATGGGTCTACAGGATCTCCTGAAGGAGCTGCGTCAGGCGAGGCCCTTGCGGTGTCTCCTTCGCTCTCATCCGTGTGAACCGCTTGCACGTTAAAGGGGGGGGGGTGCCTGAGCATCGCGACTCAGGGCTCCTACTGGCTCTCCATCCCTCACCCTCTGGCCTTGTCCACGGCATCGCGACCTGGCATACCAGTGACGGCTGAGACTCGCTCAAGGGCCGGGACCCGAGGAGGTAGAGCAGAAAGGGGAGCAAAGGCGAGAGGGGAGGGATACGCGAGGACCTCGCCGAGCAACCTCGCGCCTGCCGATGCACGGACCCGGCGACACACCAGAGAGCGACCCCTGATTCTCGAGATAAGTCACCACCCGGATGCACCAGCTACCGTGGCACCACCCCCGCACCTAATGCAATCCTGTGTTAACGACGCCGCTCTCCTTTCTCACCGAACGACGACTGCTTGAGTGCCAAAGGGGACCTCCTGAGCATCGCGACTCAGGGGTTCTTACCGGACTCCGGGTCGCTCACCTCCTGGCCTTGACCACGGCATCGCGACCTGGCATACCAGCGACGGCTGAAGCCGCCTTGGGACTGGGACCTGTCGGCGTAGAGCACCAAGCCCTCGTGAGTTTCGAAAGGGAGGACAGAGCTAAGACGGAATGAGCAACTCGCACAGTTCTACGACAAGGGTTGTATTAACAAAATAGGATCACAGGCACCTTACAAGCCCCCACGGGACGCGTCTTTGATTCCTTGCAGGGAACAGATCCTAAAGGGACACTAACTACGCGCGCCCCTGCAGAAGACGCCATCATCAATAGTGGGCCGTCAAGCACCGGCGCCAACCCCATCCAGATCAGAGTCGGCGGCGGCCTGACGAGCCCGCCCTGCTCCAGGACCGGCGCCAGCTCGGGGGCTCGTAGCTGTCGTCGCTCGTCTCTGGAGTCGCGAAGAGCTCGCCGGAGTCGCTGGAACCTCCGACGCCTCCACGGCCTGAGGAGCCGCCAAGGGAGCGGTCGGCGGGCCCAGTCCTCGCCGCAGCAGGGTCCTGACCACCTCTCCCGGGGCAGCACTCCAGCCGGCGCCCGTTCGCATCGAAGACCTTGAAGAACATCACCGAAGCACCGTCGTACTCCAAGTGGATCGCGAAGGCGCCTCTTGTCCTGCAAACCAGGGCGATTTCGCTCCAGCCTCGTGTCATGAAGACCTCGCCCGGGGCAACGACCGCGACCTCTGCCTCGGTCGCGAGGGTGCTGCAGCCGGCGTGCTGGAGCCAAAGCTCCAGGGGCTCTCCCTGCGGGACGATGGAGGCAAAGAAGGGAGGAAGGCGAATCCAAGACTGAGGAGGCATGGCGACATGGAGCACGAGCTCTCGGGAGGAGCCCTCAGTGTGGACCCTAGGGGGGACGACCCACACCTTCGTGACCCGTCGGCGCCGACGGCGGCACCGCCCGTGGCGATCAGCATCAGCTCCTTCAGGGCCCTCGATGTGGGCATACAAGGGAAGCGGGAACCCCGGCGGTGCCCGCTCGCACCAAGGCCTCGGCACCACCTGATGGGCCCCCTCGTCCGGGCCACGGGGGACGAGCCGTTTCTTCGGCAGGAGCGGGTCAGGTTCCTCTCGGGGAGCCTTTCCCTTCTCTGCCGTCGAGAACCGGCGGATCGGAGGCATCGCAGCAAGACGGAGCAAGGACCGGGAAGAAGAAGAAGCAAGGAGGGATGGACTGGAAGGGCGCACGCCGTTCCGTACTTATAGCCGGCGGAGGCCAACCGCCGACCTCCACGATCGCAGGTAATCATGACCCGCTTTGCATGCAGGGACTTGTCCAATCCGTGTAGTTGCCGAGGTGCCATGGGGAAGTGGAGACGCCCACGTCCAATCAACCGCCACGCGGTGCCCAAGGCCGCAGGCTGTTAGGGCCCGCGGCACTTCGCTCTTGCCCTTCCGCCTCCATGCACGGCCAAGTCCGGGCGCGCCTTGGGCCCGGGGGCTACTGTCGGCGTTCTGGGAACGGGGGTCCCCAGACTTGCCTGCCTGCGGCCTGCGGCGTGGCTCAAAGGGGGGCCCAGCATGACCCATCTTCACCAACACAGACCCAAGACCCTCGCGAGGGGCCAAGCCTCGCGGGGCGGACGACGCGGAGCTTCCTCGGGCATGGCCTCACCAGGCTGGCTCGCGAGGAGGCGGAGAGATCAAGGCGGGGCACCTCACGAGGTGCCCGTGATGCAAGCCATGACGACCAAAGGCGCCAGGCGCGTGCCAGCCCGCGCAGTGTCCTCCTTCCCTCTTTGGTGCAAAGGGAGCAAGCGCAGCCGCGGAGTACCGAGGCATCAGGCAAAGGTTGCCATTTCGGTGCAACAAGACCAAGACTAGGAGGACTGCAAGACGGAGGTCATCGTGGAGCCCAAGATGGCGTCACCACCAGAGCTTTGTGCAGGCGAAGACTACTTTTGTCAGGATAGCTGGTACTAGCTGTCCCCCTTCAAATTAGCCCGCCATTGTTGGCTCCCTTCCCGCTCGATATTTGGGAAGAGGACCAGGGCCTCTATAAATAGGACAAGCCCCCCTCGGGATCGAGAGGGACGGAAAAAGACGAAGAAGAGACGAGAGAAAGACGAGAGAAGTAGAGAGAATCAGAATCAGAGAGAAAGAGAGAAGGGTGACTGAACTCCTCCCAGCAGTTCATCGCCCCAGCCAAGAGGAGACCCTCGCGAGGCTGTTCTTCCTTGTATTGTTCATCATCATCAGCCCAAGATGCAATCCACCACACCACACACTGGAGTAGGGTATTACACCACAACGGTGGCCCGAACCAGTATAAACCCTGTGTCATTCGTGTTGTTCTTTCCATAGCTTAGATCTTAGCGAGGCGGAGGGATGCAGGTAGGTAGGAGGCGAAATCTCCACGCGCACCCCAGTGTTCGAACCTCAAGGGTCTGCCGGAACCCGAAATCCGACAGTGCTCCCTAGCCCTCCATTCATTGAACAACCCCACAGGTGAATAAACATACAGTACTAGTATTTATGTAGAATGAACAAGCTCGAACTATTTTCGCGTAGTTAAAAGTTGAGGGTGGGGCTTTTCCCGGGCAGTACGCGCGGCAGTTTTCATGTAGGTGGTTTGACAGAGAGGCGAGGAGGGTGAGGGAGTAGCGGATTCAACTTACTTACTGTTGGAAAGGTCGGGTTGTGTGATTTGACAGCATGTTACTGCTGGAAAGACTTGTGATATGACTACTCACTATAGTCATGAATTACTGGCGCTACGACCGGGGTGATGCCCCCCTTCCATTCCGCACTCTAATCTGGTGCATGACATGTCGACCCAGATGCTAGCTCTCCCACATGTCGGTGAAGTACGTAGTAAGAAGGAGCAAAGAATCATGCGGTATATATAGTGTATATACTAGTACTACTACTCACGTCGTAGGAGTGCGAACCACGATAGCCCAGTGAACCAGCAATGCGAACCACGACAGCCCAGTGAACCAGCAGTAGAAAACAATGTGCTACGATCCAGACTATAGCATGTATAGTACTACTCCTCTTTGTTTGGATCCCCGAGTTAGAGCTAGTTTGGGTTGAAATAGCCTCAAAGTATCCAAATAGGAGGGTTTAGTTTGAGCTAGTTTTATCTAACCCAGCTAAAAAAACTAGCCCGGTGGAGTGGTTCTAATTGGGTTCGTTCTCCTCGGGCCCAATAAAAGAGAACTAAAAACCCCCCTGCTCGTAGACCGCTCCCTCCCCCCTCGCACGACTCCTCTCTGTTCCCCATCAGGCCACCCACCCAAGCGCCGCTTCGCCGCTCGCCCTCTCTCTCCTTCAGCAGCCCTCTCCCTCTGGCCTCCGTTGCCCTCCTCCAGCCGCCCTCTCCCTCTGGCCTCCGAAGCTCGCCCCGCTCCCCCTTCATCGGTCGTTTTTCTCCCTGTGTCGTTCACGGCGGCGGCGCATCTACCAGGGAGGTCGTGAGAGGGGTGAGTTTTTTCGTTCCTTCTCTGTCTCACAGCCATATCATTGATCTCGCTCGCTCTAGCGCTAATTCTGATTTGGAAAAGTAGATCCTGATTAAACTTGGCATAGATTTGTGGTGCACACATGGAATCTTTCTAGAGGCCAAAAGATTCAGTTCACCTTTCTAGGTATTCCAATTTCAGGCTTGCATTATTTCTAGAGGCCCAAAGATTCAGTGCACCTTTCTAGGTATTTCAGTTTTAGGCTTGCATTATTTCTAGAGGCCCAAAGATTCGGTTCGCAGTCATCGGCAAGCGGCCCTGCTACCCATGCCGGTGTCAACCTCAACTGGCAAGAGCCGGCATCGGAGGGGTTCCCGGGGCTTGGGCTCTACAGAGCCTTCCTCCAGAGCAATGATGACGAGCTCCTCCCTGGGTGCGTGAGGGGCCGCAGGCTCCCTCCCTATCATGAATGACTTCCATGAGGAGTTAGCTCATGCTTTGTTTCATGGAGTGTATTTTTTTGTGAAGCTTGATTGATGACTTGTATGTTTAAGTGGGATATCTGATTTGTATGGACAAAGTAAAATTTATCATGTTTTGCATGCTTGATTTGTAAATATGGTTCGTTTATGTCAATTTTGAGCGGGAGGAAATAAGGTCCAAAGTAGTCAAATGATTGAGAAAGAGAATTTATTGCCAATCTAACCCTGCCATCCATACATCTCCTTGGTTAGAGTTAGTTTAGGGTTAGAATCTAACTCTAACCTCTAACTGAGTTAGAGTTCTCCTTGTCTAGGTTCATCGCCATCATACTTTCCCCATTCCTGTGTTTTCAGTATCCTGTGAATCAAAGAGGCCCTTAGACTGGTTTAGGTCCAGTCGTTTTTCATGAACGTGTTATGTCCAAAATTTAATGAACGTGCTCCGGTTTCTATGAAAATAATCCGGTTTCATGTAGTAATTCATTCATTCATTTATTCTTCTACAGGGGGTTTGCATGTAATTCAGGAGGTCTGAAATGTAAAGTACCCCGGCATATGCTCCGAGTCGTGCATGCACTATGACCCAGATGCTCTATGTCCCACATGCCGGTGAAAGGGAGCGCGTGGAAATAGTGTAGGAGTACATATAGGAGGATAAATGCGTGAAAAAAATATGTACTGTGAAGCATAGCTGTGGTTCGAAAAGGTGACCTAAAGTGATGACAGGTATAGTTCGCACGCACCCAACTAGTGGTACTAGACATACGACTACTTTTCCCTAAAAAAAGAGGTACGAGTGCTCAATACTCCTATTATATCAACACGAGTCCCATCTGACAACAGCCTCCGTGCTAGAGCTAGCTCTTCTCCCTCGTTTCTCTCTTCTAATTCTAAACTCGGCCGACGCGCGATGGGCGGGTTGGGGATTTGCTGATGGTCGGTTTGCTCAACTGCGGCCCCACCTCACAGTGAAAATGTTACAACTGGAATAAAAATGCCATACACTCCCTCCGTTCCTAAATATAAGTCTTTTTAGATATTTCAAATGGAATACAACATACGGATGTATGTAGACATATTTTAGAGTGTAGATTCACTCATTTTGCTTCGTATGTAGTCACTTGCTGGAATCTCTAGAAAGACTTATATTTGGGAACGGAGGGAGTACTATACTAATAAAACATTAAGGCCACGAGGCGATGCAGTGCTAGTTACAAGAGGCAAGAAGAAAGATGCATCCATCGACAACGTCCACCTCCTCGACTCAGGGCGCCAAACAGCGGCTAAGTAGCAGCGGCGTTCGTGGCTAGGTCGACATGCTTCTGAACAATGGCGTCCAAATATTCCAGCTACTGGAAGAAGGCCAACGTATTTCTGTCCTCGCTGGCCTTGTAGTGGCCTATGTAGACATTTTCCTTGTAGACGTGGATGTGCAGGTCGACGGTTTCTTGCATGGCGAGGCGCTGCGCAGCGAGCGCGGCCTCGAGGTGCACATTCTTCGTCGCGACATCCGGCACCTGCAGGGCCACCAGGGCTTGAAAGAGTTTGTCACCATGGAGGCCGATGAGGGTAGCAGGCAATGAGGAGCCTGGGCGCACGGGCTGGAGTAGTACAGCAAGGTCGTCCGTGCGCTTCTTGACGACGGTGAACTTGCAGATGGAGTGGACCATCATGTCATCCATGTGAGAGGTGAAGCCGACGTCGGCGAGGGCTACGACGCCGGCGGTTGCCAGCACCGTCCGGAAACGCTGCGCGGTGCGGGCCCGTAGGTCGGCGTCTCGGATGATTTGGCACAGCCGACTACCGCTCGCGTCCATCGCCTCCATAGGTGCTTGTGGCTTCTGGTCACTTGGTCATGGATTGGAGTGAGCAATGTTGCGTAGAGACTAGGTGTAGATGGATTGGAGTGGTGGGGCGCCTTTATATGAGAGTCCAAACGCTGTTGCATTCACATCGTGCTGGCTTTATTCTGCTTCTCCAATTAATTCCCTCTGCATGATAATTGAGGATGCATCATTGACCGTTCAACATCTCGGGAACCGCTACCCTCTCCCTCCTTGGCATTCAAGACGTATCAATGTAAATGTGGGTTAAGAAGAGACTAGTTACTACATTGTGCACCGCGACCATGTGGGGCTGCAACGTGAACGACACATGCATGCTGTACTTGTTCCACTTTCTCGTTTTGAACTCGTGACTTGTACTAACACTCAGTTTTGAATATACTTTTTGGTTGTTGCGCCAATATATACAACACTCCCTCCATGTAGGTTGGGTCGCTGAAGTCAAAATTAGACACAAAACACGATGGTGACGGACCAGTCTACCTCAGTCCTGGTTTATTGCTCCCCGTCGTAATCTGTGCTAAATTTTGACCATAAATTTGACTAACAAAAGGTGCATGCATGTCACCAAAATTATATCATTGAAAACTATGTTCAAATACAAATCAAATGATATAATTTTTGTTAACATGCACTAACATTTTTTCAGTTAAATCTTTGGTCAAAATTTAGCACAAATTAGAAAAGGGACTAATAAACTAGGACCTAGGTAGTAGTACACCAGGTCAAAGACAGTGATACTACAAATATTTAATGCCAAATAAGATCAAGGGATCACACATGTCATTTATGACTGGAATAAAAATGCCATACACTAATAAAACATTAAGGCCACAAGGCGATGCAGTGCTGGTTACAGGATGCAAGAAGAAATATGCATCCATTGACGACATCCACCTCCTCGACTCAGGGTGCCAGCCCACTGAATGGTGGCTAAGTAGCAGCGGCTTTCGTGGCCAGGTAGACGTGCTTCTAAACAATGGCGTCCAAGGATTCCAGTCGCTGGAAGAAGGCCAACGTCTTTCTGTCCTCGCTGGCCTTGTAGTGGCCTATGTAGACGATTTCCTTGTAGACATGGATGTGCAGATCGACGGTTTCTTGCATGGCAGGGCGCTGCGCAGCGAGCGCGGCCTCGAGGTGCACATTCTTCGTCGCGACCTCTAGCAGTTGCAGGTCCACCAGTGCTTCAAAGAGTTCGTCACCTTGGAGGCCGATGAGGGTGGCAGGCAACGAGGAGCCTGGGCGTGCAGGCTGGAGCAGTACGACAAGGTCATCCACACGCTTCTTGATGATGGTGAACCCTGCGGATAGAGTCGACCATAATCTGGCGCATGCGAGAGGCGAGGCTGGCGTCTACGAGAGCTATGCAACGGCAGTCGTCAGCACCGTCTGGAAACGCTCCGCGGTGCGGGGCCGTTGGTCGGTGTCTTGGACGACCTGGCACAGCCTACTACCGCACGCGTCCATTGACACCATGGGTGCTTGTGGCTTCTGGACACTTGGTCTTGGTCTTGGATTGGAGTGGGCAGTGTTGCGCAGAGACTAGGAGTAGATGGATTGGAGTGGTGTGGCTGTGGCACCTTTATACGACAGTCCAAACTGCGTTGTATTCACATGCTCCATTCTGCTTCTCATATTACTTACTCCTACCTCTGCATGCTACTTGAATGCGGAGGCATCATTGACCGTTCAACATTTCAGGAACCGCTACCCTCTACATCGTTAGCGTTCAAGCCGTATCAACGTAAATGCGAGCCAGGAGACGTTCCTGTCGACGACGAGGTGCCTATGGTGACTTCGTAAATTTCAAGATGATATGCCGGCTCAGTCTTTCAGAGGTGCTCATAGGGGTAGGGTGTGCGTGTGTGCGTTCATAGGGGTGAGTGTATGCACGTTTATATGAGCGCTTGCGTCTGTATTGTGTTAAAAATGTAAATGCATGTCAAAAAGAGACTAGCCGGTACTAGTATACTCAATATTGTGCACCGCGACTAAGGCGGAGAGGAAAACGAGAGAACTACATATTTATTTACGTTGTAGATTCACTCATTTTGCTCCATATGTACTCATTTAGGGTGTAGTCTAGTCACTTGTTGAAATCTCTAGAAAGGCAAATACCGTACTCCTTTCCGCTTTACAGGGCTATACTAGCAAATACTACAATAGTGGCCTCACATAGCAATTTTGTCTCATGCAAGAGCCTGGCTATATGCGTGCTCCAAGGCTCCGCACCACGCCCCACCCCTACACAAAGACTGCCACGCAAGCGTTCGCAACTGCCACGTCCGGGTTGCGCTTGGCTCTTTACCTCTTCGAGAAGATGAATAATGATGTTACTACTACTTCTACAATATCGAATCCACTATTGCATGCCCGTCCACCACGTGCGGGAGGGATAGCTTGTTGTAGTATAAGCAAAAGTCTGTCCTTGTCTGCGAGCCACCGCGCGCATGGGCGAGGGAGAAGGCGTGTAGTAGTAAAATCAAACTTCTCCTTCTTGTATGAGTTGACGCGACACATCATAGCACTGGCCCCACATGCTTGCCTCTAAACTTGGCTAAAAGACCCGCAGTGTACAATATATTTGCTGCAACCTCTAACATTTACCCCACCACAAATTAAAATATATATTCCTGCCTTGACTAGATGAGCGTGCAAACTACAATCACTAGGATGACAGGTAGGGCCAGAAGATTATTTTAATAAAAAATGCTTTGAGACAGCCTCATCGCATGGAGCCGACCCCAAAGATTTTAAGCTTAGAGGCACGGTACACGCTATCCTAGACTACTCTACACATGAAACTACCACACGAGCGTCCGGGCTGCGCTTGGCTCTTCGCCTCTTCGGGAAGTCGAACAATGATGGAGTACTACTGCAGTGGAGTACTACAGTATGCTTCTGGCCATCTGACACCGAATGAACTTTTGCATGTCCACCGCGTGCGGGAGGGAGAGAGTGTAGCAAAAGCTTCTCCTAGTCCTGCCAGCCACCACACTCATGGGCGAGGGAGGGACGCAGCTTCATTGACTTACTGCTCCTGCCTTTGCATGTATGATAGGTGGGCCCAGCAGGTGGGTGGCCCACCTGTCATACAGCCAAAGGCAGGTGCGGTTAAGGCACCGGAGCTCGGTCCGTGAGGGCGAGGGCATAGTAATCAAACTTCTCGTTGTTGTACGAGTTGACACGACACATCAAAGCACTGCACTCGATATATTTCAATTATTTGCATTTACCGATGCATTAATTACAACGCATGCATGCATGCCATGACTTTCCTTTTGATATTTGCATGTGTTGATTTAATGCACCTTGAAGTAGTATGAATATGTGATGGTAAAGGTTTGTAATGCCCCGGCCCTAAAGCGAGAGATGGTTGTGCACGAGGAGGGTGAGATCATGCCGACGGAATAGGACCCGACGATGGAGATCTCTACGGTCTCGATGGACCTCACCTTGCTCCACTGCTCCTTGTGCCTCCACCCCTTGAAGCCTCCAGTGTATGAGGTTCGAATACACCTCGTCCGTTCGGCTAATCGAGCAAGGTGCAGGTTTCTTGATTGATGTGTTGTTCGATTGATTTGTGCAGTGCAAGGGAGTGCACCTGGCCTACGCGGACTGCCACGTCGAGCGCCCCAGGAACTAGCGGCAGTGCCAGAAGTGCGAGTGCAGTGGTGGCATCGACGTGAGGAACATGGCGGTGGACGCTGTCCTCTCCTCGGTGAGGGTGGAGTGCCTGCACGAAGGTTGTGGGCTCTATGTCACCTGCCACAAGCTGGCCGATCACCAGAGCATGTGTCCACCCGCGCCCTGCAAATGCCCCGTGTCCGTCTGCGGCTATGAAGGCCCGCCGCCGGCGCTCTCCCACCACATCAGCACCGTGCATCCCATGCACATGCACAGGATCCAGTACGACAAGGTGCTCCAGTTGTGAGTGCTACTGTCAGAGCCACATCTCTTGCTGTTTGCGGAGGAGGATGACCGCATGTTTTTTTTGGTCAGCGGCGTGCTCGACATTGGCGTGCATATTACCGTGTCGATCATCTGCATCAGAGCGGGGGCGTCCCCATTGCCGCACTACGTGGCCAAGCTGTGGGCGAACGGCCCACCGGGGGAGCCCAAAGGCAGGACCGACACCATCAAGGTGGAAATGGAGGTGACAAGCAGCAAGGATCCCGGCGATGTCGCCGTGCAGGAGCTGACCTTCTTCACAGTTCCACCCAAGCTACTGGCCGGGCTGGGTTTTTGAGGACGGTGTCCCTCCACATTCAGATTGACAAGCTCACCTCCTAAATGATTCTATCGTGCCTTCTGTTTATCTTAGTAATATGCTAATATAGGGGTTAGCTCGGTCTACTTTAGCTTAAGAGATGGTGGGTTTTGGTGGCGATGCAGCAATTACTTTGACATCAGATTAGCAGTTAAAGTAATTTCCAACAGTCGAACAGATATTTTGTGTCTGTTGGATATAAAGATCCTTTGGGTAAGAAGTATAACAACTTATATGCTTGTTTGTTCAGGAAGTGTTGCATACTTGTGCGAGTTGACGCGACACATCAAAGTAGTACTACTAGTACTAGTACTCCCTCCGGTCCTAATTTGTCTGCGCATAAGTCGAGGCACAGGATACCAAGGAGGGCCTGGTTGTGTCTATACTTGGACAACTCACCCGACTGCGCACCAGGAAGACGAAGCTCGTGTCGTGTTGATGCCGTGTGCGGCCCGCGCATTAACCAAAACCTCGCGCCTCCAGCTTAGCCTCCGCATTTAAACTTCTCAATCTCAAGGCTAAGGAGCAACATGAAACCTATGATAGAGCCAATCGGATGGTTGAGAACACTACAATTCATAGCTACAGATGCGTGTGTGAGAGAGGACGAGTGCGTGTGTGCACCTCTTCTCTTCTTGTATAACATACTAAACTCGGAGTACAAGTGTATGTGGGTTGAATCAACCTAGGGAGCTAGAGATGGTGCGTGCGAGAAGTCCCGAGAGATAGGTGTAATGCGTCTGAAAAAAGACTAGTCTATAGCTCGCCACGAGGCTATTCCTGTCGAACGCCCCAATAACCGTAAGATATGTATCCGACGGTGCCAGTTATTGCACGTACACATCAGTAGAAAAAGAAGTACCGTGGCATATGCTACACCACGGCCGAGAACACGTCCCCACGTTACGCCATTCGGGAATAGTGCCGCACTTCGAAACTAGAACCGTCAATAAATTTTGAGCTTGCGTCTCGTCACATTCCAAATTACTACTACCATGCTATATTTAATTGCAAACCTGTTCACACTGATCACAACCTAAACAGTTTCCGAAATAGGAGCGTATTAGTACTCGGTTATAAATACTACTATGCCAAGATGACTGCACATTCCTCCTCAACTCCTCATCCACAAAACCAAAAAGCCATTCAGCATCCTTCCCTTGCGTCTACTATGGCCAGCGTCAGTTCTGGGTCGAGAGATTACGACCAGGGAGAGGCGAGCATGGAAGCGGAAGCACGAGAGATGTCCTGCCTCACTGCAAAAGCAGCCGACATGTCCCGCCACACGGAAGTAGCACCACAAAGGTCCCGCCGCGCTGTCAAACCAGCACGGAGCTCCCGCCGCGCCGTCGATGTAGCAGACTGGTCCAGCCGCGCCGCGGAAGTAGCAGAGATGTCCTGTCACGCCGCGAATGCAATAGAGATATCCCGCCACACCGCGGCGGCCTGGGAAAATGTCTCGTGGGCAGGTGACGACTCTTACAAGCGCATGCATGCGATCGTCCATAGCCAGATGGATCAGATCTCTGGCTGGGCGAGGTTGCAGGATGACATGAAAGCCTTGTTTGAACAGGCTACCGGTGTCATCCGACAACTAAGGGAGGGCAATGAGAGGCTCCGGGCTGAGCGTGACCTGCTAAAGGGCGAAGATCGTCCGAAGTGCAGAGCAGCAGGAGGAGACCAGTGCATTGTTGAAGAGGACCGGCGTCATCGTCAAGAAACTTATGGACAAGAATGACATGCTGTGCATCGAGCGACAAAGGCTGGTGGAGGAATCCATGGATGCTCTGAAGCAGCGTCTTGAGGACACGACAGAGCTCATCGCTGCTCGCCGCGGAGACTAGTTCCCGCGGCCTACAGCAACACATCAATAAAGTAGAGATCAGCGAGCCAGATCGTTGTCTTCCTTCTTCTTTTGACCTTGTGTATTTCGAGCATAGCCGCATTTGAATTTTTTAATTATATTCCTAATTATGCAAGACAATTATTATCCACTATCGCCGTCCTTATATATTAATCAGTCTTGCTATAAGTCGCAGTAGATGCTATATAGGTTGGTCGGATCTTACATCAAGATCCATGCAAAATTTTCTTTTTTCTCTCTTAAATCTCAGTCGAGTGAGACATAGCCACACCATTAAACAGAGGCTCGGGCGCCATTAATGGAGACCTTGGGAGAGAGGTGGGCGGCAGATGGAGGTCAAAGGGCTCTCCTCCCGATAAGCACGCGCAGGGGTCGGATCGCACGCCTCCCGTACTCAAATAGCTACCCTGCACGGCACCTCCTAGCTAATGAACAACGGGACGCAAGGCGACACGTAAATGGTAAGTAGAACAACCACGATTTCAATAATACTTGTGTTTCCGATTGTAATGTGACAACACTTGTTCCAAAATGACTTTGTTGATTGTTAATGTGTGCGCCTTTGCAAATCGGACAACAAAATTACCACAACATGTTGGTGCCATGTCATGACACCAAGCCAAGTTTCATGATTTTCATGCGTGTTTTGGATTTACAAGAATTAAAAAACCAAGTTTCTCAATGTTTCCCACCGAGCCACGACGCCAAGATGTTTGAATTTCATTCCCATTTCTTGCATGGGACCTAGAAATTTACCCGAGGACACACACGTGATTTTTCAACCAACTTTGGTGCACTGGAGCATGTGCTTGTATTTTAAATTTGAATTATGCACTCAAAGGTGACACGTTCCCTCTCAGAATCACGAGCCTTCTTGAGAGAAGCTCCGGTTTGCAAGAAGCTTATACCAAAACTTGTTCCAATTCGGCCCAATTTTTACCACAACATGTTAGTGCCATGACATGACACCATGCCAAGTTTCATGATTTCCAGGCGAGTTTTCAATTTACAGGAATTTGAAAACCAAGTTTCTCGATGTTCTCGGCCGAGTCACGACGCTCAGATGTTTGAATTTCATTCTCATTTCTTGCATGGGACCTATAAATTCACCCAAGGACACACTTGTGATTTTTCAACAAACTTTGGTGCACCGGAGCATGTGCTTGCAGTTCAAATTTGAATTATGCACATTAAATGTCTAGAAACTCAATTAATGTATAAAAAGGCCAAATGAACCCGAAATAATTCCAAAATTTAATAGGGCACTCATATAGTTCTATGTTGCCTCTATAAAGAAAATTAAGGGGAGGTAGCGTATATCGTTTCGCACACAAAGGTGACACGTTCTCTCTCGGAACCACGAGGCTTGTTGAGAGAATCTCCGGTTTTGCAAGAAGCTTATACCAAAATTTGTCCCAATTCAGCCAAAAATTATACAGATGAAAACATGGTTTAGATTATCCCGAACATCTCGCTACCTAGACCAATGTACTCTGATTTGAATTCAACATAAAATGGATACAAATATTTGAATTGGAGATCGTATGTTACATGTATTTCATAGTGAAATATGATTACTACTATATGCATGTTTTTTGTTATCAAGATAATATTTAAATGATGGTATAAATTGACAACAATCATATTCAAATAAGGAAAATTGATTCAAATTTATTCCATATGGTAGATGACAATATATATGTTCATAGGGTGGAGTAAAATGCTCATATATGATGGAAGATCAAAATGTAGGACTACATCCATTATAAACCGCAAGGTCACCTAACGATATATTCGAATTCAACATAACGTGGATACAGAAATTGAAATTCGAGATCCTGGCATTTGTAATCATATAAGAAGGAACATGAATCTTTCTTTTGGTGGGAATTGATTTGTTTTTTGTTGTTGTTGAGGGAAGTGCGAATCGATTTGGTACTGTACAGGGTAATCTTGTTCTCCCGATTTTTTTTACATTTTTCTTGTAGTTTTTTTCAATGGCATTTATAGCAATATAATAGAGGGGACATGACTCTCTTGTGTCTTGTATGAATTGTTTTTTTGTACATGTTAAGTTTGTTCTGCCGAACATGGAATCCGTGCCTTGTTATCCCGAAATTTTCAAGCTCGAGTATCTTTTGTCTCATCTGCTTTGAAACTCCCACCTCTTCAACCCACTCCACGCCTTGTTATCCCGAAATTTCGACGCGAGCGAAAACTCCCTCCTGATCCGAAATCGGTCCCGCAGCGCAGACACGCGAAATCTGTCGGAGTAATGGGCCACGGGTAGGCCAACCCAGGCCCAGAACCTTTCAAGACATTGGGGCAGACTGCGCCCCTCGAGGCCCCAGGATAAAGAGCCGCCTTCTGAGAGTCGGCGGCGAGGCGGCCAGTTGCTCACTCGTGGCCAAGTCCCAGGGACGACTTCAGGATAAGCCGACTCCTGACCGGCGACTTCCAGAGATGCCGACCTTGGGGAGTCGGCCCATGACGCCAACAACCCCCATGCCCTCATAAAGAGGGACGGGACGGGGAGTGGCCACAGTGAGGACCACTCCCACCCCTTTTTCCAAGGGTAGGCGTGGCTACAGTACGCCGTACCCGCAAAGATTTCCGCGTGGCGCGACACTATTGCCATGCTGGCCCTGACATCAGCCCCAGGGGGCAGAGCCCTGTGCCCACGACGGCCTGCTGGTACGACCCAGGGATGATGGGTCCCACCAGTCGGCGGGCGTACGAAAGACGGCGAAGGCACCACCAGTTGGCCCGGATGGGAGTCGGCCACCAGAAGTCGGCCGGCCCCTCCCACGGGCCCCACGCGCCATTAATCAGACACGACAAGTAGTGGCCACAGTGATCGCACGCCAGACGGCGGGGCTATCGCTACGACCTCATGACCGAGCCTGCGTCATTAGAGGCACGACTACAGTAATCTGCAGCTGGCAAAGACCCGCCCGCGGCAGACGCGGCCTGTCGGCCCCACACCAAGCCAGTCGGCGGGCCCCAGGAGTCAGCGGATAAGACGACGGCCAGAGGGACTGACGGCTGGGCCCATGCCCAGCCGGATTACCATTGTACCCCTGGGGGTAGGCCTATATAAACCCCCTAGGGCATCCATGCAAAGGGTTGGAATCCATTAGCACTAAACCAGATCATATAGGGAGGAGAGAGCTAGCCTCGCCTTCTCCTACCTCCAGGAAACAGCTCAAGGAGCAACTGTGTAAACACTTTACCATAGTGATCACGCGGAGACCCCGTAGAGCAGCAGTAGGGGTATTTTCTCCCCGGAGAGCCCTGAAGCTGGGTAAGATTCACCGGCGTGCATGTCTTCACCATATCCCGTTTCCAGGCACCGGCGACGTTCTACTCGCCCCCACCATGATAAGCCATCCTTTGGCATATGTCGCACCCAACCCCCGACATTTGGCGCCCACCGTGGGGCAAGGTGCACCGTCGTCTGGAGACCTGCTCTGGACGGGAACCCTTTTCCTCCCTGGCGAGCGCAGCCAGCCAGGCACGCCAGACAGAGTTTGCGCTGACGCGCTGCACGGCGTTGAGATCGCCTGCGCAGCCAGCTGCCTCGCCAAACTTGTCGGCGAGGTTCGCCTCTCCGACGAACCTGCGTCCAACGCAGGCACGGGCGGCCCCGAGAGCCTCCTCGCGGGCCTCCTCGACCAACTCCACTTCGCCGGCAAGCCTGTCGTGGACTTGGAGTCTGTAGGTTCCACCGACCCGATGCTGGTCGACTCCGACACCGCGTCGCTCGACGCGTTCCCCACCAACGTGGTAGTCTACGACGAACCTCTCCCTCGCGCGGAGAGCGACGGAAGCACCGTCACCGAGGTGCTCGTCATTGGTCATGACGAGCCTCCCGGCGGAGGAGCGCATGACCCACTTGGCGCGACACTACAAGACCTGACTGCGCCCATTCCGGAAGACGCTGACGCGGAAATGTTGGAGGCGTGCCGCCTTCTGCTCGTTGAAGGCGCGAAGAAGCTGGCTAGCATGAGACGCTTGTAAGAAGCCTACCGGCATGAGATAGATCGCGCTGTTGGTGGCTCGCCGGCCCCAGCTGGGCCCAGCCGCCTTGGCACGGTCCAGCAGCGCGGCGTGGCCATCGCCAACCTATTCGGGGCAAGTCGCCCTGTGTACGGCATGCCTGGGGAGAACATTCGAGCCGCCCAGGCGGCGGCGGACGAGCTGGACAACTTTGAGGGTGAAGAGCACCGCCTGATGATGGAGCGAGTCTAGCGGCTCCTCGACGCGGCTGCCGCACAGAACAAGGCTGGCTGCCGCACGGAGGCGCCGCAGTGGCAAAACGACGACCTTCGCCGAGATCAAGGCGCGACGTCTCGGACGCCGACTGGCGGCGCCCGAGGAAGGAAAGACAAGGATCCGACTGTCAGCCACAGTCGGACTCACATTACCATAGAGCGCGACCAAGACGGCCGCCCGAGAACAGTAGAACGACAGGACGACTGTCCGCCTCCTCCTCCTCGCAAGGAAAGGCGAGTCTCCCCGCCGCCTGTTGACCATCCGACTCTCAGAGACCGCCTTGGCCGCCGAGAGGGAGTCGGGGAAAACGACGCCCGCCACCGGATCGATCGACTTCACCGATCCCTGGCGCTGGAAGAAGAAGACGAGTTGGGTCCGCCTTGTTTTGGGCCCCGCATTCAAGACGAGCCCTTTCCCAAAGGGTTCACGCTCCCAAGAGACACACCCAAGTACACCGGCTTCGTGAAGCCAGAGGACTGGCTGGTTGACTACTCCACGGCTGTCAACATAGCGAACGGCAACAAGCGTGTCGCCGTAAAATACGTTCCGCTCATGCTCCAGGGCACGGCCCGGACATGGCTGAAAAACCTGAAGCTTCGCAGCATCAACAGCTGGGTTGACTTCACCGAAGCATTCGTCCGCAACTTCACAAGCACGTACAAGCGTCCTCCCAAGCCTCGTCAGCTTTCCTTGTGCATGCAAGGCCCCAACGAGTCGACCCGCGACTACCTCACGCGTTGGGCCGAGCTTCGGAACTCCTGCGAGGGCGTGCACAAGGTGCATGCTATCGAATATTTCACCGCCGGGTGCAAAGAAGGCACCCTCCTTAAGCACAAGCTCCTCTGCGACGAGCCAGAAACCCTCGACGAGTTGCTGATCATAGCAGACAAGTATGCCACGGCCGACTCCTCCATGAAGGCGGAGATTCAAGTTAGCGCAACTGGCAAAGTGGCCCCTCAAGCTCCAAGAACTCCGGCAGGAGACGCCAGTCGGCGGCAATAGCAGAACGACCACAAGCGCAAGGCCCCGCAGCCGGCTTCCAGCAGCCGGCAGGTCGCGACAGTTGAAGGCCAGCAGCCGGATGGGCAGCCTCCACCCAAGCGACAGAAAGGTGGCAAGCCCAACTGGTTGCCGGCTTTCTCATAGGAGCAGACTCTGGATGGTCCTTGCAAGTTCCATAGCGGCACGAAGCCATCGAATCACACCACCAGAAAGTGCCACTGGCTCACCAGGATCGCCAAAGGAGACAGCCTCCTACCTCCCCCACCTGCTGGGCAGCAGCCTCCGCCTCCGCCCCAGCAGCCGGCTATCAGGCCAATCGGCGCAGTACAAGACGAGTACCCCGAAGAGCACGGAGCCTACGTGATATTTACCAGCATGGCTGATGATCGACTCAGCAAGCGGCTGCAGCGACAAGAGGTGAATGCAGTAGCGTCAGAGACGCCAGAGTTCATGCACTGGTCCGAGAAGCCTATCAGCTGGAGTAGGGCTGATCACCCAGAGGTGATGCCGAGTCCGGGCTCTTATGCCTTGGTCTTGGATGCCACCTTTGCCAGGGATAGACGAGCTGCTCGTTTCTCGCGAGTTCTGATAGACGGAGGCAGCAGCATCAACATCCTGTACAAGGACACCATGGAGAAATTAGGAATCAAGCAAAGACAGCTTCAGAACAGCCGGACTGTGTTCCACGACATTGTTCCTGGGCTTTCCTGCTCACCAATCAGCAAGATCCTGATGGACGTCCTCTTTGGAGACAAAGATCACTTCCGCCGAGAGTCAGTTTGGTTCGAGGTGGTGGACCTCGAGAGCCCATACCATGCACTACTTGGCCGACCCGCCCTAGCCAAGTTCATGGTGGTCCCCCACTACGCCTACCTCAAAATGAAGATGCCCAGTTCCAGGGGGATTCTGGCCATAGCCGGCGACTACTGGAAGTCGTCTGCCTGTGCGGCTGAGAGTAGTCGGCTGGCTGAGTCCCTGGTGATCTCGACTGAGAAGCGGCTCCTTGACCGGGTTGTGGCGATGGCCAGCAAGCAGCTAGAGGTGTCGCCTAACCCAAAGGAGTCGGAGGCTAAGGGTTCGTTCAAGCCAGCCAAGGAGACAAAGAAGATATCCTTGGATCCAGAGCACCCAGAGAGGTACACTGTCGTAGGCGCAAACCTCGACAGCAAATAGGAAGGCGAGCTCGTCGATTTCCTCCATGAGAATCGGGACATCTTCGCATGGTCCCCCAAAGACATGCCAGGTGTACTGACGGAATTCACCGAGCACAAGTTACATGTCCGATCTTATGCAAAGCCGGTCAGGCAGCCCTTTCGCCGCCTGTCAGAAGAAAAGAGGAGAGTTGTCGGAGAAGAGATAGCCCGACTCCTAGCAGCCGGCTTCATTATGGAGGTATTCTTTCCAGAATGGCTAGCCAACCTGGTCCTGGTACTGAAGAAGAACAAGCAGTGGCGAATGTGTATTGACTACACAAGCCTCAACAAGGCCTGCCCCAAGGACCCGTTTGCTGTACCAAGAATTGATCAGGTGATAGACTCCACTGCTGGATGCGAGCTGTTGAGCTTTTTGGACGCATATTCAGGATATCACCAGATCAAGCTGAACCCGGCTGACAGACTGAAGACCGCCTTCATCACGCCGTTTGGAGCCTTCTGCTACCTCACCATGACGTTCGGCTTGAGGAATGCCGGCGCCACCTTCCAGCGTTGCATGCAGAAGTGCCTCCTCAAGCAACTCGGTAGAAACGCCCACGTCTACATGGATGATGTGGTGGTGAAGACAGAAAAGCGTGGAACACTGCTGGAAGACCTCAAGGAGACCTTTGAGAACCTGCGCCGATTCCAGATCAAGCTCAACCCTGAGAAGTGCGTCTTCGAAGTACCAGCCGGCCAACTCCTTGGCTTCCTGGTCTCTGAACGCGACATAGAGTGCAACCCTGTAAAGATCAAGGCCATTGAGAGGATTGAGGTACCCAGCCGACTGCTGGACGTGCAAAAGTTCACCGGCTGCTTGGCGTCCATCAGCCGATTCATCAGTCGGCTGGGCGAGAAAGCTCTCCCCTTATACCAGCTCATGAAGAAGACCACTTTTTTCGAGTGGAACCACGAGGCGAACGAAGCTTTTCTCCAGTTGAAGAAGATGCTGACTACTCCACCCGTTCTGGCGGCTCCGACTCCTAAGGAACCTATGCTCCTGTACATCGCCGCCACCAGTCGGGTAGTCAGCACAGTCATTGTAGTGGAACGCAAGGAGGAAGGCAAGGCACTACCTGTCCAGAGACCGGTATATTACCTGAGCGAAGTACTATCGGCCTCCAAGCAGAACTACCCCCACTACCAGAAGATGTGCTATGGCGTGCACTTTGTCGCCAGAAAATTGAAGCCTTACTTCCAAGAGCATCCAATCACTGTGGTCTGCACGACCCCACTTGCCGAGATCATCGGAAGCCGAGATGCTTCTGGCCGAGTGGCCAAGTGGGCCATAGAGCTGGCTCCCTACACCATCCACTACCAGCCCCGCACCGCCATCAAGTCACAAGCACTGGCCGACTTTCTCATCGACTGGGCCGAGACCCAGTACCTACCTCCAGCACCCGACTCCACCCATTGGCGGATGCATTTTGACGGCTCCAAGATGCGCACCGGCTTGGGAGCCGGCATTGTACTCACTTCTCCTAAAGGCGACAAGCTCAAATATGCGTTGCAAATCCATTTTGCTGCCTCCAACAACGTCGCCGAGTACGAGGCGCTCATTCATGGGCTCCGGCTTGCCAAAGAACTTGGCATTCACCGAATCCTGTGTTATGGCGACTCGGACTTAGTAGTCCAGCAGTCGTCTGGCGACTGGGACGCCAAAGATGCAAACATGGCGAGTTACCGTTTCCTTGTGCAGCAACTCAGTGGGTATTTCGAGGGGTGTGAGTTCCTCCACGTGCCAAGAAACGACAACGACCAAGCAGACGCCTTGGCACGAATCGGCTCTACCCGCCAAGCAATACCATCCGGCGTCGCCCTTCAACGCCTCCTCAAGCCGTCTGTCAAGCCTTCACCAGAATCAGACTCCATCTTCGTGCCGGCTCCTCCCGAAGAAGTCGGATCCGACTCCAGAGCCCCGGCAGATGGTACGGGGATTTTGGCAGATGGCTCCAAAGTCGCCACAGTCAAGGCCGGCCCAGGGACTGCAGAACCCGGCCCAGGGACTGCGGCGGCCGGCCCAAAGACTCCAGAACTCGGCCCAAGAGCCGCACCAGTCGGCCAGGGACTTCATTAATCTAGCAAGCGGTTGTTGACTCCAACCTGCCGCCTCCCAGCCCAGCCGCCCTCGTCCAAGTCGCAGTTCTGGCAGTCGAAGAAATAGCAGCACCCTCATGGGCTCAGCCCATCCTCAAATTTCTGGTGAGCAAAGAGCTGACGACTGATGAGACCTTAGCTCGGCAAGTACAACGCCGAGCGGCAGCCTACACCATAGTCAACAGAGAGCTGGTCAGGCGCAGCGTCACTGGTGTCTACCAGCGCTGTGTAGAGCCAGAGCAAGGCCAAGCAATTCTCAAAGACATCCATCAAGGCGAGTGCGGCCACCATGCGGCTTCAAGAGCACTCATCGCCAAAGCTTTCCGACACGGTTTCTTTTGGCCAACAGCCTTAGAAGAGGCCAAGGAATTGGTCCAAAAATGCAAAGGGTGCCAGAAGTTCCGCTCCAAGCCGCATCAGCCGGCTTCTGCACTCAAGACCATCCCCATTGCCTGGCCTTTCGCAGTTTGGGGTCTAGACATGGTGGGACCATTCAAGACGGCACGAGGCGGCTTAACTCACTTACTTGTCACGGTGGACAAGTTCACCAAGTGGATAGAAGCGAAGCCAATCAAGAAACTGAACGGTCCGACTGCCGTGACTTTCATCTCTGACATCACAATTCGGTACGGCATACCACACAGCATCATCACCGACAACGGCACGAATTTTGCCAAAGGTGCCTTGGCCCGTTTCTGTGCGACACAGGGCATCCGACTGGACCTATCATCCATCGCCCATCCATAGTCAAACGGCCAGGTGGAGCGAGCAAACGGCCTCATCCTGTCCGGCATCAAGCCCCGACTGATCGAGCCTCTAGAGCGCTCGGCTGGCTGCTGGCTCGACGAGTTGCCAGCCGTCCTCTGGAGTCTGCGCACAACTCCAAACAAGTCAACCGGCTTCACGCCTTTCTTCCTCGTCTACGGTGCTGAAGCCGTCATCCCAATGGACATAGAGTTCGATTCCCCGCGAGTCACCATGTACACTGAGGAAGAAGCAGAAGAAGCACGGCAAGACGGCGTCGACCTGCTGGAAGAGGGCCGGCTGTTGGCACTCAGCCGGTCCAGCATCTACCAGCAGAGCCTGCGCAGATACTACAACAGGAAGGTCAGGCCGAGATCTTTCCAGGAGGGCGACCTCGTGCTCTGATTAATCCAGCGAACAGCCAGCCAGCACAAGCTGTCGGCACCTTGGGAAGGCCCCTTCATCATCAGCAAAGTGCTGGGCAACGACTCCTACTACCTGATCGACGCTCAGAAGCCCCGAGCACGCAAGAGGGATGACTCCGGCAAAGAGACAGAGCGGCCATGGAATGCAAATCTCCTTCGAAAATTTTATAGTTAAATGCAGTATGTATCACGCTACCTTTTGTATTAAAAGTACCAAGACTTCGGCCCCCCCCGAGAAGAGCTCGGGGACTGCCCTCTTTTATCTATATGATAAGAAATATGCCTTCGAGTATATTACTCTTTGTTATGCCGTTTGGCACCGGGTTCGACTAGTCGGCTCGGGGACTTGCCGACCTGCGCTATGAAATGCTTCCTGCAGCCGGACAAGTAGTGTGTGGCGTCTAAACCGTCTCGCGCCAGAAGCCGCAGCTCGCAGAGCGACTGTCTGGTGGGAAGGAGTGAGGAAGAATGGGCGTCCACATGAAAAATGGCTAAGGACTCAAAGCACAAACATAGCTTAAGGCCGGCTTCCAGCCTTTTTTCGCAAACCAACTCTTGAATAGTTGGCTTGTCGCCTTCTATCTGACTTGTTAAAACAACCCTAAAAACGGCTAAGTACTTGCCTTCCCAAAGTGACCAAGAATTTGATCCAGCAGCAGTCCGCGGAGCGGCTGTATGACTGACAAAGACGGCAACCGAGGGAAGACGGCAAAGGAAAAAGCCAAAAGAACAATGAGCAAGAAGGATAGAAGTCGGATGAATATTTACATAACAAAGGCCCTTGGCTGAATCTTCGAGCAGAATTTCAAAATACACCCCATGGGTGGAATTGTGCAAATTAACAAGTTCTTCAAAAAACTATTAGAACAGATAAAACAAAGACAAGGTGGCAGCCTAGGGGGCGGCAGACGGGTTTGGAGGATCGGAGGAGACGGCGGTGTTGGACGTTGGGGCGGCCGGCTGGGCGGTCTCGGCTTGATCACCTCCGGCAGTAGTCGCCTCGGGCGGGCACGGCTCGTTGCTGTAGGCGCGGTCGAGCTGAGGCTGGCCGTCCGCTCCGTCTTCCGGTGCCTCTGTCAAGCTCCCGTCCTCCGCCTCGTCTTCCTCCTCGACGCTGGAGTCGATCACCTCTGCCGAGTCCTCGCCGTAGTCGGGGTTCAGCCCAAACCACTCCGGCGGCACCTCCTCGCCGTCTTCAGCCCGCTCGGGGACAAAAATGCTAGTGTCGGTGTACTCGGCGATCGCCGCCGCACGCTTGACAAGGGCATCTTTCGCGGCTACCAGCTCCGGCTGGGCCTCTGACCGGAGTGTGGCCAGCCGGTCTAGGTCCAGCCCCGTGTACCACGCCTTGACGAATTCCAAGGCTCGGCACGCTCCGGCCCAGGCCGAGGAACCCTTCCAGGCCTCAAGACGGCCAGCCGCGAGCTCCAGCCAGTCGGCAGTCCGACTGGGGTGCGCGGAGCCTACACGTCTGGCCATAGGGCGGCAATCGCTTGGGCGCCGACACGTTGAAGCCGGCGCAACATCTGTTGGGCTGGCCGCAGGCGAGCCCCAATGCTCAGAATATGCTCGTCAAGAGTCCGAGGGGCATCAGCGGCGATCTCCGTGCGACCCGCCCTCCGCTCCTCGCGATCGGCCTCAATAGCTTGAATGGCAGCCTGCGAGTGGTCGGGGAAGAAGTCTGCCAAGACGGAAAGAATGAAGAACAAGTCAAAAAAAACCCAGAGTTGGCTCGACCTATAGTCAGCGGCTCGAAGAAGGAAAGCAAAGAAGCTCACAGTCGACAAGGTCCTCGATCTTGTGGAAGCCGGAGACCAGCATTGCCTCCTTGTCGGTCCAGGAGGAGCGCTCGCTCGCGAACTCGGCCAGGAGGGCGGCTTCCGCCTCTTCCGCCTCCTTCTGCGTCTTCGTAAGCAGCTCCTTCTGCTCCGCCAATTGTGCGGCCAGCAGATCGCGCTCTGCGGCGAGCTTGCTGCACTCCTCCCCCTTGGCGCGCAACGCGGAGTTTGCTTTGCTCAGCTGCTGTTGAAGAGCGGCGTTGGCCTTTGAAGAGAAATAAGAAAGAAGGCATTAAGTCATCAACGAAGAAGGTCACCGGGGAGATCCGGCCCGACTGCTCAGCAGTCGGCCCGAATCTCGGGGACTACAGCCCGCGGGTGCGCCAGCGCGCCCCCGCAAAGAAGAAAAAGGACTCACTCCGGCTCTCCGACAAGTCGGTAGTCCGCTTGCCCAGCTCTTCAACGTTGCGGTTGAAGGCGGTGACACGGAGGTTGTGATAGTCCTGCAACAAGTATTTTAGAACAAAGGTTAGTACCCGAAACTTACCAATTGGAGTTGCGGGCCGCCTGCTCTGCAGCCGGCCCAGAACTCGGGGACTACACCCAGTGGGTGCGCTGGCGCGCCCCCACAGAGAGAATCAAGAAAATAGGGACAAAGGAGAAAGCATACCTGGATGGCTGCCCGCGACTCCAGGTGCGCCTTGGTGCAGTTCTGGATGGCGTCGCTCTCGGCTCGCAGCTTCGTCTGGACATCCAGAAGCGCCTGGTTCAGCGGGCCCGTGCCGCCTCCTCGCACCCACCCAATGGGCGCGACACTCATCGCCTCGGCGTCTGGAATCGTCGAGCTGGCGGGGCCGGTCTCCAAGGGGCGTGGCGCTGAAGTCGCCTTCCCAAGACGGCGGCGCGTTGGCGAGCCGACTTGAAGGAGTAGCCTCGCCACGGCCTCGTCTTCAGTCGGCGGCAAGGGCGGATCCGCCAGCTGTTTCCCTGGCACGCTTCTAGACGGCGACAGGGGCAGCTGTGGCAGCATGACCATGTCCGGCACGGGGGCGTCGCCGCCGCCTGTCTCCACGATCGCGAACTCGCTGTCGGCTTCCCCCGACTGCCCCTGAACTCCGGGGGCGGCGGCGCGGAGTTCAAATGGGTGACGAACACCGCCGACCGCCGGGGCGCGACTTCCTTAGCCGGCTGCTTTGCCGCAACGGCGGCCTCGGCCGCCTCCAGCTTCTTTAGAGCGGAGGCCTCCGCCTTCTCGGCCTCCGCTTTATCCCAGCGGGCGGCCTCGTCCTCCTCGCGCTTCTCCCGCGCGTTCCACTCCGTCGCCTCCCGAAGGTCGGCGGCGGGGTCAATCCACCGAGTGGTGGCAGACATCTCCACCGACCCCATGACAGAGGCGGCGGCAACCCTCTCAAGAGTGAGGGGAGCCCTGAGGTGAGAAAAGCATATGAAAACTCAGACAAGATTAACAAAGAGAAAATAAAGATAAGGGACAGAGGCGCTTACGCAGAGACCAGCGGCGGCTTCTTCACCTCCTTGAGGAAGCGGTTGGCTTTCGCGGCCGCCTCTTCCCGCTTGGTCGCGCCGGCCGCTCCCTTGAACTTCTTCGACCGGCCACCAAGCGTACTCGGCCCGGCCCGACGCTTCTTGGCACCGCCTTGAGCGTCCAAGCCGGCGAAGGAACTCGCGCTTGGCTGGCCGGCTTTTGGCTAGCGACGCGGGGCGACTTCTCCCTCGACCTCATCGTCAGGCCAGTCGGCGAAAGTGGCCGAAGGCCTGGAGCCACCTGCCTCTCCTCCTCCAACCTCGGCGTTGGCTTCCATGGCTGCCGCCCCCAAGTCGGGATCGTCGACGTCGCTCTCCGCCCGATCGGGGACAAACTGACGAGCCGGCCCCGCGGTGCCGGCCGAGGGAGGGATGAGAGGATTCTGATTCAAAACAAAAACGGTCAGACTTGACAAGTCGAACTCGGCAGCAAAAGAAACAGAAGAAGAAGGAAGACGACTTACAAGAGGCGGGGGGTTGGCGCGCGAATACGGCTCCTTGCCAAACCGCCTATCCACCGAGAGACCGCAGTTCGCGATGTAGTTCACCGTGTTCGCCACCTCCGCGTGAGGCATGTACTTGGAGCACATCCGACTCGGGTCCCGATGACCGCTCATCTGGCAGATCAGGTGAGGTCGGCCCTGGAGTGGGAGGACTCGGCGCGCCACGAAGGCGGCCAGCAAGTCGGCCCCGGTCAGGCCCTCCGACTGCGTCAGCACTTGGAGTCGCGCGACGGCGGCGGCACCAGCGGGAGACAGCGTCCTGGCTCGGTGTGACCAGCTGGGGAGCCTTCCAGCCGGCACACTGGCTTCATAAGCTGGCAGGTTGACCCAGTCGCCTTCTGGGGCGACGTTCTTCAGATAAAAATATGACCGCTGCCACATCTGCACCGACTTAATCAGTGCGATGGTGGGAAACATATTGTCGGCCACTGATCTTTGCATCGCGATGAATGCACCGCACTGGGCCGGCACACCAGCAACGTGTGTGCCAAGCTTGGATTGGAAGAACTCCCCACAGAGCTCGATGGTAGGGAGAACGCCGAGGAAGCCTTCGCACAGGGTGGCGAAGGCAGCCAGCAGCACCACCGTATTCGGAGTAAGGTGGTGCGGCTAGAGCCCGTGGAACTCCAAGAAGGAGCGGAAGAAGCTGCTCGCCGGCAGTCCCCGGCCGCGCATGAGGTGCGAGCGGAATATGACCCGCTCGCCCTCCTCCGGCGCCGGCGATATCTCTCCCTCCGGCACGAGGCGGACCCGCACACCGTGTCTGGCGGAGGATCTCGATGTCGTCGTCGTCAACCTCGGAGCCGTCCCACACTCCAGAGCGAACAACAGGAGGCGCGGCGGTGGAGGAGGAGCTCATGGCTGCGAGCACGGCGTGGTTCGGAGCAGCAGCGGCAAGAAGAAGAAGAAGAAGCAAGAAGGAGCGAAAGGAAGTGGGGAGAATGGGCGCGCGCGCTTCGCTGCCCCCTCCCCCCGCCTACTTGTAGGCTCGTGGGCTGAGAAGTCGAGGAGGCAGACGTGGGATTAACTGCGCCCGGGACCCCACAACCCCCACGATTTACCACACGAAGTCACCACGCGCAATAACCGCGCGGGAACCCCAACCGTCCGCACGGCCGCAACGGATCCGTTCGCATGCCGAGGCGCGGTAGTGGCGGGCCCTGCCTGTAGGCCTGTCCCGCCGCGCGCGTGGGCGATCAGACTAGCTCCGCCACGTGGCGCCTCGCGACAGGTCAACCGCGGGTGGTGGCCCAGAAGCTTATCAGGCACGCCACCTGAACTCCGCCGCAGCGTTCAAACTTTTTTAGGGGCAAGTCGGCCTTGAGCAAGTCCGACTCCGACTAGTCGGCTTGACAGAAGACGGCAAGCGAAGCCCAGATCCGACCGCCGGAAAGAAGAAACTATTGAGGCTCTATGACATGTCGTCCTCGGAGCCTCACCAGCTTCGGGGACTACTGTCGGAGTAATGGGCCACGGGTAGGCCAACCCAGGCCCAGAACCTTTCAAGACATTGGGGCAGACTGCGCCCCTCGAGGCCCCAGGACGAAGAGCCGCCTTCTGAGAGTCAGCGGCGAGGCGGCCGGCTGCTCACTCACGGCCAAGTCCCAGGGACGACTTCAGGATAAGCCGACTCCTGACCGGCGACTTCCAGAGAAGCCAATCTTGGGGAGTCGGCCCGCGACACCAACAACCCCCATTCCCTCATAAAGAGGGACGGGACGGGGAGTGGCCATAGTGAGGACCACTCCCACCCCTTTTTCCAAGGGCAGGCGTGGCTACAGTACGCCGTACCCGTGAAGATTTCCGCGCGGCACGACACTGTTGCCATGCCGGCCCTTACATCAGCCCCAGGGGCGGAGCCCTGTGCCCACGACGGCCAGCTGGTACGACCCAGGGATGATGGGTCCCACCAGTGGGCGAGCGTACGAAAGATGGCGAAGGCACCACCAGTCGGCCCGGATGGGAGTCGGCCACCAGAAGTCGGCCGGCCCCTCCCACGGGCCCCACACGCCATTAATCAGACACGACAAGTAGTGGCCACAGTGATCGCCCACCAGACGGCGGGGCTGTCGCCACGACCTCATGACCGAGCCTGCGTCATTAGAGGCACGGCTACAGTAATCTGCAGCCGGCAAAGACTCGCCCGCGGCGGACGCGGCCTGTCGGCCTCACACCAAGCCAGTCGGCGGGGCCCACCAATCGGCGGGCCCCAGGAGTCGGTGGATAAGACGGCGGCCAGAGGGACTGACGGCTGGGCCCGCGCCCAGTCGGAGTACCATTGTACCCCTGGGGGTAGGCCTATATAAACCCCCCAGGGCATCCATGCAAAGGGTTAGAATCCATTAGCACCAGACCAGATCATATAGGCAGGAGAGAGCTAGCCTTGCCTTCTCCTACCTCCAGGAAACAGCTCAAGGAGCAACTGTGTAAACACTTTACCATAGTGATCATGCGGAGACCCCGTAGAGCAGCAGTAGGGGTATTATCTCCTCGGAGAGCCCTGAAGCTGGGTAAGATTCACCGGCGTGCATGTCTTTGCCTTATCCCGTTTCCAGGCACCGGCGACGTTCTACTTGCCCCCACCATGATAAGCCATCCTTTGGCATATGTCGCACCCAACCCCCGACAAAATCCCCCTTCTACCCCTCAGCCGGAAATGCCAGCTCGATGTCGCGTGGTCAAACCGGTGGGGGTACTATCGGTGCACAAAAGGAGGGGTCCTATTTTGTACCCCTTTACTTGTGCACGGGCAGTTGGGGCCACGCCTGCGGCCACACCTAACGGGGTAGAGGAAGGAAGCGAAGCCACAAGACAACCAAAGCAACGCAAAGCTAGAAGCACGAAGAGCAGAAGGGCGAGGTGAGCTTCCCCGGCAAGGCCCTTGCCAGGGCGGCCTCCACAGCCCCGGCAAGAACCTTGCCGGGGTAACTTGCCCAACACCAGCAGATCCGCCAGCCTTGAGCCGAAGAGTTCCAACACCATCAACCACTTTGGAACCGAGGCTCGGGAGGCACCTCCATGGTGGCATGTAGATTTTTGTGGAGACCAGAAGCACACAAGACTAGATGACAACCAGAAGACGATGATCCTCAGCAAGATCCTTGCCAAGGATACCCACGAGACACCCAGCAAGACCCTTGCCGGTACGACCACGATGCCGTGGCAAGACCCTTGCCGGGGCCCCGGCAAGACTCTTGCCGAAGACATTCATAGGGCCGCACCCAGGCCTGCATCTCCCAAGACTCCACCGCTGTTCCCATGCAGCTGCCAGCCCACCAGCTAGGCAGGCGCCTTCGTGGCGACGTGCGGCCTCTAGGCCGACTCGGCAAGCACCTACATGGTGGCATGCCATGAAGACTCTGCCACCGCACCAACTCAGCAGCCAGCCAGCATGGCCCTACACGCCTCGTCAGTTCAGACGCGCGTCAAAGCCAGCCGAAGCGGCGGTAGCTGGGACGAGCTTCCTTGCCATCCACGATAAAGCAAGAAGGGCATGTCGGCAGCGCATTAAATGCATTTGTCCTACGGTGCCAAGAGATAGACTCGACTACTGTATAGCTTTCCACCTCCTGTGTGCCACTGTGGCAGCCCCTTTGACTATAAAAGGAGGCCCACGACGTACTGAGAGAGGATTCAAATTTTTTGGACCCTGCACGCCTTGTAGCTAGACCAAGAACACTAGATAAACAGAAACCAATAGGAGTAGGGTATTACGCATCACTTGCGGCCCGGACCTGGATAATCCCCCCGCGTTAATCTCTCAATCCCGCTCTTTCCACAGCCTTGCGCCCGCCAACCGTAGCAAAAAGGGATTCCTTGTGATCCCGTAGGTGTCGTTTCCCCCAACATCTTTGGCGTGCCAGGTAGGGGGCGCAAGCTGTGAAAATCCGGTTTGAAGGTTAGCACACCGACTTCATCATCACGATGGCCCCCAAGAGAAAGGGGATCACAGCGATCGGCTCATCCGGGGCTGTCCCGTCCGCGCAAGCCACTACAAAAAAATGCACTTCCGTGATGATACGTGTTTGTCACAGTAGGTCACGTTTTCTGTCATGCATGTGCTTCCATGACAATTTTATGACAGAATCAAGATAGTCATACCTGTGCTGTCATAGAAGTGTTCCATGACATTACCAAAATTATCATCACGGAAGTGTCCACTTCCATGACGATAAATCGCGCGTCACAGAAGTGCTTTCATCAAGGGTGACCGACACGTGGCATCCACCGTAACGGAACACCGTTAAGCTATCGGGTCCGGTTTTGGATCCGATAACCTATTAACAGCCCCAACCAATAGGGATTTTCCACGTGTAAAATCATCATTGGCTGGAGGAAACACGTGTTGGCTCACCGTTAGGGCAGATGTCATCCACTCATTGGACCCAAAGCGCCTATGATGCGTCGACACGTGGCACGGCCCAACAGAGGCCCATTCCTGTGAAAAGGCTGGCCTGTTTGACTTGGTCAAAAGGTGGCAGGCCATCCCACGGCAAGCCTGTTAATGGCCTGTTCGCATATAGCCCATTTACAGCCCGCTAACCCAGGGCCCATGTACGACCTATCCGAATTAGGCCTAGTAGCATCATTTGGGCCGTCCAATATAATTCTAGCCCGTTTTAACTTCCGGCCCATGACGTCTTTCGGCCTATATGAGGCCTTTAGTAACCCTCGGCCCATTAACGGCCCGTGGTAAAACTGGCCCGTAATGAACAGTGTATCAATTTATACCCATTAACGACCCATTATTCCGTTGGGCCGTTTCTAGACCATGTTATCTTTCAGCCTTCTTAGGGCCCATTTATTCTTGGGCTCATTTCCAGCATTCGTTTACTTTCGGCTTGTTACTATCATTTTCTGCTTGTGGGCCAAATTCAGCCCGTGGTTATAGTCGGCCCGTTAATACGTTGGGCCGTTTTCATAGAGTCATCAAATACGGTCGATTAACGATGGCCCGTTATGGTCGGCCCATGAACGGAAGATTTCAACTCTAGCCCATTTACGTCCATAATGTGGTTTGTTATTGGCCCATGTTTGGCCAACCGATCATACGGCCCATAGAAGGCCCATTGATAATACGGCCCGTAGAAGGCCCATTGTGTCTACGGCCCGTATAAGGCCTATTGTTTCTACGCCCCGTAGAAGGCCCATTGTTTCTACGGCCCTTAGAAGGCCCATTGTTTCTATGGCTCGTAGGAGGCCCATGTTAACTACAGTAAATATATAGCCCATGGTTAATGTGGCCTAGTTTTAAAAAATAGGTTATTGCGGCCACTAGCAAACCGCGGAAAAAGAACTGCACTGACTACAAGAAAACAAGACAATAAGGAAATAAATAAATAAGCAAGCAACTTACGCTACGCTATCACGGCTATTAGACATATTACATCCACTAGGCATCAAAGTTCGCCACCAGTGCAAATATAGGGAACAAAGCAGCATATAAACGTCGTAGAAAAACAAGTCCAGAACTGAAACCACTTCAGAAGAGCTCAAGAAACAATATCCTGGGTACCCATAATGCTGGCAGGATGCTTATCAAGCTTATCAATTTTCTCTTGTTTGGCGCTTAAAACCTCCAGCACTTGCTGTTGCACTAGAAAGTATGCATCTGAATTCTGCAGGGACTTCATCAGTCCTTCGGCTTCCTGTCGCATAACATCTGATCGATGTCTTTCAACTTGAAGTTGATACTCAAGAAGCCGAACTGATTCAGGGAGCGAGTTCGAAGAGCTGGTGCCAGCAGTAGTAGCCAGTAACTCAAATACTACATCAAGACATGACTTTGGGGTTGTCTCAGTGTCTTCAATATAGTTTTTATCAGCTTTCTTGGAGACCAACAGGGATGTCTCACTATCTTGAACCTTATCTGCATTACTTCCTTTACCATGCATAACAGGGTACTCTTCTCCAATATTTTATCCACGTTCTAAGAGAGAAACAAACAGACACATCAAATGTTTACAATGTAGTATATGAAACTCATTTTGGTAAACCAGTTCAGTAGTAAGGTGGATAGGATAACAACATGAAACAAACATATATCTATATAGTATGGTCACTGTATGGTCTATATCATTCTAGTTTATGTTGCCAAATCAAGATAGATACAGTTCTAATCATATCTATTTAAGACAAAGCAGCATAGACAGAATATAAGTGTGGGAAACTACACAACAATAACAAAACTTGTAATGTGCATGGCATGAGAACATAACTGTTTATTCAATTGAAACTGAAATCAACATAGAGCAAGTTACAACAGCAAACACGTTAAAGAAACATGTTTAAAACATACCTGTTGCGCCATTGGAGTTTCAATTGCATCCTTCAAATTCGAAATTAGTTGATATGAGTAAATACAGTGATGCAAGAGCAAAGTAGTATGAACCATAGCTACGGATCCTACCTTAGAACAATTATTCTTCTGCTTTAAGCATTGACTTGGGGTTCGGAGTGGTGGTCCTCGTGCTTTGGGCACTGTAGTTGCCTTACTAACTTCTTGTGTTTGGGTGCTCTATGGTGGAGATGGTGCTGTGTCAACGGGAACTGGGTTACTATCTCCTGGGGTTGGGGTTAGAAGGGGTGTAGCTGGTTCTCTGTCCAATTGGGTAGGGGTATAATCTGCGTGAGTCTGGGTTATGTGTGGTGGGGCTGGTTCTTGGGCAAGTACAACCGTGGTTCTATCTCCATCGACAGGTAGCGCGATCTTTTCTGAAGACCGTGCTTTTACTCCCACAGATACTGCCATCACCCCCTCCAATTGTAATGGCTGATAAACAAGAAAATTAATTGAATGTACAGACATTATAAGATAGACAGGTGCAATGGATAGTAGGGAAGAAAACAGGGCATGAAATAATTCACATTTATGTTGTCTAACCAAACAGAATAGCAGGACATAATTTCACATATATGATGGCTAATTAAACAGGATAGCATGACACAATTTCACATGTATGATGGCTAACTAAACAGGATAGAATGACGTACTTCAAAATATGATGACTATCTAAACAGGATGACATGATATAACTATACGATGTGTCTATTAAAGTGGTTGGCATGCCATAAATCACAAACATGCCGTCGATGGAAATATGATGGCATGATATAATTCACGGATAGAATGACATAATTCAAAATATGATGACTATGTGAACAGGATGAGATGATATAACTATATTATGTCTTTAGAAAATGGATTGGCATGCCATAATTCAGATACATGCTGTCTATGTAAACATCATGGCATGATATAATTCAAATATATGATTTATATACTAAGGAAGTGAGCAGAGGGCAATCACATATATGATGTGTCAACTAAGGAGATGGCATTCAATATCGTGTATATGATGTAAAAACAAAGCATTGCAATACAACATATGCATGATATGAGTGATATAACCCTGCCAAGTTTGAGCATACACCTCAGGGGGATAATAGGACTGGTCATCTGTCTCTGAATCCTCCTCTGAAGAGCTATCTGTAACCACCAAGATATCTGCTTCAGCAGGTAGCATTGTCTGCTCTGAAGACCTTGTTTTCACTCCAGATTTCTCCATCACCAATTCGAATGGCTGATGCACAGGAAGAGCAGTTGAATATACAAACATTGTTGACAAAATCAATGACAAATACAAAAAAGGACGATATGATATAATTCACATATATGACGCTTGGCTAAATAGCATGGCATTGCATAATTCACATATATAATGCCTTGCAACAAGATAGCATTGCATAATTCACATATATAATGTCTTGCAACAAGATGGCATTGCATAATTCACATATATGGTAATTAGACACTAAACATGTGGCATTCACACAAAGCATGTCTAAACTAAGCAAATGATATAGCAATGCAAGATACCATACGCACGATATGAGCAACATAAACCTGCCAAGTTAGACCATGCACCTCGGGGGGGGGGATAGGACTGGTCATCTATCTCTAAATCCTCCTCTGAGGAGCTATCTGTAACCAGCAAGGCATGCACTTCGTCAGATAGCATTGTCTGCTGTGATGACCTTGTTTCTAGTCCAGATTTTTCCATGACCGTGACGAATGGCTGATGCACAGGAAGAGTAATTGAATGTACTAAAATTGTTGACAAATTTAACACGTAATAAAAAATGATGTCATGATATAATTCACATATAAGATGACTGGCTAACCAGGGTGGCATTGCAAATTCCACATATATGATGCTTGGCTAAACAAGATGGAATTGCATGATTCACATATACGATAAAGAAACTAAACAGATGTCATTGACACAAAGCATGTCTAAACTAAGCAGATGACATCTTTGATGTATACAATAAGTAATGCAAGGCACCATATGCATGATATTAGCAACATCAGCATGCCAAGTTAGAGCGAAGACCTCATGGGATAAATAGGAGTGGTCTTCTGCTTCTGAATCCACCTCAGAACAGTTATCTTCCTCTTGATTACGATGCGAAATGGGTGGAGGGGGGCTGCCTTTGTGCCCACCATGGAGCGACGTCTGCATGAAATTTTATTGCCACACAAGGCTCGTCTCTTTTGCTCCACATGTTCAGTTCCATTGTGTACAATAACTGACGTGCATAGGAATAAAACATAGTGAGATTATGTAAGGAGTGCATGCACAAATCCAAAGTGATGGTAGCAAACTGTGGATAGACCCAAAACGAATCATAACAGGCAGATAATAGCTTTAGTTAAAAAATACAGATAATGGCTCCTTTAATGTTTGTTTGCACCCAACATGAAACTCATAGTAGACACCCGAGATTAACCAGATAGTAGACAGATAGTACTGAATGCTGCCCCAATATGTACCCCACAACCATTTAAAAACTCAAGTTTCAGCATAAGTTTGGACCTGACTCGGAGTCTAATAGGTGAACACGACAATAAAGTAGCATGTCATCATATTAAGCGATGCATAACGTAAGCTGACACGGAAGAGTGCGACCTCTCTTGTGGACCCGTGTAGTCCTCAAGGTCATCTGCTCAGTTGATGATGGTAATGCAGTTGTCGTGGCTGCCGGCGGCGGGGAAGAAGATCTGAGGGGGCGAAAGATAGTCTGGAGAGCAGATCCCTGCTTTGGTGAACTCTTCCATCATTGGAGCAGCTGAGCTGGGGTGGAACACAGCACCGCAGGAGCAGGACAAACCACACAAGGTTTTCTTTGACACATATCGGTAACAGAAGTAATTGTGTAAGGGCTTGTTTGAATTTGAGGATTCTAACAATGCAGGGATAGGAAATAGACATGAATAGGATAGGAATGCACGTGCAAAACAGAGAATTTAGGCCCTGTTCGGTAAACCACTGGCTCCACGAAATCCGGCGCTCCATGGAGTCTGCGCGAATTTCCACTCCTCATCGATCGTAGGAGCCAGGAAAACTGTTCGGCTGTTCGTTCCGCTCCTATTCACAAGTTGGGCTGAAAGCCCAACAATCTGCTTTGTGGCCCGTGGTGGGAGGATAGGAAAGGCTACCAGCAGGAAAGACGTACAGAACGAACCGGTATGTTTCACTTATCGGTGGCAGTCCTCCGTAAGTTTGGATGAACTCCCTTGTTTTCAGGATCTACGGAGCACCCTTTACCCCGCTGCAGGATTTATACCTGCAGCCCGCTCCGCTCCATGCTGCTGACTCCGTGGAGCTATGTTGTTTGGGTCCGCTCCGGCTGCTCCTGGAGCAGAGTTGTGGAGTGGATGGAATCCGAACAGGCTCTTAAAAACACAGGATTTCTGCCAATCTGGGTGTTTGGTTCACAAGAATTGGAAGATCACATGATGCAAAGAAGCATGGTGAGATTAAGTCAAACCACAAGAAAATGTACAGTTATAATGCTATTGTGCTACTATCTCTTAGTCTTGTGCTTCATGAATAGGAATTTGAAAAGGAGGATAAATGGAAATTAAAATTCCTACGGTTTTTCTTTCAAGGAGACACTAAAGGTACAAATCTTACAGTTTTCTTTTGCTCCATTCCTTTGCACCAAATTCATGAAAAGTAGTACCATAGGGAACTTTCCAATTCCTATGTTTTTCATTCACTTTTCCTTTCAAGCACCTGCGATTCTAGTAGGCAGGCTTGAGCAAGGAAAAGCCTACACTAAAAAAATGTTTTTGTGCTACTTCTATTACTTTGGACCCATGCCACTACCCTACTAGCTCAACTCCCAGGGCCATCGACAAATGCACAGCTCAAATGCGCAGAGATAAATAATGATGGCGTTCAAGAGAGTCCATCACAAATAGCTAACTTGCCTGGTACCTCACTGCTTGTTGATACGTCTCCAATGTATCTATAGTTTTTGATTGCTCCATGCTATATTATCTACTGTTTTGGACATTATTGGGCTTTATTATCCACTTTTATATTTTTTTGGGGACTAACCTATTAACCGGAGGCCCACCCAGAATTGTAGTTTTTTTGCCTGTTTTAGGGTTTCAAAGAAAAGGAATATCAAACGGAGTCCAAACGGAATGAAACATTCCAGAATGTGATTTTCTCAACGAATAAGACCAAAGAGACTTGGACCCTACGTCAAGAAAGGAAACAGGAGGCAACGAGGTAGGGGGGTGCGCCCACCCCCACCAGGCGCGCCCTCCACCCTCATGGGCACCCTGTTGCTCCACCGACGTACTCCTTCCTCCTATATATACCTACGTACCCCCAAACGATCAGATACGGAGCCAAAACCCTAATTCCACCGCCGCAACTTTCTGTATCCACGAGATCCCATCTTGGGGCCTGTTCCGGAGCTCCGCCGGAGGGGGCATCGATCACGGAGGGCTTCTACATCAACACCATAGCCCCTCCGATGAAGTGTGAGTAGTTCACCTCCGACCTACGGGTCCATATTTAGTAGCTAGATGGCTTCTTCTCTCCTTTTGGATCTCAATACAATGTTCTCCCCCTCTCTTGTGGAGATCTATTCGATGTAATCTTCTTTTTGCGGTGTGTTTGTTGAGACCGATGAATTGTGTGTTTATGATCAAGTCTATCTATGAATAATATTTGAATCTTCTATGAATTCTTTTATGTATGATTGGTTATATTTGCAAGTCTCTTCGAATTATCAGTTTGGTTTGGCCTACTATAGATTGATCTTTCTTGCAATGGGAGAAGTGCTTAGCTTTGGGTTCAATCTTGCGGTGTCCTTTCCTGGTGACAGTAAGGGCAGCAAGGCACGTATTGTATTGTTGCCATCGAGGATAACAAGATGGGGTTTTCTTCATATTGCATGAGTCTATCCCTCTACATCATGTCATCTTGCTTAAGGCGTTACTCTGTTTTAACTTAATACTCTAGATGCATGCTGGATAGCGGTCGATGAGTGGAGTAATAGTAGTAGATGCAGGCAGGAGTCGGTCTACTTGTCTCGGACGTGATGCCTATATACATGATCATACCTAGATATTCTCATAACTATGCTCAATTCTGTCAATTGCTCAACAGTAATTTGTTCACCCACCGTAGAATACTTATGCTCTCGAGAGAAGCCACTAGTGAAACCTATGGCCCCCGGGTCTATCTTTATCATATTGATCTCCTACTACTTAGTTATTTCCTTTGCTATTTACTTTGCCTTTATTTTACTTTGCATCTTTATCATAAAAATACCAAAAATATTATCTTATCATATCTATCAGATCTCACTTTCGTAAGTGGCCTTATAGGGATTGACAACCCCTATTTGCGTTGGTTGCGAGGATTTATTTTTTTTGTGCAGGTACGAGGGACTCGCGCGTAGCCTCCTACTGGATTGATACCTTGGTTCTCAAAACCCGAGGGAAATACTTACACTACTTTGCTGCATCATCCCTTCCTCTTCGGGGAAAACCAACAAAGTGCTCAAGAGGTAGCACTTGTCATATATTAGGATAAAATAATCATATTTCCCATTACTCCGTGTGCTAAGTGGACAATATATATATATATATAACAACTAGAGTAAAAAAGATATGCAACAAGTATACAACCTCTTTGGCGAAGCCATGTCGATCTCAGCGTGATTGGGTTGGCCGATGAGGATGCTCCGGCTGACTTGCCTGTCGGAGGAGGGGAAGAAGATCTTAGGCATCTGGAGATGGAGCCCGAGGTACTGCTCTGCTGTGATGGAGGGTTTCGTCGTTGGAGCAGCTCCGGTGAGTTGTACGACGCCGAGGCTGAAGCAGGACAAGAGAGACAATGTTAACCTGAGTGGAATTCTAATAGCATCTCCAATAGATAACGTAAAATACATAACCACAAAGTGATAGATGTAAAATACATCAGCCGCTCATCTCTGAACTTAACTGTCAAAACTGAATTTAACTGTCGAAACTGAACTTGACTGTCGAAACTGAATTTTGCTGTCGAAACTGAATTTTACTGTCGAAACTGAACGCACTAGAGGTGAGGCTACACGTCATTCGACTGACTTTTTCATCTCTGGTCACTCGATTTTGCAGCCGTTGGATACGAAATCAAGGGCCTGCACTTTATCTTCAACCTCCACCCCCCTGAGCCGCCAGCCACCACTAGCCAAACAGCCGCTCGCGGCCGGCGGTGCGCCGCCCCACCGGCCCCAAAAACACTCCCCACCACCAGTCCACCGCCGCCTCGGCCATCCCTCTAGGCCCCCCCCCGTTCCGAGCTTTTTCTCCGGCAATCCCCACGCCACCGCCCCACCACCGCCGGCGACCACTTTCCCCACCCTGAGCCCTAAGATAGATAGTAGGGTACCTCTCCGGCGAGCCCCCTCCCCACTGCGGCTAGTTCTTCCTTAACTCCGGCGAGCCCCCCACCCCTTGAAAATCGACTGACCCAAAAGTAAATTCAGTCGACTAAAGTGTAGCTAAATCGGAGCAGCATCACAAGCAAGAGCAAGAGCGAGAGCAGAAGCGCGAGCAAGAGCAAGAGGAAGAGCAGATAAGGCAGGGGACCGAGAGCAAGAGTAGGGTAGCAGCGCGAGCGAGAGCTAAAGCAGCAACAACTCCTACTGATGTGGACGTCGCCGCCGAGGGAGCGACGCTGTGGAGGAAGTGGCCGGCGACGCCGCCGTGGATGGAGCCGCGCCGTGTCGGCTCGGGACCGTGCACCGGCAGCACTGTGAGATCGAATCAAGAAGAAAATGTTGCGATTAGTGTACAACCTCTTTGGTGGCGCCGATTAGGCCGCAACTTCATCCAAGGAAATGGTGATGATGATTCTCTTCCAGTGGTGCAGGTGAAGACGGCGGTGTGGAAATGGAGGTGGCGCGAAAGACGAGGGGAACATCGGGGCAGCTCCTTGGAGGTGGAGGACGGGGTGGCTGAACCGGCGGGACGACCAGATCGACGACGGATCCTCATCCGGTACGGTGGATGAGGGACGTCGAGGTGTTGCTGTGGACGACGTCGTTGGGGAAGAGGCTGTGGCTGGGTGTCGGACGAAGGAGGGTGTGGGGCTTCGTGGGTTTTCCCGGCCTCGGTGTATGAATGGGTGGGTGGATGGGATGGGAGTGGGGAACCATGGCTTAGGGACGTGCTTGTTCGAAATGTGGGGTAAGTTACAAAAGTACCCCCACCGATTTGAAGCGGTTATTTCGGTTCAGGGGTATCACGGGCATTTCACGTGTCGGGATTCCACAGGAGGTGGGAGTTTTCACGCGCGTTGTAATTTTAGAATAGCAAGGCGCGGGTTGAGATGGAGCAAGTTGTCGGAGCACAACGAGACAAAGATTTATCTTAAATATTTCGGGGTAACAAGGCACAGGTTGAAGAGGTGGGAGTTTCGCAGCACAATAGATAGATACGCTAGCTTGAAATTTCGACATAACAAGGCGCGGCTTGAAATTTCGGGAGAACAAGATTAACGTGTACCCAAAAAAGACAATTTAAACTAGTATGATATACTACGTACAATGTGTTTAACACGCACAACACACACACATACACCATTTAGACTAGTAAGGTACACGTGCACTGCACGCATGAGATTTGGCAACCAAATTATGAATAAATACCACATTATAGCATGATGTAGATGTTCGTTTAATTCTTATAGTTCATTTCATTCAAGATCATCTAGTTTTTATACGAAAGCTAATCTATTTTAAGATTCATGGAATTGTGTGTTGTAAGGCATAAAGTAAAAACAAATCATGTAGAACAACATTTGGGAAATTATGATATGGAAGATTCTAGAACAAAGAAGAAGTGCTTGTGTTTTGAGGTTTGTGCATTATGCTTAAGTTCAACCATAGAGTCTTCTAGATTGTACATGTGGCAAAATCTGGTTGAATCTAGATGATATGCAACGGCCAGTAGTGCTCAAATTTGCCAGCTCTGCACCATTAGATTGGGCTCATCCAACGACCATCTTTCAAAGTTAAAGTTATCCGCACACTATATAAAAAATAAGAAATATAATATATATATAGGGGTATAGATATAGATATGTGATGCGAAAGCCACCCATCATCTCCAATTAGAACAGTGTGTCCATGCACGGATGCAATGTGGCCAAATGATGTTTGCCATCGGTATCTCAAATTAAAACCAGTCTGACCTTGTTCAATGTGTATACATTACAATATGCTCGTTTCCAAACCACACCCCACAGATCTCCGTTATATTCATGCATGCATGGGTTTCAAACATCATGATCTCTTATTCAAATATTTGAATTCAACTTTACATTGATTATGAACTCACCTAGTATTTTACACCCACACATTGGTCTTCTCTTTATAACTGTACCACTAACTTTCTCTCATGCATGCATGCACACACACTACCAGTCGACATTATCCATCACACACATGCAATCTTTTTCTTCAAGTCGGTCTCCCATGAAGGCACACACACACATCCCCCTCTCCATCATATCGGGCATTATTTATCTCTCACGTGCATGCGCAATGATCGATGTTCCTCTATGTGTGTGTAGATAGCTAGGTATTTCATAGTTTTCCACATAAACCGATCAATCTATATATCTAGTGAGGTCTCGCCCTCTTTCCCATGTCCACAATGATCAATCTATACCTCTCTATATAGGATTACATATATAGCTAATACACCCGCATTAATTATATATCCAATGTCCCCCTCTCATCATCCATGCCTTCCGCTTCATCTATCAGACGCGCACACAATGGCGAAGACAGGGGGCAGCAAGGGCCCTGCCCCCCGAACATCACTATATATCGAGGCTAATATGAATGTGATCATTAGACAATTGCTGGTAAAAATGGTTTAAGTTGATGAATTGGCCCTCCTCGTAAAGGATTAGCAATGCTTGGCCCCTAGCTCATGGGACATTTTTCATGGATCCGCCACTGCGCGCAACAACGCACGTTCTCGCCCCCTCTCTCTAAATGTCGATCTCACAATTGTGCACTCCTTCATAGTCTCCCTCCACTCCGCCCCTCGCACCATCTTCTAGCCCCCCACCGAATTTTGCCACATGTACAATCTAGCAGACTCCATGGTTGAAATTAAGCATAATGCACAAATCTCAAAACAACAGTGATTCTCCTTTGTTCTAGAATCTTCCATATCATAACTGCCCAAACTTTTTTCTAGTTGAATTGCCATTATTTGTTTTTACTTTATGCTTTACAACGCACAATTCCATGAATCATAAAATAGATTAAGGGCTTCTTTGATTTAAAGGATTCTCAAAGGAATTTTGGAGGATTCTAATCCTTAGGAATTTTTCCTATCTTGGTTGTTTGATTCATAGGATTGTAAACCATAGGAATTTTTCCATATGATTCATTTGCACTAGATTTCATAGGAAACATCCCATCCACTCAAACCTCTTTGAAAGAATTCTGCGTTTTTTCTATGCACAATCGAACACTCGTACAATCCTGTAGGATTCAAGACGACATTCCACTCTAATCCCATGTTCTTCCTATTCCCGCGTTTTGGAAATCCTACAAATCAAAGAGGCCCTAGGTTTTTTATAAAAACTAATTAATTTTGAATGAGAAGAACTATAAGAATTAAATGAAGGTCTACATCAGGCATATATGACCTAGAGCTTACATGCTATAGTGTGGTATTTATTCATAATTTGGTTGAAAAATCTGACACGTGCAATGCACGTGTACCTTACTAGTACTTCGAGTATGTGCAAAACACAATGGCACGCTACACAGTGTCTCTCTTACAGTTCATGAAGCCACGTGGCACATGTGGAGGCGTTGTCGCGACATCCTTGTGTGGATTGATCACAGTGACGTGCTACCGGTTCCAGAAGAATGTACTCGTCCTCCCCGAGCCACACTGGCGGTACATGCACGAAGCAAAGATGTGCACGCACACCATGCACGCAGTCATTCCCTTGCACGCAGACGCGGGTACACGGGCGGACGCAATTTTGTACCAAGATCCATCCCATGTGATAATTTGACGCGTGTAAAGTCCTTCACTTCATTGATGGTCAATTAATATAGCGCATGCAAATTGAGTGGACGTGAGGGCGGAAGAAAGACATTACTACTCCACTGCGCGCATGCGAGTAGTTAAATCATGGGTTGCTAGTAGTTCTTCCATTGGTCTCCTTCGTATTTTGTGCCAATTTTTGACAGTAACATAATATTTACGCATCTGAGCAGTGTAGTCTACTTGAAATTTATGTTCCACTAAACTCATCGGGAGCCGTTTCGGGCCACGAAACCAAAACCCATCAATTTATCTTTACCTTGTTCCCATCACATTCGAAAGTACTAGTGCTACAATTAAGTGCAAGCATGCTCACACCTACTAGTACGTACCAAACCTGAACGTGTTCCCATGATGCAGGTATTAGTACTAGTGCTAGTACTTAGGTTATAAAAAGGGGAACTACCTAACCAAAAATTACTCTACCTTTCCTCCTCATAAGTGCTTCTTCTTCGCCCGTCCTTGCCATGTCCGGTGCGCAGAGCTCTAGGTTGAGAACTACTCATAACAAGGGAGCGGACACCAAGGCTGCGGAGAAAAAGAGAGGGCTCGTGATGGCTCCCAGGAGCGCCCTAGCCGAGGAGGCGAACATGCCGAGCTGGCGGCACTGGAGTCGTTATCCCTCGACGGCATGCCCGATCAGCTCAAATAAGCACCTCAATAAGAAGAAGAAGTTCATCCACGGCTCGGTGGAGCTTCTGAAGGACAGCCTCGATGACATGCCCGCTGAGCTCAATAAGCAGGGGGAGTTGCTCACCGGCTTGGTGATGCTACTGAAGAAGAGCATTGCCTCGGAGAAGAAGGCGACCGGCGAAATCCTGCAACTTCAGGAGGACAAGGCGAAGCTCTGCCATGAGCTCGACCTACTGAAGGAGAAGAACACCGACTGGAAGAAGCTGCATGAGAGTAGTAGTTCCTCGGTAGATGCTGCAGGCCCTCGTCATGGAACAGAAGGAGGATTTGGCGAAGGTTCGCATCGAGCACCCGACTGCTGTCAAGGTACGTAATGCGGTCGTGGAACAGATGATGAAGGCTCGCGTCGAGAAATCCCGCGTCATGGACAGAATGAAGAAGATGGCGGAGGAGACGCGCAAGGAGATGGAGGTCACGGAGGCGATGAAGAAGCAGTTACGACTCCGCGGCGAATTAGATCATTTGGGGTGATAATCTTCCTTCTTCTTTTGCTCTTGTGTTTCTTCTTTTGCTTCGGGTGTTTCGCTACACGTGTCATGTTCTCTGCGAGGCATGAATAGAACAATGCTAACAATGAGATGACTAGCAAATTAGATCATTTTTATCGCCATATGGCACTGGGCTGCCGTGTTTCGTGCTCCTCCGTTGTACTAGTACTACTCCAGTGGAAAACTTGAGTATACCGCACGGTTCTTTGCTCCTCCTCAGGTCGTCGACACATTTATATGAGCAGTCAAATCACAAGGCCCCGCCTTCCAGCAGTAATGAGCCGTCAAATCACAAAGGCCCTCGCCTCTCGTGAAAAGGACCAAGCTAGACTGCCCCGCCCTCTAGCCTTTTAAAAAATGTATACATTTGTACAGTGGTAGTATCGATGGATTGCGCCATGGAGCAAAACTAACAAGATGAAATTAAACAAAAAAGGTGGTACATAGAGAGAGCGCTCGTCGCCAAATTATGCATATACTATATGACACTACGCACTATGAAGGTACTAGTAACATAGACTAGTAACTAGTCTATGTTACTCTCCACTATGACCAGCCAAAGTCGAGGCGCGGATACCAACGAGGGCCTGGTTGTGTCTATACTTGGACAACTCACCCGACTACATGTGCACCATGAAGATGAAGCTCGTGTCGTGTTGGTGCCGTGTGCGGCCCGCACATTAACCAAAACCTCCCGCCTCCATCTTAGCCCCCACGCTTTAAACTTCTCAATCTCAAGGTCAAGGAGCAAGGTGAAACCTATGATAGAGCCAATCGGATGGTTGAGGACACTACAATTCATAGCTACAGATGCGTGTGTGAGAGAGGACGAGTGCGTGCGTGCACCTCTTCTCAGAGTACAAGTGTATGTGGGTGGCATCGACCTAGGGAGCAGTGATGGTGCGTGTGAGAAGTCCCGAGAGATAGGTGTAATGCGTTTGAAAAAAATACTAGTCTATAGCTCGCCACGAGGCTATTCCTGTCGAACGCCAAGCGTAAGATATGTATCCGACGGTGCCAGTTTTTGCACGGACAAAACAGTAGAAAAAGAACTAGTACCATTGCATATGCTACACCACGGCCGAGAAAACGTGCCGACGTTACGCCATCCGGAATAGTGCCACACTTTGAAACTAGAACCGTCAATAAATTTTGAGCGCGTCTCAGCACATTCCAAATTACTACTACTACTACCACACTATATTTAATTACAAACATGTTCACACCGATCACAACCTAAACGGTTTCCCACTTAGGAGCGTATTAGTAGTACTCTGTTATAAATATTACTATGCTAAGATGACTGCACATTCCTCCTCAACTCCTCACCCACAAAAAACAATCAAGTCAATCAAGCCATAGCCAGCACGAGTTATGGGTCAAGAGATTTCCACTAGGGAGAGGTGAGCATAGAAGAGGAAGCACGAGAGATGTCCTGCCTTGCCACGAAAGCAGCCGACATGTCCAGCCGCGCAGCAGTAGCAGCACAGAGGTCCTGCCACGCCGCCGAAGCAGCACGGAGGTCCCGCCGCCCCATCGATGTAGCAGACTGGTTTGGCCATGCCACGGAAGCAGCAAAGATGTCTCGCCGCACCACCCAAGCAGCACGGAGGTACTGTCGCGCCGCGGCGGCGTGGGAAAATTTCTCACGGGCAGGCGAGGACTCTTACAGGCACATGCATGCGATGGTCCATAGCCAGATGGATCAGATCTCTGGCTGGGCGAGGTTGCAGGATGAGGCTAGCGGCGTCATCCAGCAACTAGGGGAGGGCAATGCGAAGCTCCGAGGCGAGCGCGACCTGTTGAGGGCGAAGATCATCGGAAGGGCGATGCAGGAGGAGGAGACTACTGCCTTGTTGCAGAGGACGGGCGTCATCATCAAGAAACTTATGGACGAGAATGCCATGCTACGCATCGAGCGCAATAGGCTGGTGGAGGAATCCATGGATGCTGCCAAGCAGCGTATTAAGGACATGAAACTGATGAAAGAGATCATCTCCCGTCGCGACAACTAGTCTCCGCAACCTGCAGCACATAAATAAAGTAGAGATCAGCGAGCCAGATCGTTGTATGCGTCTTCCTTCTTCTTTTGCCCTTGTGTATTTCGGGCGTAGCCGCATGTGGCTTTTTTAATTATCGTCCTAATTATGTAAGAAAATTATTATCCACTCTCGTCATCCTTATATATATTCATCAGTCTTGCTATAAGTCGCAGTAGATGCTATATAGGTCCGTCGGATCTTACATCAAGATCCGTGCAAAATTTTCTTTTCAGATTTTCTTTTTTCTCTCTTAAATCTCAGTCGAGTGAGACATTGCCACGCCATTAAACAGAGGCTCGGGCACCATTAATGGAGACCTTGGGAGAGTGGTCGACGGCAGATGGAGGTCAAAGGGCTCGCACGCCACCCGTACTCAAATAGCTACCCTCCACAACGCCTCCAAGCTAATAAAAAAGGGGACACGTGGCGGCACGTAAATGGTAAATAGAACGCCCAGGGTTTCAATAATACTTGTGTTTCCGATTGTAACGTGATAGCACTTGTTCCATAATGACTTTGTTGATTGTTAATGTGTGCGCCTTCACAAATTAGACAGCAAAATTACCACAGCATGTTGGTGCCATGTCATGACACCAAGCCAAGTTTCATGATTTTCATGCGTGTTTCGAATTTACAGGAATTAAAAAACCAAGTTTCTCAATGTTTCCAGCCGAGCCATGACGCCTAGATGTTTGAATTTCATTCGCATTTCTGGCATGGGACCTAGAAATTTACCCGAGGACACGCATGCGATTTTTCAACAAGATTTGGTGCACTGGAGCATGTGCTTGTATTTTAAATTTGAATTATGCACACAAAGGTGACACGTTCCCTCTCAGAACCACGAGCCTTTTTGAGAGAAGCTCCAGTTTGCAAGAAACTTATACCAAAACATGTTCCTATTCTGCAATTTTTTTACCACAGCATGGTAGTACCATGACATGACACCATGCCAAGTTTCATGATTTTCAGGCGTGTTTTGGATTTACAAGAATTTTAAAACCAAGCTTCTCAATGTTCTCGGCCGAACCACGATGCCCAGATGTTTCAATTTCATTCCCATTTCATGCATGGGACCTAGAAATTCACCCGAGGACACACATGTGATTTTTCAATCAACTTTGGTGCACGGGAGCATGTTCTTGTAGTTCAAATGTGAATTATTCACGTTAAATGACCAGAAACTCAATTAATGTATAAAAAGGCCAAACGAACCCGGAATAATTCCAAAATTTAACAGGGCACTCATACAGTTCTATTTTGCCTCTCTAAAGAAAATCTGGGGGAGGCAGCATATATTGTTTCGCACACAAAGGTATAAAGAAATAAAGAAATTAGCATACCTATTTAATTCTTGGGTTCTTATTATTTATGCCACTAGTTGTGTATCACTACTCAGCTTTGTCATTAGAAGTTACAACTACTCAGGAAATGCCATCGATTCGTGAGACGCCTGCTCAAAAATGCAATTAGATATCTAAACAATGCCATCGTTAAGTTAGATGCTTGCTCAGAAATGCCATTAGACATTATTATTTTCACGTCAAACCTGTTGACCATGTTACATGACAAAAATAAGCCGATTCTCACAATGATAAGTTAATGGTGTCCTGCACAACACACCCCTCAAATAAAACTAAGCACCCTGGAATTCTTTGACAAAACTAAGCACCCTAAAATTCTTTGACAACTAAACTGTTGGCTATATGATGTTGGCCATATATATTGTACGTATATAATGTGAAGAAACGAGTGGTAGTAATATACCAACTAAAAGATGAAATGTACGAAATATAACGAGAAGAAACATAACATAGTTCTGCTGGGTGCTCAGCACAACACACCCCTCAAATAAAACTAAGCACACCAGAAATTAAACTAAGCAACTAATCCGGTAGACACTGCATTAGAACCACCATGAGCAACGACACCGCCACCTTACTCGGAGTTCTCGTCCACGTCCTCGACTTCGTCCATGTCCCTCTTTCTCTTGGGCGATACTTCTTTGCTTGAACCGCACACTTGGCTCTTGCTCTTCATCCAACCCTTATAGATATTGAAACAAAGGTAGCCATCCGTTGCAGCATAGTGGATGTGGTCTATATCTAGTACAATCCACTGCCATGCATGATGAAACGTGTGCAGAGGTTTCTTCAGTTCACCGTACGAAGGATGAACCATGGCTCCTGCCAGGGTCAGCATTGAAGGCTGATCGAGGGAGGGCACCAGCCTTTCCTTCTCGAGGTCGAAGGGGTTGTCTACAACGAGGCCTATCCAACCCAGGATTTCCTTGTCGTTCCTAAAGTCTACAGTAACGAATTTGACTCGGCCACCCTTGAGGAACTTCTTAAATTCCTCGCACTCAACGTCATCATGGCATATGTGGTAGAACAAGCATAAGTCATGCACACAAACCTGGATCACGGTGGGCTTCTTCTTCTCTGCCTCCTTTAGATTCTTCTTGCTTCCTAGGACTGTGGTGTACTCAACATCTAGCCCAGCGACCTACTCATCATTTGAGTTTTTGAACATGCATTTGAAGCGAGCAAGGCATTCTTTCACCTTTGCGGAAGAACGGGTGTAGATGACGTCGAACTCATCGCTGGTGATGATTCTAACCTTGTACTCACTGCCGATCATGGAGATTTGGGACGCCATGGATTTGGGAGGAGGGTTAGGATTAGTGGAACTACCATAATGTGAAAGGACAGGACGACTATGAGAGGTTTATCGATTGTAAAAATGTCGAGTGGGGGGGGGGCGTGCGAATGGCAGGGTAGTGGCTTGCCTAGTGGATAAATGGATTCATGCATAGTACTATGGGGGCCCAATGAGATGTCACGTCTACTCAACACCCAATTAAATGGCTTTCAATGTCATGTCAAGCGTCGGGAAAATTACACGTGATACGAAGCTTTCCATTCTCCCATGATACGGGCTTCTGAGAGCCCTTGGATCTGAGATCGAACGGTTAAATGGCGTGATTCTAGACCTATGGGTGAATATCCTATCCTGGAGGGTTATTCTGCAATTTTCTAGCAACTTAGCATGCGACCATTTGATCTCAGATCCAAGGGCTGCCAGCAGCCCGTATCATGGTCACACCTACCATGACCGCCGCCTCGCTCGCGCTGTCACGCCCTTGGATATTTAACACGGTGCGTTAGGCTATTTGATGTTGGCATGTCATACATAGTCATCACTTTGTCACTCATACAACAAGGTTAGCTATAAGGTTGGCTATAAGAGTATTTTTTGTTTACTTCTGTCTATCTATTTCTTGGTAGTATTTATTGCATTTGCCAAGGAGTGACCTCCTCCAATGAAATGGTGCTTAGATGAGGTGCTATGGGCATTAAATGGCTTAGCAACTCAAGTCCCCAATGCATAGGTGCTCAGTTTTTTGTTGCTAAGTTTGCTTCATCTAGGTACACGCGCTTATCACCGTTTCTTCCTGGGGTCACCAAACTAGTCTCCCTCTTCTTAATTAACTTGCCACATCAGACTTTATGCCTATGTGGCAGGCTTAGCACCTGTAGGATCAAGTACAATGGTGGGCTATAAGCCTGCTGTACATGGCATTTTTGCATATGCGGGGGAAAGAGGCAAGGAAAAAGTGGAGTGGGCTCTCAAGCAAGAGCCAGCCTCTACATGCTGGAGCATCGGGAGAGGCACCTATATGGAGGTGGTCAGGAATGGGGAGACTCACACCGGTCGTAACGCCGCCGTTAAAATGATAATGGCAAGTCAAATCACCGAGCCCCACCTGTCCAGCAGTAACTCACTGTTAAATCAGACAGCCCTACGTTTGCAGCAGCCTACTCCCTCATCTTCTCGCGTTTCTGTCGAACCGACTAGGCGGAACTGCCCCGCCTAACACGCGGGAAAAGACCCGCCCTCAACTTTTAAATAGTACAGTATACTAATTTTGTATCCATGGATTGCGCCATGGAGCAAAGCCTCAAGAAAATGGCGGTACACATGTACGGAGTATATAGCACGCCCGTCGCGTTCGCGTTGCACCCCAGACGGTCGGCCGATCTGGCACGCCGCTCTCCGAATGGAATGCGCGTCATATTGCGTTTGCACACACATGTGTGACCGCAATTGAGAACCGACCATAGGTACACTCCCCGGCCCTGCAAGTCGGGTGAGTTAATAGAAGGGAGAGACGAGCGATTGTACTACTAGAGAAGTGTTGTAGGAGTACATATGTTGGTACCTGGACGATCCCTGCAATACACGGAAGATCAGTTCGTCCATGCATGTGACCAGATTCCAGCAGACACGACTGGATTGGCTATCATCTACATATCATGCAGGCTGTGTTCTTCAGGGCTGTAGTTCTGGTGAGAAATCTAAAAAAAGGTTTCTTGTCATCTCGCAAAATTAGGTGTCATGTGCTTCAGATCACTGCGAGGGTTAAACAGCGACAACTGAGTTGGGCTAGTCATTGGGGGCACATGCACGAAGACTACTCGGCTGCCATCTAGGTCAAGCCGGATATGTTAATTAGGACATCTATCGACGGGCCCCTTTTCTATGAGTTTATCTTTAATTTGAGCTTTGATCCTCGTCTAGTTTGTCTGTCGGGATTCATCTTGTCTCCTTTGGGCAGTGACGTTATGATTCTTGTCATGTGGCATTTTTTCGTGTTATATGTTATAATCCAGTGCTCTAGATCAAAATGACGACAACTGCACCTCCGGCGCATGTGCATGAAGACTTCTCGACAGTCATTGCCGAGCCCAAGCCGGCTCTGGACGGTAGACAAAAGAAAACTAGTACCCTGCTATATAGGCAGGAGCCTCCGCGCTTGCTTGCTAGTGTTGCTCTCTTCACACTGTCTCGTCCTCTCCAGATCTAAACACGATAGCTTTGGCCACACACTCTCTCTCCCTACTAACCGCTGGTCACAGATCCAGTCGGATCCTCTCCGCCGGGGAAGGTGAGAAGGTGCAACGTTCACACGGTTGTCCTCGGCAATGGCTCTTACCCACTACTGGCACGTCCCGGTCAGCGTGCCTTGCCGTTCTCTCCCAAGCATCACTGGCGAGGGAGGGCCTCCCACCCCTTCTTCCTTGCTTCTGTAGTGTGGGCAGATCCGGCCTCCCACTGCCCACCTAGCAACATCCCGGCGACCCTCAGGTATAACTTCCTTCGAAACCGGCCTTGCTCTACTTCCCGAGCTCCTAACGTCACTGCATTTGTATCTTTTACTATTTCTCAGGGCCCCTCGTAGATAGGATCGATCGGCTATTCGAAAACCACCTATTTTTTTACTGTTAAGAGGTAAAACTAGTTCATGCACTCGAATCTAGTAGTACTTGGTTCAAACAAGGAAGAAAGGGGGTGGGGTGGGGGAAGATTTGTTACCTGAATCTAGGACTTGGTCGAAAGAGGAAATAATGGGGGCAAAAAGTAGCAGAGACTGGCTATCCAACTGGTCTCTAGGTCTAATAGGGAAATAAAGGGAACACAGTACAAACTCAATATAAACCCGATCTAGTGGTTGAAAAAGAAAAGAAAGTGGGGACTGGGGACAAGTCAATAGAGTAAGTCCAGCACTAGATTTGCTAGCCTCACACAGTACAAGGTGGCTATATACCGAACAAAAATGGGACCAACCCAGATATCCTCTTCTGATGTTTGTTGCCCTGAGCCGCTCTAATGTAATGCCACTGGTAAAATGTAGTAGTCGCACTGTTAAAAGTAAGGACACATTAAACCAATGTTGTTTTCAATGTAATGCCTCCAATAATATGAATCAATGACACTTTTTTCATGTCCTACTAAATTTCCAATTAAGATAAGTTGCTTCTTTTCATTAGAGATGCAACTGTCCTGGTCTACCTACTCTCACGTGCCCAAATACCGACTCTGTAGCAGCTATTAATGTAATGTTGCTGGTAAAATGAAGCAATGGCACCATTAAAGTAATGTCATATTTAACGGTTGTCATAGTTAATCCTAATGCCCACACTAATATCTAGCAATGCTGCTAGAAGTTGCTACTGTCCTTGTACGATTGCCATTGAAATAAGGAACATGCTTTTTTTCATTTGATGCATGTTTCATCACTTGTTAGTCACCCTCCTTTCCACCTTTTTTGTGCAAACAGACACTTATGTGGTGATACGTGTTTGTCACAGTAGGTCGCTTTTTTCTCATGCATGTACATCCATGACAAATTTATGACAGAATCAAGATAGTCATACATGTGCTGTCATAGAAGTGTTCCGTGACATTACAAAAATTATCATCACGGAAGTGTCCACTTCCATGATGATAAATCGCGCGTCACAGAAGTGCTTTCATCAAGGGTGACCGACACATGGCATCCACCGTAACGGAACGCCGTTAAGCTATTGGGTCGGGTTTTGGATCCAATAACCCATTAACAGCCCCGACCAATGGGGATTTTCCACGTGTAAAATCATCATTGGCTAGAGGAAACACGTGTCAGCTCATCGTTGGGACAGATGTCATCCACTCATTGGACAGGAGGCACCTATGATAGGTCGACATGTGGCACAGCCCAACAGTGGCCCATTCCGGTGAAAAAGGCCGGCCTAGTAAAAATTAGCAGGCCGGCCCATATAAGGCCTACTTGTGTCAGGTCCATTAAAGCCCATGGCCCATACGAGATGTGCCAATTCAGCCTGTTAAAGATTTGACACCATTGCAGCCCATCGTTAGTCCGAGCCCGTTAACAGCCCGCTATACATTTGGGCTCAATATCGCCCCGATGAGATTTCGGCCTGTTAACGGCCCATTTAATGGATGGGCCAATTTTTAGGATGTACATCTTTCGGCCTTTTAGCGACCCATTTAAATGTTGGGCTAACTTCTGGCCCGGTGTGTCTTTCAGCCTGTTGACGACCCATAAATCTAATGGGCCATTTGTAGTCGGACCTCAGTTTCGGCCTTTTAGCAGCCCATTTAAGTGTTGGGCCAATTTCTGGCCTGGTGTCACTTTCAGCCTGTTGACGGCCCATAAATCAGTTGGGCCAATTGTAGTCAGACCTGAGTTTTGGCCTTTTAGCGACCCATTTAAGTGTTGGGCCAATTCCCGACCCTGTGTGCCTTTCGGCCTGTTAACGGACCATAAATGAGTTGGGCCATTTGTAGTCGGACCTTAGTTTTGGCCTCTTAACGGCCCATGCCCTTCATGGTCCAATACCAGCCCGGTTTCTATTTCGGCCTGCTAAAGGCCCACAACACAGTTGGGCCGTTTACAATACGACCTGACTTTCGGCCTCTTAGCGGCCCATGCTCTTCATGGTCCAATACAAGCCCGCTGTCTCTTTCGGCCTGCTAAAGGCCTACAGTATAGTTGGGCCATATGTAGCCCAAACTTAGTAACGACCTGTGAAATAAATTGGGGCCACCCGTTGCCTGCTTCGATGTCGGCCTGTTAACGACCCGGGAGGTAAGAGGGCCGACCATTAACTTTCGGCCTATTAACGGCCCATTAACTTAATGGGCCCACTAAAGTTCGTTCATGTCTTTAGGCTAAATTAGATAATTTGAGCCCATTACGACGAGCAAAGGTATGGCATACAGGGAATAACATTGCACATCCAGAATATATTACAGGAAATTACATCCACTGGACAATCAAAGATTGATGCCAGTGCAAATAAATGAGCAGAACCTAACCATCTACAACGTCACAATCTGCAACCTCAGCACAGATGACGCCCATAAGCATGTGGGCAAGTTCTTGCTGCTTTGCCACACTGTCTCTGAAAACATTGATCAGTTGTTGTGTCGCACGACTCTGCACCTCTGATTCATCCACCATTTCCATCATTGCTTCAACCATTAATTGGTTCACAAACATACATTTATTCCGTCGCATTCGAGACAGAGGATACTGAACAGATTCAGATGGCGATTTTGGCAGGCTTGTATTATTGATAGTGGAGAGTGTCTTGAGCGCTACATCATAACATAAATTAGGACGGGAACCAAACAGATTAATCATGAGTTATTGCCATATTACCTGGCCTAGATTTACTGGAAAGAAACAATGGGGTTGCCTTGCTGTTTTCAGAGTTTGTCTTCTTATCTTCAGCAGCCTGCACAAAATTAACACACTAGCATTGCTATCATTGGCCAAGTCAGATAATAGGAAAGCAACATTGACACAACGAACGTTTGGGCAACTAGCCTACACCAAATTAACACAATATGGCACAGCTATAATCAGCCAGGTAAGGTAATACGAAAGCAACATTGACACAATGAATGAATGGGCAACAATAGAAGCACTACAATTCAGTAATGTGCGTGATATGAGATAGCACATTCATGCAGCTTAGTACGCAAAACTACCAGGCAGTTTTCCTTACAAAAATCAACATTGGCACCTTTAACATTTTGCTACAACTAATTTTAGATCAGATAAAGGTTAGATTCAGGCCGATTAACAAAATATAGGCTGATGTAAAAATATAGTGATATACAACAGGTAGTTACATCAGCACTGGAGCACAGAGAATTCCCGCAAGATATTTTCCTCGAAAACGATCCCAATGGAGGAAGTCTTGTATCGTTTAACCTTATTTTCTAAAAGAGAGACGGGTAAGAAACATGTAGAAAATATGATCAGAATGCTATAAAATTTCATGATGCGAGGATACGCACACGCTTCTTAGAATGGAGTTGACATTCTTTTGCTGGACTGGAGCGGACTAGTTCTTTGGACATTGGAATCTGCTTATTATCAGTGGGAGTTGGGTTTCTCTGTGCTGTAGCAGTATCTATGAAAAATGGAGTTGGTTTATTATCTCCTGGTGTTTGGATCTTTTGCAAAGACCTGGTTTGTAACCCTTCAGATTCTAACATAGCCGTCTTCCCCTTGCATGCCTTATATAGAAGAATGGTGCTTCAATTATAAAACATGCTATAGCAGAGATGGAATAGGTACTGAAGAATAGAAAGGCATGACATATTGACATGTATTCCCTCCATCCGGAAATTAATGGATGGGTCTAGGCGTATTTCAGTTCTAGATACATGCAGTTTTATCCATTTCTGCGACATGTACTCCAGGCAGAAGGAGTATGACGTAAGAGCTAGGGATACGACAGGACAACACAGTAAAAAAACACTGAAAACCCATTGCAGAACCAAAGTAATCAAACCCACTGATATGAGATAGTACACTCATGCCGCTCAGGATGCAAAACTACCAGGCAGTTTTCCTTACAAAAATCAACATTGTGGCCTTTAATCATACATTTTGCTACAACTAAATTTAGATCAGATAAAGGTTGGATTCACGCCGATTAACAAAATACATGCTGATGTAAAAATAAAGTGATATACAACAGGTACTTACATCTACATTGGGGTACAGAGAATTCCTGCAAGAATCTTTCCTCACAGACGATACTAGTGCAGAAATTCTTCTATCTGTTAAGCTTATTTTCTAAAAGAGAGATGGGTAAGAAACATGTAGAAAATATGATCAGCATGCTATAAAATTTCATGATGCAAGGATACGCACACGCTTCTCAGAATTGAGTTGACATATTTTGCTGGACTGGAGCGGACTAGTTCTTTGGCCACTGGAATCTGCTTATTATCAGTAGGAGTTGGGTTTCTCTGTGCTGGAGCAGTATCTTTAAAAACTGGAGTTGGTTTATTATCTCCTGGCGTTTGGATCTTTTGCAAAGGCCTTGTTTGTAACCCTTCAGATTCTAACATAGTCTTCTTCCCCTTGCATGCCTTGTATAGAAGAATGATGCTTTAATTATAAAACATGCGGCATCAAAGAGATGGAATAGGTACTGAAGAATAGAACGGCATGACATATTGACATGTATTCCCTCCATCCAGAAAAAATGGATGGGTCTAGGCGTATTTCAGTTCTAGATACATCCTTTTTTATCCATTTCGGCAACATGTAATCCAGACGGAGGGAGTATGGTGTAAGAGCTAGGGATACAACAGGACAACACAGCAAAAAAGAAACACTAGTTGAATGTAAAACTGTATGCTAGCGGAATACATACAGAAATAACTAAGGCAACATACACGTGTATGATTGGGAAAATAAATGGCATTGCAATAGAGCACTAGAACAACACTTCAATGTAAAAAACATGGTATGGTAGACAGATGAAGTACATACTAATGAATAACAATGCATAAGATATTCAGAAGCATGATGTCCAAATTAAGCAGATGGCATTGCGATAGAGTAGAATGACAGTACTTAAATTTGAAAACATGTTATAATGAATGGAATAGGTACTGAAAAACAGGAATGCATGGCATCTTTACATGCATGATCAGCGTGCTAAGCACATGGCATTGTAATAGAGTAGATACACTCCAAGACATTATATGCATGTTGTACCCATATCACAGGCCAAGTTAGAGCAAGGACCTTGTGGGGTGAAGAGGATTCATCATCTTTCTGCAAGTCTTCTGAAGAACTGCCTTTACATGTTCCATCATATTGGGTACCATTGACATTAAGTTTATTGGCCTTTACATTGCTCCGTGAGGTTCTTGTGGATATATCAGTGTGTGCAATTATATCTGACATGCATGGAAGACAACTAGTAGTTAGATTTATGTAATGAGTGCCTGTAGGAGACGACATAAATAGTAGGACAGGGGTTAACTAGCAGCAACAGGTCTCATAAACTAAAGGGAGAACATAGATGAAAGCTACAGAATATGTATCGTTTGTACTCGAGATTAACTAGATGGCACACAAAAGTATTAAAGAACAACATAGGAAATACTAGTAGTGGTATAATACTATAATCACCAGCCTGTGGGATAGCATTGGCTGATGGATGATAACTATGGAACAGTGTTACCAAAAGAACAAGTATCTTAGCTGAACTATGGAACAACGTTAACTCCTGAACAAGACCCGTAAGAGATCAGCATGAATATACAGTAAAATGTGATGATCTATTTTCCATGCTTAGATGAATAACAAAGCCATAAATGTTGCACACAAGTAAGATGAGGGTACAACCTATCTGGCTGCCATCCATAGGAGTGAGCATCATGTGCTGACTTGTGGATGGCCCTGCAGTTGTTGTGGTTGTGCATGTCGGGCACGCGCATTCGATGCAGGGAACTGTTGAGTGGGGACTATAGCTCCCTTCTAGTGTATGCTTCCCTTGTTGGAGCAGCTGCGGTCAGTCGGAAGACGGGTGTCTGAAGATGCAGATAACGCATAATGTTAAGAATGACATATCTCTTTGATCTGAAGAAATACACTAAGAGATCAACAACAAGGTACGAGAGTGGTCACACGTCTGTTGACTGAAGACTAAATTGGGGTCACACGATTTTATTTTACTTTGGTACTGTTCGATCTACGCCGGATGGCTGGCCGTCTTGTGCCTCCCAGCTGACACTGTTTGGAATCTTCCCCGAAGAGCCAGCGACCAACGGCAGAGCAGCCTGCCTCCACCGTCTGTGGCCCCGGCCAAAACCCCGCTCCCCGCCCCACCGCACTACCGTGGTTGCGCCGCCCCAGGCCAATCCACAAAGACTCCCCGTCATCCAGATGCGGTGGCGGTAGTACCTTCAACCCACACAACTCTAAAAGATAGCCATCTAAGCGCTGCTTCCGCGGAGAACTTTGCGGCCCCACACCCTTACATTAGACACCATCTATCCGGCAGCCTAGGAGCTCCGTCGCCTCGAGGGGTGCTGCTTCCCATTGCAAATCGATTGGCCCAGAATAAAAATTCAGACAACTGACGCCTAAATAAAGTGATTTGAGATGAGGGTGCGACCTATCTGGTGGCATGGTGAAGTAGGCAGGTCCAACTGCCGAGTCGGTGAGGCCGGCGCGGTTGCGGTGGAGACCGGCGGCAGGGAAAGAGCGATGTCACGACGGTCGACGGCTATGCCGAAGCAGCACCAGGACTCTGGACGGATCCAAAGTTGGAGCCGCTCCGACACCGTGAACAACTGCAGGGGTGAATCGGCTCCGGTACGGTTCCCGCGGCCGTCGTCGAGGCAGCACCAGCAGCACAGAGTAAGAGGCGCACGGCCCAGTGCACGATGGCAAATGGACAGCGTCTCCGGCATTAGGGGGAGGGAGGCTGTGAAATTGGTGTGGTGGGGGCGCCATGGAGGTGGGGCTGAGGTTTCGCGGCTCGGGAGAAGGGAGCTTCCCGGGGAGAAGGTGATTTGGCGCCCATGAGGTATGAATGGGGGCGGGCGGGGGAAATTGGGAGGGGAGTGGAACCATGTCTTACGGACGCATTTGTCTAAAATGTGAGGGGGAGTTACAGTTCTACCCTTGCCTATAGGCTTCTCGGCTTGGGTCTCTGTACTGAGGGTCGGGGATAGTAGAGTAACTTTGCTTCTCTGGGCGGGAGCGATTTTGGGCGAGGAGGGTGTGTTTTGAACTATAGTGGGCCCGAGCGATTTCGGGCGAGGATAGCGTGTTTTGAAATAGTGGGCGCGAGCTATTTCGGGCGAGGAGAGCGTGTTTTGCCGACCATGGTTTATGAATTATTTGGCACATGTCATTTCGTCCGAGGAGAAGGCGCGCTTGGATGAAGTTACGAACCTACCCTCGATGTACAACGGGCCAATTGATGTGTGTCCCACATAGGACGGTAATTTCGCGTCTCCCATTTATTTGCTCGGGCGAATTCCACCGAGCAGAGAGGATGTTTAATAGTTCGTTCAATTTTTGGGAGAACAAGCATCCACGTCTACCTTACCAAGTCGATTCGGATCAAATTTTGAAATATTAGCTTGCCACTTCTTTTTTAGATGGAGAGATGATGCTCGGGAGTAATGTGTTTTTACATGCTCGTTGCTAGTGATTTACTATATGACAAATAGTTGACCGACTCAAAAACGCGAATCAAACCCAAAATGAAATATCTCGATTCAATGAAATAGCTCATTCAGTAGGTCAAAATAGTGAACTAAAACCAAAATTGAACACCTCAATCGAGTAGCATGTTGTACAGTATTATAGTACTCCATGAACATGTTGAAAGTCAAATTAATGAACTTGTTTGATATACGCATATATCTGTTCATGTGTGGATTGCAGACAACATGTTCTCCAATTTAAATATTTAAATGCAAGTTTATATCGAAACATGGTTTATGTCAGTATTTGATGCATAAAACGCGACCTCCCCCTCTCCCGGACTCCTGTTCTCTCTCTCTCTCTCTTGCCGACAATCTTCAATTCTGTCGCACGCATCCGACACAAAAACCTTGTTCATCTCTCTCCCTTTCTCTCCATCTCTCTCTCTCTCTCTTTGTGTGTGTGTGTGGGGGGGGGTTTCTAGTTCGCATGCATATATACACCATCTATAGGTCTCTCTTGCACACTATGTATGATACTCTAGCTAGTCCAAGCTAGATATCTTGGGTGCACTCATCATACGCACACAAATTCCTTGGCTCTTTGCCTGTAACTCTCTCACGCACCACTATGTCGTCTCGGAGCTCTTCCCCCCTCTCTCAAACTCTCCATCCACCAGGGTCACACATACACATGCATATCTCGCTCGCACTCGATAGGCCCATCTAAAACTATATCTCTCCCCCTCGTTCTCTCTCCATCTCACACGCGCACACACACAATCTCATGCCCAGCTAGCCAAGTATGATGGTCTCTCACTCAATTGTAGGCACACACAGTCCCCCCTATATGTATATGACTAGCTAATCTTAGTCTCCATCACAAACATGTGCATGGTCTATCTCGGTTTCTCTCGGGGCATCTTTCTGTCGCGCACGCACTCCCTCGATCTCCCACCCATATAGTCCCCTCACGATGTCGACGGGATCTCTCTATCACAAACACACCCTCTCTCCCTCCTCATGCATCCATGCCATCCATGTGTCCCTCTCGACCTTTGTTCCTTGTTGGCCACACCTCTATTGGACATGTGCTACAGGGGTGTCTCTCTCTGTTGCAAACAATCACACACTAGCTATCTTCGTGTATCTCCTCGCCTCGCTTTTCCATCTCGGAGATGCATGCGTGATATGTTCACATAAGAAACGAAAAAACACACACTCTCTCTAATTTATCGTTTGTTGTCACTTTCTCTTTCACACACATACTCTTTTTGCACACTTACTCATTCTCCTTCACACGCACTTGATCTGTCTCGACTGAGGCACTCTCCTCGGTCCATAGCATATAGATTTATTGAAAAGTCAAACATCACAAAGTTTGACCATGTACGTGGAGAAAAAGAATCACATCTAGTACGGCAAACATATGCCATTAGATTCACCATGAGATGTAGTTTTGTATGATGTATCTTTGGTATTGTAGATATAAATAACATTTGCGTAAACCTGATCAAAGTTTCCAAAGTTTGACTTCTAAAAAATTTACATGCACTACATTATCGAGCGAATGGAATATCTCTTTCCCCCTCTTAGCTATCTGACGCACCACTCAGCCTTATCGGGGCTCCTCAATCTCTCTCAAACTTTATTGGGCAGTGGTTCATGACCTGACCCTCATGCCTTGATGGCCAGTACTGCCTGGTGTGGACGTGAGATGTAAAATATTTCTGCCTGACCAGGCTTGTGTGGTGCTGAAGCGTTTGGTTCATGCTTAGGCCAGGCAAAGCATCAACGTCCCATCAATCAATCCATGCATCAATTATTTAATGCTAATATCCATCCATGTTGCTGTTAGCCTCGTGGCCACACGACCAGGCACGACCAGGCGTTCGAAATCGGTCGCCTGGGCCAGGCTACTTGCAGTGTCTGGAGTTCAGCTAGGCTAAGTAAAGTGCAAGGGAACCCAGGCCAGGCGGGCTTTCTTTTTCACAGGGTAGCAACCAAACAAGCGTGCATGAAATCCAGCCACAACCCCAGGCCAGGCAAAAGATGCTCAGGACGCAAGCCAAACTGGCCTTATATCTCCCTGGTTCACACATACACATGTCTCACTCGCGCTATACATGTAGACCCATCCAACACTCTCCGCCCTTGTTCTCTCTCCATGTGACACGCACCCCCCTAAGTACCATAATCCCTCAATCCATCATAGGTGCAAGCACTCCCCCTCCTAAGTATGACTATCTCTTACTAGCCAACAGGAACACACGTATTATCTCCTTCCATCCATACGTCTATCTCGATATCTCTCGGGGCATCTTCTATCGCGCACACACCTTGTCACTCGATCTCCCACCCATGTAGTCCCATCACGATCTCCAGGGGATCTCTCTATGACAAACATACACTCTCTCCTCCCCATGTCTGCATTTTCTCCGTACGTCTCTCTCGACCTCTCTCCCTTATTTGTCAGACCCCTCTTGGCCACGTGCTAGGGGTCTTGCTCTCTCGGTTCCAAACAACCACACACTATCTCCCCACCTTGCCTCCGTTGTTGAAGATGCATGTGTGATATGTTTGCATAAGACACACACGCTTTTTCTCTACTTTTATCGTGTGTTGTCCATGTCTCTTTCACACACGCACACACACTTTTTTCACTCACTCTCTCTCTCTCTTGTTAGGGACTCTGTCACATCCATAAGCATATGGATGTTTTGAAAAGTCAAACCTCAGAAATGTTTGACCAGGTATATGTGGAGAAAAACATTTACATCTGGAATAATCATTAGATTCATCACAACATGTACTTACTTCATACTATCATTTATCTTTGATATTGTAGATATAAGTAATTTCTTTATAAACTTGGTCAAAGTTTCAAAAGTTTGACTTAAAAAAATGTTGGAACTACATTATCGAACGGAGGGAGTAGCTCTTTCTCTCTCTCTCTGCTATCTCTCACGGGCCTCCCTCTCACTCGAACTCTCTATACCGATGGATTATACGCTCACTATGTCAGCGTATAGCTCCGTATATTGTTTAGTTGACCGGTCAACCAATCCACATGCTTCCTTGTCAGCTCGTGTTCTGTATCTTCGTGTGCTGGCCCATGTGGTAGTGGGTGAAAATAAGTAAACTAGAGGCCCATCTGACACGCGGTGAAGTAAACAAAGTTCAAACCACTCGCGGTAGCACCCCGCACGCTAGTAAATTGAGGGCGCATTGAGGACAAACTTCTTACGCGCGAAGGACGCACTCGCACACAATTCACCACTGCGTGGCGGCATGCACAGAAGGACGCACTCACGCACACCCAGCACACAACACACACCAGCACACGTGTACACATCTAGGAGTAGAAGGGCGTGGAAAAATCTGGTGCGATGGCTGCTGCCGGAGCCGTCCACCCCCAATCTTGGTGTTCCGTGCAATGCACGGGCATCTACGCACGGGAAATTATGTCCAACGGGTCTAGTTGTAAGCAGGCTAGCTCTACATCCATGATGATAGTGACTGCAGACGGTGAGGCCGACTATGGTATGCCAAACACGGCGCCTATACTCAGGTGTCATCTCCGGCGCAGGGTCTTGTCACTTCACTGTGAGGAGCAGCACGTAATAATTTGTCCAACGGGTAGTATAGTGCTAGTACTCCTACTACTACATTGTACGCAGAGAAAATATAAACTACTCTACCACTACTCCACCTCCAGTACTAGTAGTATAAAAAAGATATATAGGCTGGAGCTTGAGCGCTTTCTTGCTAAGGGCTGCCCACTTGCTTCTCACACTACCACCCTCTCTCCAGATCTAAAAAAGTCGGCCCCTCTCTCCCTCCTCACCGGTGGTTACAGATCCGCCGAGAAAGAAAAGGATGTGCAGCGTTGACGCACTCGTCGTCGGCGAGTGAGGTCACGCACTAACGACAAGGCTGTCCTCTCAGACCTAGCACCCGCGTGGGATGGCCTCCGTCCCCAAGCTCGCTGCCGTAGTGTGTGCGGAGGACGGCGACCACAAGCGAAGCCACTTCCCGCCAACCCTCAGGTATGCTACCTCTTTTTGAACCATAACCTTGTTCTATTGCCCCATCTGCCACGTTGTTGCATGTGGATATTTTCCACTCCACCATCTTCCCAATTTGCTATCCTCTGCTCTGCTCGCCACGCAGACGAATACCATAATTTTCACTATTAAAGGAAACCCTACTTCATGCAGACTAATCCATGTCTGGGTTGAATAAGGAAAGGAAGGGAGACTGTACTGTCCAAGAGAGTAGGCATCAAACCCGCATCTAGGTTGAAAAGGGGAAAATCAGTAGCTAAGGAACGAGTCTCGTGTCTCTTGGTTGAAGAAGGGTAGAAAGGAATGACAACGCAATAGAGAATGACCAGGTCAATCGGTTTGTTGTCCTCGCATTGGAAAAAGGTGGCTAAGAGAGCAAAAATGGGACGTAATCCACATATGCTGCCTGGATATTTGTTGCTCTGGGCAACCATACCTCCCTCACCACACTGCGTCTGTGGAGGTACATCGTACTGGTGCGCCCACTGTCCGAATGGGCCTCCCATGCTCTTATTGCCACTTTTTTTGTTGTTAGTATAACGCCAGCAGTCAAGTCAAGCAATGCTACTGCTAAAGTGATGCCACATTTAACTAATGCCGCTCTCAGTGTAATGCCACCGATAAATTTAAGCAACGCCAGCAGTCTAAGGCATTCTAATGCTATTGCACAACCAGTATACCAACGATGAAACTTGTTACTACCTTCAAATTTTTGCACTGTTAATGCTTATAGATTACATACCTCACTTTCATGAGATAAGTTAATTTTTTTGTACAGTGTTACCAAAATGCCAAGGCGCTGATGTCATTTTATTTTGGTTAAACTGCACAGACAATTATGAAGACAAGAGGAAAGGTCAAGAGTGGGCACCTCCTCCTCCGGCTGTTTTCTTGATTCGTTCGATCAAGTTTTTATGTTTGATCGATTATCAAGATTGGGATAGCAATTTTTAATGTCCCCCCGAGTTCGAAATGATATTTACCTTGGAGGTACATGGTTTGCAATTTTTTATACTGTCATTAGTTAATAATGCTAGTTACCTTCAGACTTTTGTATTTGGTTTAATGCTCATGCAGAGCTAGTGTACCAATGCTGAAACTTGTTACCTTTACATTTTGTATTGTTAATTCTTATAGAAACATTCCAGTGCTAGAGTTTATTGAAATCTATTCAGTAAAACCATTGTACTGTACCCTGTAATAAACTAACTACTCTACTGTTGCACTAGCCACTGGATTAGTGTATATTTGTAGTATTCGAATGGTGTTGCATTAGCGTATGGACATAAATAAAGTGTGGCAAGCTTTCCCAGATATGTGCTCAAGAAAACTACTACCTGTTTTTCTAAATACTAGATGTTTGGGTACTTTAAATTGAACCGCGAAAACGTCTTATATTAAGGAACAAAGGGTGTAGAGTTCACTCAAATTATCCCGGTAAAGCTAGTCACACCTTTGTTAAAATTAATGTTCATTATGTTATCGGAGGAGGTCTGTATGTTTGTCTCTAATGCCTGTCGACTACATACCTGACATCATGAAGTAATGCTAAGTCATTTCCTTTTGTACAGTGTCACTGAATTGTCAAGGCGGTGATGGCATTTTATTTTAGTAGAACTGCACAAAATTTGCTTAAAAGAAGAGGAAAGGTCAGGAATGGCTCAGTTTTTCAGAAAAAACTATGTATGCCTTCCTGACATCAGCTGCTGTTGCTTTATTTATTCCTTCAAACAGGTGGTTAGAAACAGTCTTGCTACCTTTTCCCATTATGAAATTGGAATGCTTATATTTGTGAGTCTATGCTTCACCTAGTGCCACTTTTAGAGTAATCACACTTTCAATATCTATGCAAACAGGGATGCTCGATTTTACTGGAACTGCACAAAAAGTCCAACTGGTTCAACATTAGGAGCATGTTTTTCTCCAAACCTTTATATCCAATTGGTGGCACTATGAGCTGTTCATTACGAAGGTACATGGTTTGCTACTATCTTGCTACTCTTTTTGTACTGTCATTAGATAGTAATACTAGTGGTTTGCATGTGAATTTATTGGCAGGATGGACCTACATTGGAGGTGCAGGACAGGATTCAATGATTGGATGCTCAATTTCGGTTGTATTGATTTCACCTCTTCCATCATTGCGAACATGGATATCCTTGGTCTGATGAAGAATAGGCGCTATATTTCTGCTCTGAACTAGCAAATCAATTTAGTATGAAATTGTCCAGGGCAAAACATAACTGTATCAGATTGTCCAGTGCAGAACATGATAGATGCTAAGCGGAAGAGACATGTTTAAACCGAAATTACAAGGTGTGGTATATGTTTACTAGCTGCTTGATATTTGTGCAGACAGAGATGTCTGCCCATTGCTATTTGGCAAACAAACAAAGTGTCCACAATTTTGGTTGAACTACACAAGAGAATAGTATAGTCACTGCATGCAGTGCCATTTGAAAATAGACACAGAAAGATTGGATAGTCACTTCATGGACTGGAGAAAAGTAGTACTGTACTATTTATTGGCCAACACTAGGTGCTTCATTGCTTTGGTTTGATTATACAATGGGCATCATTTTGCCTAAGTTAAAGTTTGTATTCCAAAAATAGTCTCGCGGTGTGATCGAGAGAAGACCAAATCATATTGTAGTGGATGTTCCTCCATCATGTGTGGTTCATTCTCATGGTTCCAGCTGTTGTTGAAACCACTTATGTTTGCAAGAGTAATTGCAGACTTCACAAACAAATTTGTCTTTCAGTCTGTACTGAATGTTGGCCAAGAGAAGCATCCATGTTAGTAGGAAGAACAGATGTTTTTTCTAGATCTCTGCTTTTGGAGCTACATATTTGTATATGATCTTTTATTGTATATCTTAATATTTTTGTTGTTGATTTGGTATTGTATATCTTAATACTTTTGTATATAAACTTGGTCAAAGTTTGTAAAGCTTGACTTTGACCAAAGCTAATATGCGAACTAAATAAAAATGGAGGGAGTACCTCCTTTCTGGTTTGCAGGGCTTAATTCAAACCTCTCACCAACCAAGGTACTCCCTCCGTTCGGGATTTATTAGTCCCGTGAGCAAAGCAGCAAGACTAAGGCATGGCAATAATTAACGGCATGCAGAAGTTTAAGCCTAATTAATTCCAGCGATTTAAGTGGCTGCATGCGTGCCCTCGGCTGCGACTCATTGCATGCTGCTTCGTGTACTGCCTACGAGCGATTTTGAGTGCCTGCATGAAGCCAGCCGTAATTAAGGCAGCTAACTGATGCGAAAAAAGATACGCTTTAAATCCATGGAATCATTATTGACAAGGAGGGAGATGATTCGAGTGCACTTGTTTGACCGCCATGCCAGCGTGTGACCCAGACGAGACGGGACGGGGAAGTCATAATTTCAATTTCTCTAGTTTTCCACGGCAAGCTGGCGCGCTAAGCCATTAAGCATTGAATTCCGATGACCGTCGCGCTACCTTCTGCCTATAAGTACCGTTTCCCGGCCTTCTCAGGTGCCACCGTGACCAAACTCGCCATTTCCTCATAAGCCCCCACCGGCCCGACATCGCTCGCCACGTCCGCCATGCCCCCGCCCGTTCGCGGTAGGCGACGCCGAAGGCGGTCACCGCCGAAACTAGTGTTCGGGTTTTCACCGGAAGGCAGACGGAGGGAGGAGGCATTCTATCTGTCTTTAGATGGCAATGCGAAGATCGAGGAATTGTTGGAGCGCGACCGCATGGCGGAGGAGCAGGAGTTGTTGGAGCGCGACCGCCTAGCAGAGGAGCAGTGTATCGCCGATTTGCGCCGCTAGCGGGACATGGAGCAGCAGCGCACCGACGCTCTGAGTCGCGAGCAGAGCGCCCGCAACTGGGCCAACTACGTGGAGGCCGGCGCCCGGCATATAGCCCTGGAGGCTGTCGGGCACGCACGCGTTCACGACGCTGATTTTTACTACCTGCTCGTCAAGTGGGTTTCCCGCTTGGCAGCCGAAGCTTCGGTGGACCACGCCGGCATGGGAAGGGCCAACACGCGCGAGCAACGCGCCCTATCGCACCTCTGGCAAGTCCGAGGCGAGGCGGAGGACGCCGGTGCCAGCGTTTAGCATGGACAGCAGATAGCGGCCGGCATCGTCTAGTTAGCTAATAGTAAGTTAGTACTTGTACGCTACTAGAGTGTTAGTGGGAGTAGATAGTTAACTTGGCTATGATGGTTGTCAACGTGGAAGTTCAGTACTCTATATGTGGACCAGACCTGTTACTTTGGTCTGAATGTTGAACTTTCCGTTTGAACGTATGGAATGGGTTGTTATTTTTTTTAAATGGGTTGTATTTGTCCTCCACGGTTTAGAGGCTAACTTGTGGGCCTAGCAAGTTGATGCATACACAATCAGGAGATGATTGTACGTGGAGTGGATGACAGCAGGGACCCGCCAAGGTCAAGGCAGTACGCAAGCAAGTGCCTCCTTATTTCAAGCCAATAAAAAAATGGCTCCTCCTAGTGGATTTCTAACATCTAGGTCCCATGCCATTGTCAACGTAGTCAATAAACGAGAGAATTGCACAACGAGCGGCTGACACCAGGGACCCAGCAGCTCGCCCAGTTTTTTTTGTTTTGGGTTAATTTGATAAATGCCACTCCAAATCTGGTGTATCCGAGAAATGCAACTGCAATTTCCAAACTTTGAAAAATGCCATTTAATGCCATTTTTTAGTGGCATTTTTCGAAGTCTGGAGTGGCGTTTTTCAAAGTTTGCAAACTGCAGTGGCGTTTTTCAAAGTTTGCACAAATTGCAGTGGCATTTTCCAAAGTTTGGAAATTGCAGTGGCATTTTTATGAATCACCATAATTGGAGTGGCATTTATCTAATTTGTTTTTGAGACAGAAGCAGGGTGTCAACTGGGCTGTGCGGGACACTCTGGCCTGTCTAGATAGCCTTTTCTTTTATGTTTACCACAGACTAGCCCAGTAGTTTTTTTTTCTTTCTGAAAATGGCTAGCCCAGTTCTTTTGTGATTTGTCAAGTAAGTCGCTTTATCAGGCATGTTGGGCTGCAAATATTTCAAGACGAGGAGAGCTTCATTCGGCTGGCCGAGAAATTGGCCTATCAGTAATGAGAAATGGGCTGTACATTTTTAAAACACATCAAACCGGCAATTATTTTCAAATATCTTTTTTTTCATTTCAAGATTTTAAATTGCATTGATTTTTATGCGTGGAAAATTTATTGGATTTTATATTGATATACATTTATTTTTAAAATCAGTCTGAATGTGACTCGAAATTTCAGGATTAAAAATAGTTCAGACCGCACCGACATATGCAAAATTTCGTATAATTTTTTAACCGTGGCCACAATATGGGCTGTAATGCTAACATAAAGAATATGGGCTCCAAAAAAACCCGTAGGAATTAGCAAATGGGTTGTAAATTATTTGAAATCATGGCAGATGGGTTATATGCTGTTTTCCACAGATTTGAGGCTTTCCACAGATGGCCTGTATACTGTTGGATGTCCATCCAACGACCGTCGTGCTTCCTCAATCTCTGCTCTTCCTGCTCCAGCCGCTCAAACAAGCAATGGCGGGACTGCCTACTCGCTCCTACCCGCGGACGGTTGTGCTGCTGCACAGGCCTCACCGCCCCACCGTACTCCCATCGCTGGCCTAGCCATCCCTCTACTCACCCACACCTGCTGTTATTCTCCGGCGACGGCAGACGAACCAGTAAACCCTCGTACAGTCGTACTCCCCTCCGCGTGGGAAACAAAAACAATGGCCGAGTCTTCCCTGCCTCCGTGTCGTTCCCTTCCTAGGCCTCGCCATCGTCCACCACCCTGGTGCTCTCGGCGCGGCGTGGCCAACATGGTCAAGGAACGGCTTCCATCGGACATGGGCTGTACATGGAGAGATCAAGCTGGGTCCACAGCCGTAGCAAGGAAGTGCCTCCTTATTACATGCAAAATAATTATTCCTCCACCTGACAGCGGAGACCCACCGGACGGGCCACCGTATTTCGCCCCCCTGAATGCTGGAACCCACCAGCTACATCTTCGCACGCAAGGAAGTGCCTGACAGTTGGGACTCACCTGGTCGAAGCGTACGTAGCGTTGTCATTCTGGTCGCGAACATGTACGTACATATATACTGGTGGATGTAGAGGCGCGCACGTGTCGTAGTAGAGGCGGCCAGGGTGCAAGAAAGAAAATATGGCCATGTATGTGTACATATGGGCGGGGTCTCGAACGCCTACTCGTGCATACATATGGCGAGGGATCGTTCACATGGCTGGGTCGGAACGGAGAAACGTCATGGTCATCGTGTTCATGGGGAGGCAACGGAATGCGTCGTGTTCATGGGGAGGCAACGGAATGCGTCGTGTTCATGGGGAGGCAACGGAATGCGTCGTGTTCATGGGGAGGCAACAGAACGCGTGGGAGCCAACCGGCTGGGTCGGAACGGAACACGTGGTCGTGTTCACCGGGAGGGCTTGGACGGAACAGGCGGTGGAAACGAGGCCTGGCATACCGCAGAACGGAGGAAACGGACCTCCTATGTTCGGAATGTGGTCCTGTTGATCGGGAGGGGTCTGGCGTACCGCAAAACGGAGGAAACGGACCTCCTACGGTCGAAACGGGGGTCCTATTGATTGGGAGGGGTGTGGCGTACCGCAAAATGGATGAAACGGACTTGTGTTGGAGCGCTACGGTCGAAACGGGGGTCCTGTTCATCGGGAGGGGTGTGGTGTACCGCAAAACGGGACTCCACGGGATACTGTTCATCTCCACCGTCGACCCCCTCCAGCCTCCACGAGCTACTGTTCATCCACCGTCAACCTCCTCCAACCTCCACCTGCGACTGTTCATCCACGGGCTCCTGTTCATCATGCCTCCACCGCGCGCTACTCCACCGGCTACTGTTCAACCAGCCCTCTCCACGGGCTCCTATTCAACCACCCCTCCACGGGCTACTATTCATCCTGCCCTCCACCATCTACTATTCATCCTGTCCTCCACGGGGTGGTCCTGTTCATCCAGCCCTCCACGGGGTCCTGTTCATCCAGCCCCAACCGGCTCGATCGATCGGGGTCCTGTTCATCCAGAGGCAACACCACGAGGTCTTGTTCATCCACCTCCACCGGGAACTGTTCATCCAACCCCCCCCCCCCCCCCCGCAACACTCACTGCTCATCCAGAGGCAGCATCGATCGACTTCAGTTAGCAACAGTAGTGAAGGAATCGCTCGATCGGGTTCAGTTAACAGCCATCGATCGATCGCTCGGGTTCAGTAACACGTAGCCTACAGTGCAATCACTCGGGTTCAGTTAGAGCCAACGCCTCACACACACGCGCGTACATGTACGAGAGAAACGCGCATCGCTCGGCCCCCGACCTCCCACCGTAACCGGGAACTCCCCGAAATTTTCCTCCCCCTCGCTTCTACCATGGTTTTTTCCGTCATGGACGGCCCAAAGAATGTCATGCAGCTGCGTCTCCGGCCCGCCCAAGACGAAAAGCCAATTTTCTGTCTTGATTTTTTGTCATAGAAGTAGGAGCCCACCACATCTATGATGATACCGGGTTTTGTCACAATTATCGTCATAGAAGTGTCATATGTATGACAGAAAAAAATTTGGTTCGGCCCAAAATGTCACGGATGTGTCTTTTTTTGTAGTGAGAGATATACATTTCATGCTTGATCTTAGTTGAACTGCACAAATGATATCCAAATTATAGTTGAACATTCCAGGAGCTTCACTACCAACCTTGATGTTGCTCAATTTTATTGCAACTAATGAAGAAGAAGCTCTGTGGGTTTCGTTTTCTGATGGAAATGGAACCGGTGCTGGAGCCCTTTTCTTGAAAAAAAACAAGCAGCTAGCTCATGGGACATTGCTTCATTCTAGGTGAACTGCAGCAAAAGCTCCCATGAATTTAGTCATCCATGTTGGTGACTGGTGTCATCTGTTCTATGATGGCGTTGACTGCAGATATGGTTCCCATCACGAGGTATGTTCCTTTTTGGTCTGACCGTTTGCCAAAGATCGTGCATGTTGATCCTGCTCTTGTGCTACTGTTTTGGCACTACCATGATAAAGCAGTAATGTTATTATTTTGCACCTTAATCTAGTGGCACTATTAATTTGAGGCAATGTTTTGGCACCGCTAGTGCCACTGTTTTTTTATATATCAAAAGAGGGGGTTCCCTCCGATTTCATTAAAGAAACCCAACCATAGAGAACCATTATCCGACAACATCTCAGTGTAAATGGGTAGTTATGCGACTACTACTAGAACGGACTGAGTACTAGCAGGAGACAAGTTCGCCAGATAAGCCAGGAAGGTAGGGGGATGCAACACCATCTTGACCAAGTTTGGATTACAACCCAAATGCTACCACAGAAACATCAGGGAGAAGATAGGGACTAAAACCGCCAGCTTCAGCATTCCGGTCTAAGCACCCCCGGCCTTCATCCTTGCGATGCACTGTACACCTCATTTGCCACCTGCTCGACCCTAGTGTCACTGATAAAATGAAGTAATAATATAGTTAAAATAGAGCGAGTGTCCTATCTATCATTTCATTTCCGATGTAGATAAAGAAAGTGTTTCTCTTCGTTAATGTATGTTTCATCAACTAGTCCCATTGTTAATGTTTAAGCATTTCTGCAAATTGGGGTGCTTAATTTTAGTTGATCTGCACAAAAATAGAGATTTGAATGTCTCAAGGCCCCTCCTTGTACTACCGCTGTACACTGATGTTCATCACTGGCAGAATTTGTATCGGGAAGACTTGGGACAATTTCCAGTATGAGGCATGGCGTACCGTATGAGGCGTCGCAGGGCCCATCTCGCCCTCGCAGCATGGCACACTATGATACTATCACAATATTTTATTCTATTTATTTTGCGTGTTTCATCAACTAGTGCCACTATAATGTAAGCACACTTTTTCATTATCTGTGCAAACAGGGTTATTCAGCTGCATTTTGGTAGAACTCCACAAATGTACGGATGGAACTGGCATATATCCAGAGTACGAGGTGTGCCAAGTAAAAATTACCAACACCAACCATGCTCCATGCACGCATTGGCATCCACCACCAGTAGTGGGATGTGTGGCACTCTCTGTGGACGGATCTTTCTCGGCAACAAATCCTCTAAACAAATACTAGTAGCTTATATTGGCAGTTTTCTAGGGAGTACTCTTTTCTGAAAGAAGCACCAACCTATTTTTTCTTTATTTGTACACAGCGTCACAACTTTGACCCAAAGGTCCAGATCTATTTAAGGGTGATTGGCGTAGTACTTGGAGACTGATTGTAAGCATGATTTTCATTAGCTGTCACACTGATTGTAAGCATGAGCAGGTGGAAGATTAGGTTAGTGCAAAGCTTATCTTAAACCCTACCACCGCCGTTGAAATGAGGCGAGCATCGAGGGAACCGTGGAGAACAGCGGGGAAGAAACGTCGCGCCATCCGGCCTCCTCTTGCGGTGGGAGAACGAATACTCCTGTGGCTCCGGCTGGCTCTGCACCCTCACGAACAGCACACCGTACTCGATCGATTCGTTATCCTCTGGGTGCTCGACCCTCGACCTGTACGCCCACCACCTCCGCCTGACTTTCACGTCGGGCGAATCTATTTTCTCCATCGCCCAGAGGAGATACTCGATGAACTCGAAGGACTGCGGCGTGACTGCCATCGAGGAGTACATGTACATCGCCGCCCTCATCGTCGTCGTCTCGCTCTTTCACATACATTGCCACATGGCCCTCACCGTCCTCAAAATCTCCCACTCATTGTCAAACCAAGTAAGGATCTCCTTCAACCTGGCTAACTTTGCCTGGTCGCCGCCAGCGATTTGCCTGATTCGCTGCTGCATCCTCTCCATAAATGTCCTTCTGAGTGGTCCGGTGCTAGCTTTGGAAGATGGGGGGAGAGATGGTGGTCTTGCAATAGAGAATAGGGAGAGGCGAGATGGTGGTTTTGGAATGGAAATGATGGAGAGGAGAGGAGGTGGTTTTACAATGGAGAAGAGGGAGAGGCGACACAGTGGTTTTGGAATGGAGATGATGGAGAGGAGAGGAGGTGGTTTTGCAATGGAGAAGAGGGAGAGGAGCGTGCGGCAGCGATTTAGGATTGGACGAGAGGGCCGGCGCGCTGTGACTAGATCAAAATCAAAATCAATTTACCCTTCAATTAAGAAAGCGACCCCACATTAACTAGTGTCCCTTTTATTCTGGGTCATAATTGACCATGATTTTCGCAAATAAAATATATGTTATATGTTGCAAAAATAATATAATTTGTAGGTACATTCAAATACAAACCAAACGATACAATTTTTGGTGACATGCATTAACATTTTGCTTGTCACATATAGTGCGTGGTCAAACTTTGACCCAAAATACGCAAAACAAAAAAATACTTCCAAGACCAGCGCCGCTCTTCTGCTCTTCTCCTCTTAAACCACCGCCGCTCCTCTCCTGTTCCAATCTAAATCTAGCACCACTCCTCTCCTCTTCCATTTCAAAACCACCGCCCCTCCTCTCCTGTTCCATTCCAAAACCAGCCTTGCTCCTCTCCTGTTCTAATCCAAAACCAGCGTTGCTCCTCTCCTCTTCCATTCAAAAACCACCGTCGGCGAGTGAAGGTGCTGTGGAGAAGTAGATCGATGGAGGAGTACAACCAATACATGAGGATCGCAGACAGCGACCCTGTGAAGCTATCTAGGATGTTGGAGATACATTCTTGGTTTGACAACAAGGACCAACTAGCAGTGACGGCGACATCCATGGCCACATATCTACAACAAAGCGAAAAGGCAGTGATACTCCTGGAGGGAGTCACGCGGGAGTACATAGAGCCGCTCCTCTAGGCCATGGAGCAAACAGATTCACCGAATCCGATCATGAGGGAGCGGTGGTGGGAGTATCAATCCCAGATGGAGCATCCACCAGAGATTGAAGGATCGAGCATCTACAGGGTGCCGTTTTTGAGGGTGTCATGCCACAGCGAGCCACTGGAGTCTTTGTCGACCGAACCCAACTGCAAGAGGAGAAAAATAGTTAGCCCGACGACGCTTCCCCGCCATCCTCTCCCTCGCCGTTCACATCGTCTCACGGGGCGGCTGTATTGAGCATATGAAGTATTTTATGAATTCTAGAGATCTATTTTTAGCACTTAAAAAATTTAGTTTCATAGGAGTATAAAAGTGCAGACAACGTGATTCTCAGAGAAGAAACAGCAAGTTTCAGTTTCAGATAAGAAACTCAAAGTTCAGTTTCAGATAAGAAACTACAACTTTCAGAGGCAAAGCATTTATATTAACACGGCCTTTTCAAACAGTGTTAACATCATGTTGGAAGTTTTATTCATGGTCAAACTGGAACTACCAGCCAGTTAACATCATGCTGATCAACATTCATGCATAGCACATCTTCATATGATGCACAGTCAAAAATATATGCTATTTTCAAAATGCCCACACAATGTCGAGTGTGCGAAAAACAGAGAAAACGATGGACGAAGTTTTGGCAAGTGTTGGACGTGGTGTGCGTAGATGACAATTGGGACCCACATGTCAATAAAGGCAGAGGCAAAAAATTTGGAGATATTTTCTCTACACAGGTGGGATAGAACCCGTGCGGAACAGCTGTCGGGTTGTATCACTCGGCCACTAGGCTAGTTCAGTTGTTTCGTTACTAATAAGGCACTTCCTCTGGTGGTGATCTCCTCCTGCGCCTTTGTGCGCTCGCCGCGACGCTGTTGTCTGCCCTTGTGAACATGCTGAACAAACGAGAGGAATCTAGAGAGGACTGTATGTGGAGAGGCGGATAGTCGGGACCCACCAGGTCTATGGTCGTACGCAAGCAAGTGCCTCATCGAAAAAATACTTCCTCCTAATGCTATACTAACGTTGGGGCCCACGGGTTTTTCAACATAGTTACATTTTTAGGTGCATCAATGTAGTTACTACAGGAGAAAAATTCACAATGAAGCCGGGGCGCTGGCAGGTATCATTTATTATCACTGGGGCAGCAAGTATCAGCTGGGTTTTGGACTGCCCCATCTAGGCTTTCTTTTTTAACATGCGCACCCCACGACCTCAGATGGGAGGTCCATAGGCCTGTTTCTCAAGAAAATACAAACAGGCCTATGGACCTCCCATCCGAGGTTTTATTTTTCCTGAAAGATCGACAGCCCAATTTATGTTATTTTTTGAAGAAAACGCAAAGGTCTGTTCAATTTTTCTATATAAGAATAGAAACACCTGGTCGAACTTATGTTTCCCTTCTAACTATATTATATATATTTAAATTATTTTATATGTTATTATATATTATTGTTATTGTCATCATATATTTAACAGATACTTACATATGTAAGAAAACAATATCCCACATCTTATTAACTTATAAAAATAATTTCTTAACAATAAAACCCTGGATTTTTTTGGCAACGAAAATCCTGGTGATTGTGTACAAAAGCTTGGTAAGATTAGGACCAATGTAATAATAAATCACTTATTATATATATATATAACAAAATGCTCAGCCCCTGTTTATTTTTTGATAACATTGTTGCGCCCACCCCAACATTATAATTAGAATCAGCCCAGCAAAATCGTGTATTTCGAGAAAGTGCAAATGGCCTGTAATTTTTTAGGAAAAACATAAATCGGCCGCATTGACGCTACATTATTTGTTCACCCAGCCCAACTAATGGACTGTAATTCAAAAAAAGAGAGATCAAATTGACTGTAAATTCTACCATGCAAAAAAGACTATAAATTCTGAAAAAATGGGCTGAATACATGCCACATTTTTGGAGGCTGAAATGTGGGCCAATAGGTCGAAGACAATACAAGTCGTTGTCAACTTAGTCAACAAATGATTCTGACATCGTTAGCTGTTGGATTTACATCCAACGACCAGCATCCATCTTCAATCTCTCATCTTCTTCCTCCAGCGTCTCCAGGACCACCTGCTCCCGCCTCCTGCTGCTAGCAGCTCTGCTTAGCACGCTTCGCTATGAAGCGCTACTCCACCGTTGGCCAGGCCATCCCTCCATCCCACCACACCTCCTGTTCTTCTCCACCGACTGCCGAACCACACCACACCAGAACCAGTTAACCCTCGTACACCTCTCCGTTTGTGACTCTACTCTCGCGTCTTCCCATCTCTGACTCGTTGCTGTTCGGGGCCTCACCGTCGTCCACCACCTTGGATGCGCTCGGCACGGAGTGGTCAACATGGTCAACGAACAACACCATCGGAAGTAGACTGTGCGTGGAGAGGCTGATAGCTGGGTCCATGGCCGCACGCAAGGAAATGCCTCCTTATTACGCGCAAAATAATGATTGCTCCACCTGACAGCTGGGACCCACCAAAAGGGCCTCTGTATTTTGCGAAAAAATGTTCCCACCGCTGATAGGTCAGACCCACCAGCTATATCTTCACACGCAAGGAATTGCCTCCTTATTACGCACAAAAAATGAATACCCCCTGCTAGCTGGGACCCACAATAGTGGGAGGCAGACTGGGGGGGGCAACTAAGTTGACAGGGACGGAGGGCTTTGTCAACTTAGTCAATATGAACGATTCTAGCTCCAGTGACCGTACGATGTCCATCCAACGGCCATAGTGCTTCTTCAACCTCTGGTCTTCTTGCTCCAGCCGCCCAAACCAGCGCCAGTCGTGCCTTGTGCTCCTACCTCTCGTGGCCGGCTATGATGCCGCAGAGGCCTCACCGCCCCCTATTACTCCCACCGCTGGCCAGGCCATCCCTCTACTCACCCACACCCCCTGTTATTCTACAGCGACGGCAGCCTCACACCATAGCGAACCAGTGAACCCTCATACTCCTTTATGCGTGGGCATCCACTTCCGTGTCTTCCCCGGCTCCATGTTGTCCCATTCCTAGGCCTCGCCGTCGTCCGCCACCCTGGTGATCTCGGCGCGGCGCGGTCAATGTGGTCAAGGAATGGCTTCCAATGGACGTGGACTGTACGTGGAGAGGCTGACAGCTTGGTCCACGGCCATAGCATGGAAGTGCCTCCTTATTAAGCGGAAAATAATGATTCCTCCACCTGACAACAGGGACCCATCGGATGAGCAACCATATTTCGCGAAAAAACATCCCCCCGACTGCTGGGACCTGCCAGCGACATCTTCGCACGCAAGGAAGTGCGTCCGAGCAAGCAAAAAAACGATTTGCCCCCATGACTGCTGGGACCCACCAGCTACATCTTCGCATGCAAGGAAGTGCCTGACAGTCGGGACCCACCTGGTCGAAGCGTACGTAGCGTTGTCATTCTGGTCGCGAACGTGTACATACATACTGGTCCATGTAGAGGCGCGCATGTGTCATAGTAGAGGCTCACATGTAGCATGTACATGTACGTACAATGGCCAGTGTGCAAGAAAGAAAATACGGCCACGTATGTACATACGGGTAGAGTCTCGAACGCCCACTCGCGCATACGTACAGCCAGGGCTCGTGTACATGGCTGGGTCGGAACGGAGAAACAGCATCGTCGTCGTGTTCATGGGGAGCCAACCGGCTGGGTCGGAACGGAATGCGTCGTCGTGTTCATCGGGAGGGCTTGGACCGAACAGCCGATGGAAACGAGGCCTGGCGTACCGCAGAACGGAGGAAACGGCCTTGTGTTCGACCAGCCACGGTCGAAATGGGATCATGTTCATCGGGAGGGGTCTGGCGTACCGCAAAACGGAGGAAACGGACCTCCTACGATCGAAACAGGGGTCCTGTTCATCGGGAGGGGTGTGGCGTACCACAAAACGGAGGAAACGGACTTGTGTTGGAGCGCTACGGTCGAAACGGGGGTCGTGTTCATCAGGAGGGGTGTGGCGTACCGCAAAACGGGACTCCACGGGATACTGTTCATGTCCACCGTAGACCCCTCCAACCTCCATGGGCTACTGTTCATCCACCATCGACCTCCTCCAGCCTCCATCTGCGACTGATCATCCACGGGCTCATGTTCATCCAGCCTCCACCACGCGCTACTCCACCGGCTACTGTTCAACCAGCCCTCTCCACGGGCTCCTGTTCAACCACCCCTCCATGGGCTACTGTTCATCCAGCCCTCCACCGTGTACTATTCAGCCAGCCCTCCACGGGGTCGTCCTATTAATCCCGCCCTCCACGAGGTCCTGTTCATCCAGCCCAAACTGGCTCGATCGATCGGGGTCCTGTTCATCCAGAGGCAACACCACGGGGTCCTGTTCATCCACCCCCACCGGGAACAGTTCATCCAACCCCCCCCCCCCAGCAACGCTCACTGTTCATCCAGAGGCAGCATCGATCGGTTTCAGTTAGCAGCAGTAGCGAAGGAATCACTCGGGTTTAGTAACGTAGCTAGTGCAATCGCTCTGGTTCAGTTAGAGCCCAACGCCTTGCTCGGGTTCAGTTAGAGTCCAACGCCTCGCACACACACGCGTACGCGTACGAGAGAAATGCGCATCGCTCGGCCCCCGACCACCCACCGTAACTGGGAACTCCCCGAAATTTTCCTCGCCCTCGCTTCTACCACGGGTTTTCCATCATGGACGGCGCAAAGAATGTCATGCAGCTGCGTCTCCGGCCTGCCCAGGACGAAAAGCCCATTTTCTGTCATGATTTTTTGTCATAGAAGTAGGAGCCCACCACATCTATGATGATACCGGGTTTTTTCACAATTATCGTCATAGAAGTGTCATAAGTATGACAGAAATTTTTTCATTCGGCCCAAAATGTCACGGATGTGTCTTTTTTTGTAGTGAGCACGAGCATACGGCTGGGTGCCCGCGGATGGGGCCGGAGATGTGGCCCACAAGTGTCCACGACATTCTGGCGATCGGAGCCATGCGAGCAGCATCGTCCGAATCCGGGACGACGAGCCACGCGCCGCTGGGTCCGGGGGCAGGGCCGTGCTACCCACGGGCAGCGCGGCAGCCTCTACGGCACCCCAGCTCACGCCTGCGCCGCGCCTGAGGGAGTCCTGGATTAGGGGGTCTCCGGACAGTCGGACTATATCCTTTGGCCGGACTGTTGGACTATGAAGATACAAGATTGAAGACTTCGTCCCGTGTCCGGATGGGACTCTACTTGGCGTGGAAGGCAAGCTAGGCAATATGGATATGTATATCTCCTCCTTTGTAACCGACCTTGTGTAACCCTAGCCCCCTCCGGTGTATATATAAACCGGAGGGTTTAGGTCCATAGGACAACAGACAATCATACCATAGGCTAGCTTCTAGGGTTTAGCCTCTCTGATCTCGTGGTAGATCAACACTTGTAATACCCATATCATCAAGAATAAATCAAGAGGACGTAGGGTTTTACCTCCATCAAGAGGGCCCGAACCTGGGTAAAACATCGTGTCCCCTGCCTCCTGTTACCATCCGCCTTAGACGCACAGTTCGGGACCCCCTACCTGAGATCCGCCGGTTTTGACACCGACATTGGTGCTTTCATTGAGAGTTCCTATGTGTCGTCGCCGTTAGGATTGATGGCTCCTACAATCATCGATAGCGATGTAGTCCAGGGTGAGAATTTTCTCCCAGGATAGATCTTTGTGTTCGGCAGCTTCGCACTGCGGGCCAACTCGCTTGGCCATCTGGAGCAGATCGAGAGTTACGCCCCTGGCCACCAGGTCAGGTTTGGAAGCTTAAACTACACGGCCGATATCCGCGAAGACTTGATCTTCGACGGATTCGAGCCCCTGCCTTGTGCGTCACACGATCACGATGAGTACGATTTAGGTCTACCATCGGACAGTGTTCAGGAGATCGCACCGGCAGCCGCTCCGACCCTCAATTCGGAGCCAGTTGCACCGTCCATGGACGGGTGGATGGACCCCACCACGGAGGCCTTATCCTCAGCGGCGATCGAGCCAAACATCGACCTTACCCTGCACGAGAGTCGTGTTGTCAAACTGCCGAATCCTTCTCCGGCCACGGACTCCGAACCGTCCGCGCCCGCTCCCGTCGAATCCGATTGGGCGCCGATCATGGAGTTTACCTCCATGGATATTTTTCAGCACTCGCCCTTCGGTGACATACTGAACTCATTAAGGTCTCTCTCCTTGTCAGGAGTATCCTGGCCGAACCACGTCCGACAGGATTGGGATGCGGATGACAAAGAAATTCGCCGCCCACCCACCACCCACTTAGTAACCACTGTCGATGACTTAACCGACATGCTCGACTTCGACTCCGAAGACATCGACGGTATGGACGACGATGCGGGAGTTGAAGAGGAACCACTGCCCACAGGGCACTGGACAGCCACCTCATCATACAACATATACATGGTGGACACACCCAAAGAAGGCAATGGCGACGAGACAACGGAGGATGACCCCTCCAAGAAGCAACCCAAGCGCCGACGTCAGCGGCGCCGCTCTAAGTCCCGCCAAAGCAAAAGTGGTGATACTGGCACATGAGATAATAGCACTCCAGATAGTGCCGAAGATGGCAATAATCCCCTCCAGCACGATTTAGGGCAGGAGGATGGAGAGGCCAGAACTCCCGAGAGAGCGGTAGATGAGGAGGATTATAATTACATGCCTCCCTCCGAAGACGAGGAAAGCCTCGACGATGACGAATTCGTCGTGCCAGAGGATCCCATCAAACAAGAGCACTTCAAGCGCCGGCTTATAGCCATGGCAAATAGCCTTAAGAAGAAGCAACACTAGCTTCAAGCTGATCAAGATCTGCTAGCTGACAGATGGATTGAAGTCCTGGCGGCCGAGGAATATAAACTCGAACGCCCCTCCAAGAGTTACGCAAAATACAGGTTGCTACCCCGACTGGAGGAAGAAGCGTATGACGCGGCTGACTGGCCACCTCATGGCCGCGACAGAGAGGCATTCCAGCCAAAAGCCCAGCCTGCACCCCGACGCTATTCAAATAAAAAGGCATGGGGAAATACGCCAGACCCGCGAGATGTATTGGAGGACAAAGAAAAACATGCAAGATCGATCTATGGATCACGAGGGCGCGCCACTTCACGAGACGATAACCATCACGCCGGATACAGTAAAAGTAAATTCGGCCGGGCCGAGCACAGCGGGCAAGACTCATTGGAGCTGCGTCGCGATATAGCCCAGTACAGAGGTGCAGCACACCCCTTATGCTTCACAAACGAAGTAATGGATCATCAAATCCCAGAGGGTTTCAAACCCGTAAATATAAATCATACGACGGCACAACTGATCCTACGGTATGGATCGAGGATTTCCTCCTGCATATCCACATGGCACGCGGTGATGATCTACACGCCATTAAATACCTCCCACTCAAACTCAAAGGACCAGCTCGGCATTGGATCAATAGCTTGCCAGCAGAGTCCATTGGCTGTTGGGAAGATCTGGAAGCCGCATTCCTCGACAACTTTCAGGGCACTTATGTGCGACCACTAGATGCCGATGACTTGAGCCACATAATTCAGCAGCCAGAGGAATCGGCCAGGCAATTCTGGACACGGTTCCTAACAAAGAAAAATCAAATCGTTGACTGTCCGGATGCAGAGGCCCTAGCAGCTTTCAAGCACAACATCCGCGACGAGTGGCTAGCCCGACACCTTGGTCAGGAAAAGCCGAAATCTATGGCAGCCCTCCCGACACTCATGACCCGCTTTTGTGCAGGAGAAGACAGCTGGCTGGCTCGCAGTAATAACATATGAAAGAACCATGGTACTTCAGATACCAAGGACGGCAATAGCAGGTCACGTCGCAACAAACATAAGCGCTGCATTAACAGCGACAATACCGAGGATACCACAGTCAATGCCGGATTCAAAGGCTCTAAACCCGCTCAGCAGAAAATGCCATTCAAAAGAAGCACTCCGGGCCCGTCCAGTTTGGACCGTATACTCAATCGCTCGTGTCAAATACACGGCACCCCCGACAAGCCAGCCAACCACACCAACAGGGATTGTTGGGTGTTCAAGCAGGCCGGCAAGTTAATTGCTGAAAACAAAGATAAGGGGCCACATAGCGATGACGAGGAGGAGCCCCGGCAGCCAAATACCGGAGGACAGAAGAGGTTCCCCCCACAAGTGCGGACGGTGAACATGATATACGCAACCCACATCCCCAAGAGGGAGCGGAAGCATGCGCTCAGGGACGTATATGGATTGGAGCCAGTCGCCCCAAAGTTCAACCCATGGTCCTCCTGTCCGATTACCTTCGATCGCAGGGACCACCTCACTAGTATCCGTCATGGCGGATTCGCCGCACTGGTCCTAGACCCAATCATTGACGGATTTCACCTCACTCGAGTCCTTATGGATGGCGGCAGCAGCACGAACCTGCTTTATTAGTACACGGTGCGCAAAATGGGTATAGACCCCTCAAGGATCAAACCCACAAAAACGACCTTTAAAGGCGTCATACCAGGTGTAGAGGCCCATTGCACAGGCTCAGTCACACTGGAAGTGGTCTTCGGATCCCCGGATAACTTCTGAAGCGAAGAGTTAATCTTCGATATAGTCCCGTTCCGCAGTGGCTAACATGCACTGCTTGGGCGAACCGCATTTGCAAGATTCAATGCGGTACCGCATTATGCATACCTCAAGCTCAAGATGCCAGGACCTCGGGGGTTCGTTACAGTTAATGGAAACACAGAGCGCTCTCTCCGAACGGAGGAGCACACTGCGGCCCTCGTAGCAGAAGCACAAAGCAGCCTCTTAAGGCAATCCACTATTTCGGCGATTAAGGACCCGGACAACTTCAAGCGCTCCCGGAGTAATCGACAACTGGACTGCCTGGCATGTTCCGAGCTCGCATAGCAATGCGGCCCCCACCCCGGTCCCAGCCAAACGGCGAAACCCGTGCCATGCATACATAATTACGCATTAAAAATACCATGGGCACAGGCGGGGAAGGGGGCACGACTATGGCACGCCCCAAGATGCGGCTTAAACCGCACTAGGGGCTTCGCGTTTTGATATTTTTCTCTCTTTCAGGACATTAATCTCTGGAATCCCTGTCCGGCAGCATGATTGCCGAACACATGATGCAGCAACCAAGGAGGCAGAAAGCTACATCACACCACGGAACTCTCAGGTGGATTACGATAACAAGTGAACTACTTGCTTTAATATTATTCCTCAGCTTGCCCTTGGAGGGGACATAGTCCTACTTTTTGCTTATCGCACTACCTGTATCATTCTGCTTTAATGCACGTTTTTGAATAAACAATGCATTGCATTAAGGCTTTTATTGCATTCTTCTTTTATATATATATATATATATGTTCATTCATGACATCAAGCACCCGTACACTCTGGTACGGCCAATACGCTAGGGGATTAAGCATACCCCATAATACGGCGTGAGAAGTCCGAACACTCTTGACAGTGCGGCACCCCGAACTTATAGCATTATATGCATCAACTCCGAAATCATGTCTTGGGTCAATAGTTGGGTTTGTCCGGCTCCCATGTTTTGGTACCTTAAGTTCCGCTATATCGGCTAAGGTACCACTGGGAGAACTACTGCGATTGTGCCCCGGTTCTGCTGGGCTAAGCACCTCAGTAGTGTCGGATTTCGGGTTCCGGCAGACCATTGAGGTTCGAACACTGGGGTGCGCGTGGAGATTTTGCCTCCTACCTACCTGCACCCCTCTGCCATGCTAGGATCTAAAACTAAGGAAAGAACAACACAAGAGACACAGGGTTTATACTGGTTCGGGCCACCGTTGTGGTGTAATACCCTACTCCAGTGTGTGGTGTGGTCGATTGCCTCTTGGGCTGATGATGATGAACAATACAAGGAAGAACAGCCTCGCGAGGGTCTGTTCTTGGCTGGGGCGATAAACTGCTCGGTGGAGTTCAATCACCTTCCTCTCTCTCTCTCTCTCTCTTTCTCTACTTCCTCCAACCGGCCGAACCCCCTCCCTATGTGGGTGGCTGGTCCTATTTATAGAGGCCCTGGTCCTCTTCCCAAATATCGAGCGGGAAGGGAGCCAACCATGGCGGGCTAATTTGAAGGGGACAACTGGTATCAGCTATCCTGACAAAAGTAGTCTTCGCCTGCGCAAAGCTCTGGTGATGACGCCGTCTTGGGCTCCACGGTGACCTCCGTCTCGTAGTCCTCCTGGTCTTGGTCTCATTGCACCGAAATGGCAACCTTTGCCTGATGCCTCGGTACTCCGCGGCTGCGCTTGCCCCCTTTGCACCAAAGAGGAAAGGAGGACGCTGCGCGGGCTGGCAACTGCCTGCGCCCTGAGTCGTCATGGCTTGCGTCACGGGCACCTCGCGAGGTACCCCGCCTTGATCTCTCCACCTCCTTGTGAGCCAGCCTGACGAGGCCGTGCCTGAGGAAGCTTTGCGTCGTCCACCCCGCGAGGCTTGGCCCCTCGCGAAGGTCTTGGGTTTGTGTTGGTGAAGATGGGCCGTGCTGGACCCCCTTTGAGCCACGCCACAGGCCACAGGCACGCAAGTCTGGGGACCCCCGTTCCCAGAACGCCGACAGTAGCCCCCGGGCCCAAGGCGCGCCTGGACTTGGCCGTGCAGGGAGGCGGAAGGGCAAGAGCGAAGTGCCGCGGGCCATAACAGCCGGCGGCCTTGGGCGCCGCATGGCGGTTGGACGTGGGCGCCTCCACTTCCCCATGACGCCTCGGCAACTGCACGGATGGGACAAGTCCCTGCACGCAAAAATAGGTCATGATTACCTGCGATCGTGGAGGTCGGCGGTTGGCCTTCGCTGACCATAAGTACGGAACGGCGCGTGCCCTTCCAGTCCATCCCTCCTTGCTTCTCCTTCTTCCTGATCCTTGCTCCGTCTTGCCGCGATGGCTCCGATCCGTCGGTTCTCGACGGCAGAGAAGGGAAAGGCTCCCCGAGAGGGGCCAGACCCACTCCCGCCGAAGAAACGGCTCATCCACCGTGGCCCGGATGAAGGGGCCCTTCAGGTGGTGCCGAGGCCTTGGGGCGAGCGGGCGCCGCCGGGGTTCCCGCTTCCATTGTACGCCCACGTCGAGGGCCACGGAGGAGCTGATGCTGACCGCGACGGGCGGCGCCGCCGTCGGTGCCGCCAGGTCACGAAGGTGTTGGTTGTCCCCCCTAGGGTCCACACCGAGGGCTCCTTCCAAGAGTTCGTGCTCCACGTCGCCATTCCTCTTCAGTCTTGGATCCGCCTTCCTCCCTTCTTCGCCTCCATCATCCCGCAGGGGGAGCCCCTGGAGCTCTGGCTGCAGCATGCCGGCTACAGCACCCTCGCGACCGAGGCAGAGGTCGCGGTCGTCGCCCCGGGCGAGGTCTACATGACTCGGGGCTGGAGGGAGATCGCCCGGGTTTGCAGGACAAGGGGTGTCTTCGTGATCCACTTGGACTACGACGGTGCTTCGGTGATGCTCTTCAAGGTCTTCGATGCGAGTGGGCGCCGGCTGCAGCGCTGCCCCGGGGAAGGTGGCCAGGGCCCTGCTCCGATGAGGACTGGGCTCGCCACCCGCTCCCTTGGAGGCTCCTCATGGGGTGGAGACGCCGGAGGTTCCAGCAACTCCGGCGAGTTCTTCGCGACTCCGGAGACAAGCGACGACAGCTACGAGCCCCCGAGCCGGCGCCGCTCCTGGAGCAGGGCGGGCTCGTCAGGCCGCCGCCGACTCTGATCTGGATGGGGTTGGCGTCGGTGCTTGACGGCCCACTGTTGGTGATGGTGTCTTTTGCAGGGACGCACGTAGTTTGTGTCCCTTTAGGATCCGTTCCCTGCGAGGAATCAAAAACGCGTCTCGTAGGGGCTTGTAAGGTGCCTGTGATCCTGTCTTGTATATATAACCCTTGTCGTAGAATTGCGCGAGTTGCTCATTCCATCTTAGCTCAGTCCTCCCTTTCGAACCTCATGAGGGCTTGGTGCTCTGCGCCGACAGGTCCCAGTCCCAAGGCGGCTTCAGCCGTCGCTGGTATGCCAGGTCGCGATGCCGTGGTCAAGGCCAGGAGGTGAGTGACCCGGAGTCCGGTAAGAGCCCCTGAGTCGCGATGCTCAGGAGGTCCCCTTTGGCGCCCAAGCAGCCGTCGTTCGGTGAGAAAGGAGAGTGGCATCGCTAACATGGGATAGCATTAGGTGCGGGGATGGTGCCACGGTAGCTGGCGCTTCCGGGCAATGACTTATCTCGAGGATCAGGGGGCGCTCTCTGGTGTGTCGCCGGGTCCGTGCATCGGCAGGCGCGAGGTTGCTTGGCGAGGTCCTCGTGTGTCTCCCCCCTCTCGCTTTTGCTCCCCTTACTGCTCTACGTCCTTGGGTCCCGGCCGTCGAGCGAGTCTCAGCCGTCGCTGGTATGCCAGGTCGCGATGCCGTGGTCAAGGCCAGAGGGTGAGGGCTGGAGAGCCAGTAGGAGCCCTGAGTCGCGATGCTCAGGCACCCCCCCTTTAACGTGCAAGCGGTTCGCGCGGACAAGAGCGAAGGAGACACCGCAAGGGCCTCGCCTGACGCAGCTCCTTTAGGAGGTCATGCAGGTCCATCATAGAAAAAGCAAAGGGTTGCCATGACAATTGACGGTCAGCCATGGGTTACTTCCGAGGGGTAGCGAGGCACTGAAGGCTTGACGAGGTGACGCTATGCGGGGCTGCCGCGGCCAGAGCTCAGCCATCCAGGTTTGTCGGCGTTGCAGGGACGGACCCATGCGCAAGCGTCGTGCCATTTGGGAGCAGCTTCGTTAGTTGGCGTCAGCTGAGCAGGCAACTAGGTAAAACACATTAGCCGTGAAGGAGTGGATTCGTTCAAATAGATGCTGGGAATGCGGAGATCACTGGGTCAGGCCCGAGCGACTTGGGGGTGATGCAGCCCGAGGGGCACCCCCAACAAGGTAAGCTAACAACATGGAATAAAAGGGATACACACCGCAGGGACGGACCCACGCGGCCTGGGAATAATGCATCCCTGGGGGTGCTCCCAGTTAGAAGTAAAACTCGAAAGATGTCACCTGATGACGCTGAAGACGAAGGGGTGTTGGTGTAGCAGACTCGGTGGGCTGCGGAAGCCGATCCTCATGAGCCCCCAGGCCCAGGGTCCTCGGGAGGCTCCGAAGGCGCTGGCGGCTCCTCGCGGGCCATCTCCATCTCTGCCAGGGCTGCGGAACGCCTGGCCTCACGTGCCTCCGCGATGCCCCTCATGAGGCCCTGGTACATGTCAGCCGCGCTCGGCAAACCGTAAGGCATGCGAACGTAGCTATGGGTGGACCTCCGTAGCGCCCCACTCGCGAGGACCAGAGGCGCTCCAGGGAGGCGACTTGGTTGAGCCCTGGTACATCAATGCAGACGCGCAGCTCGCCATCCTCGCCTGGATGGGGGGCCACTGCTGGTAGGCGACGGCCGCCTCTCATGACTCTTGACTCCTGTAGCTCCTGAATGGCCTTGCAGACGAACTCCTGAGGGTCTGGATCTCCTTGCCTTGCTCCTTCTTGACGGAGACGTGCTTCAAAACATGCCTCCATGTGGTGCCCAAGCGCCTCCCTCGTGACCTTAGCCAGGTCGGTGTCCCTCCAGGGGAGAGCCCCCGAGCCCTGCCTGGGGAGGGCGCCGGGCGCGCTTTCCTATGCGATGGAGGGAGGTTCCCCCTGGGAAGGCGCGGGCCCAGAGGGGCCTGCCTCCTGAGGGGCCGGGCCGGACGATGTCTTCTTCTTCTTGGGGGCGGCCTCGGGAAGCCTCCTGCTTCCCCGATCCGGGTCTTCCAGTGATGTGGCCTGAAAGGCTCGTTCCAGGGAACACACCACGTCCTTCTCTTCACACGGCACCGTGATGACTCCGCCGCTTCCTGGCATCTTGAGGATGTTGTAGCCGTGATGAGTTACGGCCATGAACTTGGCCAGCGCTGGGTACCCAAGGATGGCGTTGTACGGTAGGCGAATGTGGGCGACGTCGAAGTCGATGAGCTCGGTGCGGTAGTTGTCGCGTGCCCCGAAGGTGACAGGGAGGCGGACCTGCCCAATCGGGACCATGGAGCCGTCGGTGATACCGGAGAAAGGCTTGGTTGGCTGAAGCTGGCTGTAGGGCACTTGGAGGTTGTTGAACGTCTCCACAAACAGGATGTTGAGCCCTGCCCCTCCATCGATGAGGGTCTTGGTGACCACCACGTTGCTGATGATTGGGGAACAAAGCATCGAGAGGACTCCGGCTGTAGCCGCACACTTGAGCTAATCTGTTGAGCTGAACGTGATGGCGCACGCCGACCACCTGAGGGGGCGCGTGGCTTCGAGCCTGGGGAGGACCGCATTCACTTCGCGGGCGAACTGCTTGAAGATGCGTTGAGAGGCTGGGGCTTGAGCCCCGCCCAGGATGCAGGCGATCGCGCGCGGCTCCTGGAAGCCCCCAGCCTCCTCGTCTTGGTTGCGGTCCTCGTTTCTCCTTGGCTGCGGCGGCAGCGGTGGGAGGCCTGCGTTGCCTTGCGGGCGATCCTCGCGAGGCTGATCCCTCCAGTCTCCCTCGCGAGGTTGATCCCTCCATCCTCTCTTGCGAGGTGGGTCTTGCCAGCGATCCTCGCGAGGTTGGTCGCGCCACCCTTGGCGCGGGCCACGGTCTTCCCAGCGTCCTGCGTTCCTTCCTCCTGCTCGATCATAGCCCCGGTCACCGCGGTCGGGGTGATGTCCGATCCTTCCTTCTCGCATGGCTCGGAGTTCTTGACATTCGTTGGTGTTGTGGGTGTGGAGGTCGTGGTACACACAGTACCGGCTGCCCTTGGAAGGTTCGGGCTGATCTCTGCCCCGCTTGGTGTCTGGTTCTGCCGCGAGCACGGCAGCCCCCTTGCGCTTCACATCCTTGGCCTTGGGCTTCTTCTCCTCTGGGTCTGCGGCAGGCAGCTCAAGGAGGGAGAGACGCCCTTCCTCATCCCTGGCGCACTTGTTCGCCAAGTTGAACAGCTCCAAGGAAGTGCACAGGTCTTCATGCATCGCCAGCTCCTCCTTCATCTTGACGTCGCGCACGCCGTCGGAGAAGGCCGAGATGATGGCCTCCTCAGTCACCTTGGGAATCTTGAGGCGTGCGTTGTTGAAGCGCTGGATGTACTTCTCCAGGGTCTCCCCGGGTTGTTGCTTGACGCGGCGCATGTCGCTCATGGCGGGTGGCCGGTCGCGAGTGCTTGGAAGTTGGCGATGAAGCGGGTGCGCATCTCGTCCCAAGAGGAGATTGTGCCTGGAGCCAGTGCGAGCCCCATCCTTGAGCGCCATGGGAAACCAGTTCGCCATGACCTTCTCGTCTCCGTTGGCAGCTTCGATGCCCAGATCGTAGAGCTGGAGGAACTCCGCAGGGTCGGCCGTGCCGTCGTAGCGAGGAGGCAGGTCTGGCTTGAACTTGCCGGGCCACGCGACGCTGCGTAGTTCGGTGGTGTAGGCGCGGCAGCCTGCTGTGGCCACGGGAGGCCTTGGGTGACGGGGAGCTTGGTCTTGCATGTCCCCACGCGCTGGAGCAGGAGGATGGTCGCGACGTGCTGGAGCAGGGAACGCCCGGGCAGCTTCTGGCGGGCGAGGGACTTCTTGGCAGCTCTGTTCTTGCCGCGCTGGCGCCTGACGGAGCGGGTTCCGCCCAGGGGCCACGCGCCTTGGATCTATGGCGTCTTCTTGAGGAGGAGGTGGCTGGGGCGCCGCCGGAGCCTCATCGCCCGGGCGGGACGGGGTGCGGTGCAGCGGAACGGACGGCGCAGGAGAGCCCCCTGCGGCGCGGACGAGCTCGGCGACGCGGTCGAGCCATTCTTCGTAGACGTCGTCGATGGGATGGTAGCGCAGGTGCTCGTTTGCCGCGATGAGTGCAGCCCGAGCCTCCATGGGCATGTGAAGCACGCGGGACGAAGATCCAGCCGGGGCGAGCGAGGGAGTTGCGGTGCGGCCGTCTTTCCGCACGGACGGATGCTGGGACGATGCTTGCCGCTCATCCCCCGCCGGGCCGGTGGCGGTGTTGACGGCAGGTGACGGGGAACAGCGTGGATGCCCGCCGACAGGGGCCGTTTGGGCGACGCGGGAAGTGAGTGCGGCCCGGCGCTCGACGCGGGCCCGACGAGCGTCAGACATGGGCGAGATGGTGGAGGAGAACGAATTCCGGCGCACCCCTACCTGGCGCGCCAAATGTCGGATTTCGGGTTCCGGCAAACCCTTGAGGTTCGAACACTGGGGTGCGCGTGGAGATTTCGCCTCCTACCTACCTGCACCCCTCCGCCATGCTAGGATCTAAAACTAAGGAAAGAACAACACAAGAGACACAGGGTTTATACTGGTTCGGGCCACCGTTGTGGTGTAATACCCTACTCCAGTGTGTGGTGTGGTGGATTGCCTCTTGGGCTGATGATGATGAACAATACAAGGAAGAACAACCTCGCGAGGGTCTGTTCTTGGCTGGGGCGATGAACTGCTCGGTGGAGTTTAGTCACCTTCCTCTCTCTCTCTCTCTCTCTCTCTCTCTCTCTTTCTCTTTCTCTGCTTCCTCCAACCGGCCGAACCCCCTCCCTATGTGGGTGGCTGGTCCTATTTATAGAGGCCCTGGTCCTCTTCCCAAATATCGAGCGGGAAGGGAGCCAACAATGGCAGGCTAATTTGAAGGGGGACAACTGGTATCAGCTATCCTGACAAAAGTAGTCTTCGCCTGCGCAAAGCTCTGGTGATGACGCCGTCTTGGGCTCCACGGTGACCTCCGTCTCGTAGTCCTCCTGGTCTTGGTCTCATTGCACCGAAATGGCAACCTTTGCCTGATGCCTCGGTACTCCGCGGCTGCGCTTGCCCCCTTTGCACCAAAGAGGAAAGGAGGACGCTACGCGGGCTGGCACCCGCCTGGCGCCCTGAGTCGTCATGGCTTGTGTCACAGGCACCTCGTGAGGTACCCCGCCTTGATCTCTCCGCCTCCTCATGAGCCAGCCTGACGAGGCCGTGCCTGAGGAAGCTCCGCGTCGTCCGCCCCGCGAGGCTTGGCCCCTCGCGAGGGTCTTGGGTTTGTGTTGGTGAAGATGGGCCGTGCTGGACCCCCTTTGAGCCACGCCGCAGGCCGCAGGCAGGCAAGTCTGGGGACCCCCGTTCCCAGAACGCCGACAGTAGCCCCCGGGCCCAAGGCGCGCCTGGACTTGGCCGTGCAGGGAGCTAGAAGGGCAAGAGCAAAGTGCTGTGGGCCCTAACAGCCTGCGGCCTAGGGCGCCGCGTGGCGGTTGGACGTGGGCGCCTCCACTTCCCCACGACGCATCGGCAACTGCACGGATGGGACAAGTCCCTGCACGCAAAAACAGGTCATGATTACCTGCGATCATGGAGGTCAGCGGTTGGTCGAGGGTCTTGGGTTTGTGTTGGTGAAGATTGGCCGTGCTGGGCCCCCCTTTGAGCCACGCCGCAGGCCGCAGGCAGGCAAGTCTGGGGACCCCCGTTCCCAGAACGCCGACAAGTAGAGAAAGCTAAAACTGACTGTCATGATAAGGCGAGAGACTGGTCGCTGTTCGAGAGGTTTTCGAGTCCTTAAAGACTTATGCCGCTTAGAGCGAGGAGTCGGCCCTGTCCGGCTTAAGGCGTGTATCGCGCCCAAATTCATCCTTCTGAATACTAGGGGCTTCGCCGAAATTTAAAATTATAGAATTCTATGGCTAAGTGAGAGTGATAATGCATTATAGTCCGATTGCCTTGTTCGTTGTGCTGAGCACCCCCCTCAAAGGACCCAACAATGGGAACAAGAGTGCTCAGGTTTATCCCGAACACCCCAGCACTCGTGGCGTGGGGGCAGAAGCCGACGACTAGCCATCTCTCAGATTTTATAAACAACCGAACAGAAGGTAATATTTTAAATTCAAACAAGCGTTGCATAGTGCATATTTACAAGTTTTCATAAAAATACAGGATTATACGAGCGAATTTACTCGAATATTATATCTTTCATACACTCGTCCGCTACGAGACGAGCACCCTTCAGGACACCCTCATAGTACATCTCGGGGTGGCGATGCTCCTTGCGCTCCGGTGGCCCTTCCTTAATCAGCTTCACGGCGTCCAGCTTGGCCCATTGCACCTTCACACGGGCGAAAGCCCGGCGTGCACCTTCGATGCAGACGGACCGCTTGATGACTTCCAGCCGTGGGCAAGCATCCACAAGCCGCCTCACCAGGCCGAAGTAGCTGTTGGGAAGGGTGTCGCCAGGCCACATCCAGACTATAAAGCCCTTCATGGCCTGTTCGGCCGCCTTGTGCAGCTCGACCAATTGCTTCAGCTGGTCGCTCAGAGGCATCGGGTGTTCGGTCCCAGTATACTGAGACCAGAACAGCTTCTCCGTTGAGCTTCCCTCCTCGGCCTGGTAAAACTGTGCGGCATCCGACACGCTGTGGGGCAAATCTGCGAATACTCCTGGAGCGCTCCGGATTCGGGTAAGTAAAAGGGTAATTTACTTTCACATGCTTGCTTTGCATATAGAATGCCTTACCCGCCGCTATCTTCTTCATCGCATCAATCTCCTAGAGGACCTTTTGGGCTTCGGCCTTGGCATTCTTTGCGCTCTCAAGGGCCGCGGCAAGCTCGGACTCTCGCGTCTTCAAGTCAAGCTCCAAGGTCTCGCGCTTCGTCACGAGAGCGTGGAGCTCTTGCTGCACCTCGCCCCCCCGTGCTTCATGGCTTTCCCGCTCGGTGCGCTCCTTGGCTGCTTTGTTTTCGGCCTCGGATAGCGCTTGCTTCAGGGTCGCCACCTCGGTCATGGCCCCTGGCAAATTTACGATGATCCTGTCATTTTGCAATCGCATTCTCTTTATACATATCCATAGACTAGGTACTACATACCTTTGTTCCCCCCGAGCTGCCTCTTGGCAAGGCCGAGCTCGTCCTTGGACCCTTTAAGGTCCTGCTTCAGTGCGGCGACCTCCGCAGTTAGTGCGGCAGAGGCCAGCAGGGAAGCTTGCATACGCATATTGACATACTTATATTAGACTCCTGCGATATTGTTTGATCCTCTATTCGGCTTTTCTTTGTGAACACCGAACAGAGCATCAGGGGCTACTCTCTATGCGGTAATATTTTTCCCCATATTTCAAAAGCTTACCTCAAAGCCTGTTAGAAGGCTAGCACAGGCTTCAGTCAGTCCATTCTTGGCAGACTGAACCTTCTTGATCACCGCACTCATAATAGTACGGTGCTCTTCATCGATGGAAGCGCTGCGAAGCGCTCCTAGCAGATTGTCCTGTGCCTCTGGATGGACAGAGGTCACCGGCACAGGCGTCTTGCCCCTTTTGGAAGGAGGCCGCCTGCCCAAGTCCGGAACCACTGGGGGTTCCGGCGCGGCGTTCGGCTGAGGGCCGAACTCGGAGCCCTCGGGAGCCTTGCTCCCTCTGCTCCCGTAGTCCGGAAGGTCGCCTTGAGGCGCCTCCGGGACTGTCTCCCCTCGACCCGGTGCCTTTTGAGACAATACCTCAGCGTTGTCTTTAGGGCAAGGGGAGGTGGCAGCCGGAAGTGGATCGCTGTCCATATCCGACGAGCCCAGGGAGCCGTCCGACGATACGTCGATACGGGCTCGTGGCGGTCTGCATAGTCATAATTCGGCGTTAGGAGAGGCAGTGCGACAAAGGTATGCTATGAGTTACTCTGGCATCCGAATACTTACGACTTCGCCAGGGGATTGACCCTGAGCAGCCACTCATCTACGCCTTCGGCGACGGTGGTGGTCAAGTCCGGAAGAAGAGTCCTTCCCTTCTTGGACCCTTCGGCCCCCTCGGTTGGGGCGGCCTTCCTTTTGTTGTCTCCCCCGACTGGAGGGGGAGCGTCTTCATCTTCCTCCTTGTCTTCAGGAGAGGAGTGCATCGCGGAGTTATCGGACGATGAGTCCGATAACACCTGGCGTCGGGAACTCTTTCGGGTTCCCTTGGCCTTCTTGGTCTTCTCCAGCACCTTGTAAGGAGCCGGAGTCAGCATCTCCATCAGGAGAGCGTCCGCGGTGTCTTCGGGCAGAGGGGCCGGACATTTAATCTGCCCCGACGTCTCCATCCAGTCCTGTCAAAGGCATGGAGCTCAGAACCCGCACATGGTTAAGCTAGGGGAAATAAATATCCTACCAGATGTATAGAACTCACCGAATGCGCTTGGTGCTTCGCGCTTAGCCCGCGGTCCTCGGTGAGGGAGGGAGGGACCTCGGTGCCCTTGAACAGCACCTTCCAGACGTCCTTGTGTGTCGTGTCGAAGAGCTCGCTCAGAGTCTGGTGGTGGGCTGGGTCGAACTCCCACAAGTTGAAGTCCCGTTGCTGGCACGGGAGGATCCGGCGGATGAGCATGACCTGGACTATATTGAGAAGCTTGAGCTTCTTGCCCGCCATATTCCGGACACATTTCTGGAGTCCGTCCAGCTCTAGCGACGAACCCCAGGACAGGCCCTTCTCTTTCCAGGAGGTGAGCCGCGTGGGGAATCCAGATCGGAACTCGGGGGCAGCCACCCAGTTGGTGTCGCGTGGCTCGGTGATGTAGAACCAAGCCGATTGCCACCCCTTTATGGTCTCCACGAAGGAGCCTTCGAGCCATATAACATTGGGCATCTTGCCCACCATGGCTCCGCCGCATTCTGCTTGTTGGCTGCCCACCACCTTCGACTTGATATTGAAGGTCTTCAGTCACAGAACAAAGTGGGGGCGGATGCGGAGAAAGGCCTCATAGACGACAATGAACGCCGAAATGTTGAGGATAAAGTTCGAGGCCAGATCATGAAAGTCCAGCCCGTAATAGAACATGAGACCACAGACGAATGGATGAAGGGGAAACCCCAGTCCGCGGAGGAAGTGGTGGAGGAAAACTACCCTCTCATGAGGTTCCGGGGTAGGGACGATCTGCCCTGCAGCGGGCAACCGATGCGCGATATTCGCGGCTAAGTATCCGGCTCTGCGCAGCTTTTTGATGTGTTCCTTCGTAATGGAGTAAGCTATCCACTTCCCTCCCGCTCCGGACATGTTTGGAGGAGGTTGAGGAGAAAGATGCGGACTTGGGCGTTGGGGCTTGAGTGCGCAAGAACGGATGAGCAAGGAGGAAGAAGGCGTGGGTAGAGAAAGGTTAAACCTTATCCCTTTATAAGGGCGGCCGAAACTGTGCGCCCCCACTAGCCTGATAAAACTCGCTTATCCCCCAAGCGTCGTAATCGATGGCGCGGTTGGCTTACCCACGCCCGTATTGATGAGGATCCCGTGATAAGGGGAACACGATCTCTGCTTTGACAAGACGTGTCAAGAAACTGCCTCGCGTTATGTGCGGGTCTAGTTAAAGGAAACAGTTCGAATGATCACCGGGCCATGATAAAACATCACGTCGACAAAACGAGTCAGTAGACTATATTTGTGGAAATATTATTCTCTCTACGGTGGTATGTGGAACTTATTTTGTAGGGTTGGACACTATCCTTGTATTCAGATTCTTCCGGGGTGTATTCGGTGGAGGAACCCGCCTTGCAATGCCGAAGACAACACTGCGCGCCGGACTCGTCGTCATTGAAGCATTGTTCAGGGGCTACTGAGGGAGTCCTGGATTAGGGGGTCTCCGGACAGCCGGACTATATCCTTTGGCCGGACTGTTGGACTATGAAGATACAAGATTGAAGACTTCATCCCGTGTCCGGATGGGACTCTACTTGGCATGGAAGGAAAGCTAGGCCATATGGATATGTATATCTCCTCCTTTGTAACTGACCTTGTGTAACCCTAGCCCCCTCCGGTGTCTATATAAACCGGAGGGTTTTAGTCCGTGGGACAACAGACAATCATACCATAGGCTAGCTTCTAGGGTTTAGCCTCTCCGATCTCGTGGTAGATCAACTCTTGTAATACCCATATCATCAAGAATAAATCAAGCAGGACGTAGGGTTTTACCTCCATCAAGAGGGCCCGAACCTGGGTAAAACATCATGTCCCCTGCCTCCTGTTACCATCCGCCTTAGACGCACAGTTCAGGACCCCCTACCCGAGATCCGCCGGTTTTGACACTGACAGCGCCCTTCCTAGGCCGCGCGTGATGAGCAACACCGTGATGCCGGAGCCCTCGGGCACCACCATGGAAAGAGCCTTGTGCGCCACTCGCAGGACGAGCCAGGCCGACGTGCACGCTCAGACGCCGGTGTAGGCGGCACGCGACCGCGAGACCGTGACAGAGTCCCTTCTAACCCGGTTAGAAGTCGGAGCGCATCACGGTCTACGCACATCTCGCCGCCACCTACACCAGCAGAAGAGCTGGCGCGAGTGTAGCTGCTCCTCGACTCCCCCCCGCTGTGGAGAAGCTCGACGAGTGGAGATCCACCATCCGAAGCCTTGTCAGCTTCGCCAACAAGATGAGCCGCTCCGAGCGGGACCCTTGCACCGGCGTCCTGGCAAGCCGGTGCATGCCGACAGTGGGGAAACAGAGATGCTTCGACCACTGTGCACTCTCCCCCCTCCCCCACCCCCCGAGGCCGCAACAACAGCCATCGACCCGTCGACCCGACATCGGTGACAACGTTTCCACCGCGTCGTCTGACCCGCGACCAACGTCAAGTCCTTCGGGAACGAGCCCAGGAAGACACTCGAACTACCATCGAACGATGACGGAGACGCGCCATCAGTCAGATCGGCGTGCGGGGCCTACTATGGACCACCCGGCGCCGGGGGCCCTGGTGACCCGCCTTACGAGGTGGGTTGTCCAGCCTTTACCTAAGAGCTACGGCAGTTCCAGTGGCCCTCCCACCGCACGTTCAAGCCTGATGTTGGCGAGAAGTACAACGACAAGACCCACCCGTCAGAGTTCCTCAACATCTACACCATCGCGATGCAAGCTGCTGGAACCCGCGACGACAAGGTGCATGCTAATTACTTCCCGTTGGCACTCAAACCCAACGTCATGTCGTGGTTGATGCACTTGCTAGTGGATTCCATTTCTTCTTGGTTGGATTTGTGTCATGAGTTTGTTGGCGCCTTCTCTGGAGGCAACCAAGCTCATGGCGAAGCAAGCGATTTGCACATCGTCCCCCAAAAAGAAGGAGAAAACCTGCGCAAGTACATACAAAGGTTTAGCCGAGTGCAGTACAACATCCCAGATGTTCATCCCGCCGCAGTGATCAGCGCAATTCATCTGAATGTGCGCAACCGCAAGATGCGTGAGGAGTTGGCGATGAACAAGGTCAAGGATGTGGCCGAACTTTATGTGCTAGCCGATAGATATGCTCGGGCTAAAGAGGGGAGGAAGTACCCCGGCGAGGACACCGGTGCGGAAGCTGAATCCACAAACGAAGACACCTCCGCCCCGACAAAGAAGGGCTAGCGCCGCAACAGGAAGCGCAAGGGCAAGACTGTGCTTGCCGTTGAGGGATCCGGCGAGCTCGGTGATACATCTCCAACGTATTTATAACTTTTTATTGTTTCATGGTATTATATTATCTGTTTTGGATGTTTATGGGCTTTACTAACCACTTTTATATTATTTTTGGGACTAGCCTATTAACCGGAGGCCCAACCCAAATTGTTGTTTTCTTGCCTACTTAAGTGTTTCAAAGAAAAGGAATATCAAACGGAGTCCAAACGGAATGAAACCTTCGGGAGAGTTATTTTTGGAATGGAAGCAATCCAGGAGACTTGGAGTAGACATCAGGGAAGCTTCGAGGAAGCCACGAGGCAGGAAGGCGCGCCCTACCCCCCTGGGCACGCCCCCACCCTCGTGGGCCCCTCGTGGCTCCCCTGACCGACTTCTTTCATCTATATATATATCAATATACCCTAAAAACATCGGGGAACAAAATAGATCGGGAGTTCCGCTGCCAGAAGCCTCTGTAGCCACCGTAAACCAATCAAGACCCGTCCCGGCACCCTGCCGGAGGGGGGGATCCCTCTCCAGTGGCCATCTTCATTATCCCGGTGCTCTCCATGATTAAGAGGGAGTAGTTCTCCCTCAGGGCTGAGGGTATGTATCAGTAGCTATGTTTTTTATCTCTCTCTCTCGTGTTCTTGAGTCGGCACGATCTTGATGTATCGCGAGCTTTGCTATTATATTTGGATCTTATGGTGTTTCTCCCCCTCTACTCTCTTGTGATGAATTGAGTTTTCCCTTTGAAGTTATCTTATCGGATTGAGTCTTTAAGGATTTGAGAACACTTGATGCATGTCTTGCATGTGCTTATCTGTGGTGACAATGGGATATCACGTGATCCACTTGATGTATGTTTTGGTGATCAACTTGCGAGTTCCGTGACCTCGTGAACTTATGCATAGGGGTTGGCACACGTTTTCGTCTTGACTCTCCGGTAGAAACTTTGGGGCACTCTTTGAAGTTCTTTGTGTTGGTTGAATAGATGAATCTGAGATTGTGTGATGCATATCGTATAATCATACCCACGAATACTTGAGGTGACATTGGAGTATCTAGGTGACATTAGGGTTTTGGTTGATTTGTATATTAAGGTGTTATTCTAGTATGAACTCTAAGATAGATCGAACGGAAAGAATAGCTTCATGTTATTTTACTATGGACTCTTGAATAGATCGATCAGAAAGGATAACTTTGAGGTGGTTTCATACCCTACCATAATCTCTTCGTTTGTTCTCCGCTATTAGTGACTTTGGATGAATCTTTGTTGCATGTTGAGGGATATTTATATGATCCAATTATGTTATTATTGTTGAGAGAACTTGCACTAGTGAAAGTATGAACCCTAGGCCTTGTTTCCTAGCATTGCAATACCGTTTGTGCTCACTTTTATCATTAGTTACCTTGCTGTTTTTATATTTTCAGATTACAAAAACCTTTATCTACCATCCATATTACACTTGTATCACCATCTCTTCACCAAACTAGTGCACCTATATAATTTACCATTGTATTGGGTGTGTTGGGGACACAGGAGACTCTTTTTTATTTGGTTGCAGGGTTGTTTGAGAGAGACCATCTTGATCCTACGCCTCCCATGGATTGATAAACCTTAGGTAATCCACTTGAGGGAAATTTGCTACTGTCCTACAAACCTCTGCACTTGGAGGCCCAACAAAGTCTACAAGAAGAAGATTGTGTAGTAGACATCAAGCTCTTTTCTGGCCCCGTTGCCGGGGAGGTTAGCGCTTGAAGGTATATCTTTAGATCTTGCAATCGAATCTTTTTGTTTCTTGTTTTAGCACTAGTTTAGTTTATAAAAGAAAACTACAAAAAAATGGAATTGGGTTTGCCTCATACGCTTCATCTTTTTAATATCTTTCGTGAGAATGATGGAAAGGAAAATTGTGCTCAAATGATAGAAGAAGAAGTCTCTAAAATGTTTGGCACTAAATCTTTGAATGATGAGCATGATTGCAATGTTATTAGTATGAACTCCTTGAATATCCATAGTACTAATGATGATTGCACTAGTCATGATGAAAATGTCTCTTATAAGCATGTCAACATTTGTGGAGTGCATAGATTTGCAAGTACACACCAAATAGGGAAGATTGATTTTGCAAGAGGCATAAGTATTCGGAAACTAAGTGGTTGCAAGAGAGGCTAGATGTTTGTGTTGAACATTTAAAATTTCTTCACCATACTTCTGAACTTTGCAATGAACATGGTCATTTAAATCTCCGATGCAAATTGTTCCATGATCGTATCGTGTCCAGAAATTGTGATGATTTGATTTCCCTTGCACATCATAATGAACTTAGTTTGCTTTTGGGTTATGAAGAAATGAAAAGTATAACTAAGCATATTCCAGAATATAACCTTGAGAAATTCCATGATATTGATCTAGAAGAAATTTTTATGTAATGTGCGCTGAATTGCATTGAAAATCCTTATATTGCCAATTACATAAAGAAAAGAAAAGAAATAGAGGATGAAGAGAATACTAATGAAAGGGAAGAGGTTTCCCAATATCCTCCTATTATTTCTTATGATGAATCAGGTAACGAGGAGGAGCCTTCTAATCAGCCATTCTCATCAATAAGGAGCTCCAAAAAGAGGATTGAACCCACACATAATGTGAAGAAGAAAAAGAAATGATGAAGGAGCAAAGGTGAAAAGGTATCCCTCCAAAATGATGTTGCCCCTATTACTCTTTGTGATGATGATAATTGCTATACTATTGGTGCTATCCATACTATTAATGATGAGAGTGATTATGCTTATGATATGAAAAGGCCCAAGCTTGGGGATGGTATGTTTGATAAGAATGACATGTTTGAAAATATATTAGCTGAAATTAATGTTTTTCCTAAGCTTGGGGATGCTATTTTAACGAAGATGATATTTCTAGCCCCCAAGTTTTGATATGCAAATTTGTTATGATGATAGCATGCCTCTTACTTATGATGATTATATTGATGAAAGTGGGTTTGGAAGAGTGTCAACATTAGGAAGTAATGATCCCACTATTTTGGAGGATGTTGAATCTTATTGTGATAATTACGAAAGTGTATTTGGGGAGGTCATGACTTTATTTAGTAATGATTCCACTATCTTGGAAGAGGTTTCAATCGATTATGATGAGAACAAAGTTGCTACTTACGATGATTATTGTGATGATACTTCTGCTATAAAAAGTAGTGATTATTATATTTATAAACCTTGTCATGATTATGATTACCCTTTTTTTGAACATTACTTCTTTAATGTGGAAACAATTTTAAGTATTCGAGTTTCTTATGATACTCCCACTATTCCGAACGAGAAATTTTTTGCTTATGTGGAGAGTAATAAAATTTCTATGCTTGTAGATCATGAAAAGAATGCTTTATGTGATAGTTATATTGTTGAATTCATTCATGATGCTACTGAAAATTATTATTAGGGAGGAATATATGCTTGTAGGAGTTGCAATAATATCAAGTTTCCTCTCTATGTGTTGAAAATCTTGAAGTTATGCTTGTTTTACCTTCTTATGCAAGTTGATTCTTGTTCCCATAAGTTGTTTGCTCACAAAATCCCTATGCATAGGAAGTGGGATAGACTTAAATGTGCTAGTCATATTCTTCATGATGCTCTCTTTATGTTACAATTCTTATCTTTTATGTGAGCATCATTGAAATCATCATGCCTAGCTAGGGGCGTTAAACGATAGCGCTTGTTGGGAGGCAACCCAACTTTATTTTTGTTCTTTGCTTTTTTCTACTGTTTAGTAATAAATAATTCATCTAGCCTCTGTTAATATGTGGTTTTATGCTTTTAATTAGTGTTTGTGCCAAGTAGAACCTTTGGGAAGACTTGGGTGAAGTCTTTGTGATCTTCCTGTAAAAAACAGAAACTTTAGTGCTCACGAGATTAGCTTCCATTTCTTATTGGAGAGTTATATTTAGTTAATTCTTTTTTTAGATGATTACTAGATAAATTCCTCACGTCCAGAAATTTATTTTAGAATTTTGGGGGTTCCAGAAGTATATGTTTGATCCAGATTACTACAGACTGTTCTGTTTTGGACAGATTCTGTTTTCTATGTGTTGTTTGCTTATTTTGATGAATCTATGGGTAGTATCGGAGGGTATGAACTATAAGTGAGTTGGAATACAGTAGATATTACACCAATATGAATTTGGAATGAGTTCACAACAGTACCTAAGTGGAGATTTATTTTCTTATACTAACGGAGCTTACGAGTTTTTCTGTTAAGTTTTGTGTTGTGAAGTTTTGAAGTTTTGGGTAAAGATTCGATGGACTATGGAATAAGGAGTGGCAAGAGCCTAAGATTGGGGATGCCCAATGCACCCCAAGGTAATATTCAAGGACAAGCAAGAGCCTAAGCTTGGTGATTCCCCGGATGGCATCCCCTCTTTCGTCTTCGTCTATCGGTAACTTTACTTGGAGCTATATTTTTATTCACCACATGATATGTGTTTTGCTTATAGCATCATTTTATTTTATTTTGTTTTGCTTTCTGTTTGAATAATATACGAAGATCTCAAATTGTTAAATGTTAGAGAGTCTTCACATAGTTACATAATTATTCGACTACTCATTGATCTTCACTTATATCTTTCGGAGTAGTTTGTCATTTGCTCTTGTGCTTCACTTATATCTTTTTAGAGCACGACAGTGGTTTTATTTTGAAGAAACAGATGAACTCTCATGCTTCACTTATATTATTTTGAGAGTCCTAAACAGGATGGTAATTTGCTTTGGTTATGAAACTAGTACTAATATGATGGGCATCCAAGATGGGTATAATAAAAACTTTCATATAGAGTGCATTGAATACTATGAGAAGTTTGATACTTGATGATTGTTTTGAGATATGAAGACGGTGATATTAGAGTCATGCTAGTTGAGTGGTTGTGAATTTGAGAGATACTTGTGTTAAAGTTTGTGATTCCCGTAGCATGCACGTATGGTGAACCGTTATGTCATGAAGTCGGAGCATGATTTATTTGTTGATTGTCTTCCTTATGAGTGTTGGTCGGGGACGAGCGATGGTCTTTTCCTACCAATCTATCCCCCTAGGAGCATGCGCGTAGTACTTTGTTTTGATAACTAATATATTTTTGCAATAAGTATGTGAGTTCTTTGTTGGAAATATGCCCTAGAGGCAATAATAAAATGGTTATTATTATATTTCTTTGTTCATGATAATTGTCTATTGTTCATGCTATAATTGTGTTATCCGGAAATCGTAATACATGTGTGAATACATAGAACACAACACGTCCCTAGTGAGCCTCTAGTTGACTAGCTCGTTGATCAAAAGATAGTCATGGTTTCCTGACTATGGACATTGGATGTCATTGATAACGGGATCACATCATTAGGAGAATGATGTGATGGACAAGACCCAATCCTAAGCATAGATCAAAGATCGTGTAGTTCCTTTGCTGTAGCTTTTCCGAATGTCAAGTATCATTTCCTTAGACCATGAGATTGTGCAACTCCCGGATACCGTAGGAGTGCTTTGGGTGTGCCAAACGTCACAACATAACTGGGTGACTATAAAGGTACACTACAGGTATCTCCGAAAGTGTCTGTTGGGTTGGCATGAATCGAGACTGGGATTTGTCACTCCGTATGACGGAGAGGTATCTCTGGGCCCACTCGGTAATGCATCATCATAATGAGCTCAATGTGACCAAGTTGTTGATCACAGGATCATGCATTACGGTACGAGTAAAGTGACTTGCCGGTAACGAGATTGAATGAGGTATTGGGATACCGACGATCGAGTCTCGGGCAAGTAACATACCGATTGACAAAGGGAATTGTATACGGATTGATTGAATCCTCGACATCGTGGTTCATCCGATGAGATCATCGAGGAGCATGTGGGAGCCAACATGGGTATCCAGATCCCGCTGTTGGTTATTGACTGGAGAGTCGTCTCGGTCATGTCTGCGTGTCTCCCGAACCCGTAGGGTCTACACACTTAAGGTTCGGTGATGCTAGGGTTGTTGAGATATTAGTATACGGTAACCCGAAAGTTTTTCAGAGTCCCGAATGAGATCCCGGAAGTCACGAGGAGTTCCGGAATGGTCCGGATGTGAATATTTATATATAGGAAGTCAAGTTTCGGCCATCGGGAAAGTTTCGGGGGTAATCGGTATTGTACCAGAACCACCGGAAGGGTCCCGGGGGTCCACCAGGTGGGGCCACCTATCCCAGAGGGCCCCATGGGCTGAAGTGGGAGGGGAACAAGCCCCTAGTGGGCTGGTGCACCCCCCTTGGGCCTCCCCTGCGCCTAGGGTTGGAAACCCTAGGGGTGGGGGCGCCCCACTTGGCTTGGGGGGCAAGCCACCCCTTGGCCGCCGCCCCCCTTGGAGATTGGATCTCCTAGGGCCGGCGCCCCCCTAGGGGTCCTATAAATAGTGGGGGAGGGAGGCGAGCCGCACCCTAGCCCCTGGCCTCGCCCTCTCCCTCCCGTGACACCTCTCCTTCTCGAAGTGCTCGGCGAAGCCCTGCCGAGATCACCGTTGCTTCCACCACCACGCCGTCGTGCTGCTGGATCTTCATCAACCTCTCCTTCCCCCTTGCTGGATCAAGTTGGAGGAGACGTCTTCCCAACCATACGTGTGTTGAATGCGGAGGTGCCGTCCATTCGGCGCTAGGTCATCGGTGATTTGGATCACGACGAGTACGACTCCATCAACCCCGTTCTCTTGGACGCTTCCACGCGCGATCTACAAGGGTATGTAGATGCACTCCCCTCTCCCTTGTTGCTAGATGACTCCATAGATTGATCTTGGTGATGCGTAGAAAAAATTAAAATTCTGCTATGTTCCCCAACAGTGGTATCAGAGCTAGGTCTATGCGTAGTTTCTATGCACGAGTAGAACACAAAGAAGTTGTGGGCATGGATATAGTCAATTTGCTTGCCGTTACTAGTCTTATCTTGATTCGGCAGCATCGTGGGATGAAGCGGCCCGGACCGACCTTACACGTACGCTTATGTGAGACTGGTTCCACCGATTGACATGCACTAGTTGCATAAGGTGGCTGGCGGGTGTTTGTCTCTCCCACTTTAGTCGGATCAGATTCGATGAAAAGGGTCCTTATGAAGGGTAAATAGAAATTGTCATATCACGTTGTGGTTTTGGAGTAGGTAAGAAACATTCTTCCTAGAAACCTATAGCAGCCACGTAAAAACTTGCAACAACAATTAGAGGACATCTAACTTGTTTTTGCAGCATGTGTCATGTGATGTGATATGGCCAAAAGGATGTGATGAATGATATATGTGATGTATGAGATTGATCATGTTCTTGTAATAGGAATCATGACTTGCATGTCGATGAGTATGACAACCGGCAGGAGCCATAGGAGTTGCCTTAATTTATTTATGACCCGCGTGTCAACATAAACGTCATGTAATTACTTTACTTTATTGCTAAAGCGTTAGCCGTAGTAGTAGAAGTAATAGATGACGAGACAACTTCAAGAAGACACGATGATGGAGATCATGATGATGGAGATCATGGTGTCATGCCGGTGACAACGATGATCATGAAGCCCCGAAGATGGAGATCAAAAGGAGCAAATGATATTGGCCATATCATGTCACTATTTGATTGCATGTGATGTTTATCATGTTTTACATCTTATTTGCTTAGAACGACGGTAGCTTAAATAAGATGATCCCTCGTAATAATTTCAAGAAAGTGTCCCCCCTAACTCTGCACCATTGCGAAGGTTCGTTGTTTCGAGGCACCACGTGATGATCGGGTGTGATAGATTCTAACGTTCGAATACAACGGGTGTAAGCCAGATTTACACACGCAATACACTTAGGTTAACTTGACGAGCCTAGCATGTACAGACATGGCCTCGGAACACGGAAGACCGAAAGGTCGAGCATGAGTTGTATACAAGATACGATCAACATGAAGATGCTCACCGATGTTGGATAGTCCGTCTCACGTGATGATCGGACACGGCCTAGTTGACTCGGATCATGTTTCACTTAGATGACTAGAGGGATGTCTATCTGAGTGGGAGTTCATTGAATAATTTGATTAGATGAACTAAATTATCATGAACTTAGTCTAAAATATTTACAATATGTCTTGTAGATCAAATGGCCCACGTTGTCCTCAACTTCAACGCGTTCCTAGAGAAAACCAAGCTGAAAGGTGATGGAAGCAACTATACGGACTGGGTCCGGAACCTGAGGATCATCCTCATAACTGCCAAGAAAGATTATGTCCTAGAAGCACCGCTAGGTGACGCACCCATCCCAGAGAACCAAGACGTTATGAACGCTTGGCAGTCACGTGCTGATGATTACTCCCTCGTTCAATGTGGCATGCTTTACAGCTTAGAACCAGGGTTCCAAAAGCGTTTTGAGAGACACGGAGCATATGAGATGTTCGAAGAGCTGAAAATGGTTTTCCAAGCTCATGCCCGGGTCGAGAGATATGAAGTCTCCGACAAGTTCTTCAGATGTAAGATGGAGGAAAATAGTTCTGTCAGTGAGCACATACTCAAAATGTATGGGTTGCATAACCGCTTGACTCAGCTAGGAGTTAATCTCCCGGATGATGCGGTCATTGACAGAATCCTTCAGTCACTTCCACCGAGCTACAAGAGCTTTGTGATGAACTTCAATATGCAGGGGATGGAAAAGACCATTCCTGAGGTATATTCAATGCTGAAATCAGCAGAGGTGGGAATCAAAAAGGAACATCAAGTGTTAATGGTGAATAAAACCACTAAGTTCAAGAAAGGCAAGGGTAAGAAGAACTTCAAGAAGGGCGGCAAGGGAGTTGCCACGCCCGATAAGCAAGCTACCGGAAAGAAGCCAAAGAATGGACCCAAGCCCGAGACTGAGTGTTTTTATTGCAAGGGAAGTGGTCACTGGAAGCGGAACTGCCCCAAATACTTAGCGGACAAGAAGGCCGGCAACACTAAAGGTATATGTGATATACATGTAATTGATGTGTACCTTACCAGTACTCGTAGTAGCTCCTGGGTATTTGATACCGGTGCGGTTGTTCACATTTGTAACTCAAAGCAGGAGCTGTGGAATAAGCGGAGACTGGCGAAGGACGAGGTGACGATGCGCGTCGGGAATGGTTCCAAGGTTGATGTGATCACCGTCGGCACGCTGCCTCTACATTTACCTATGGGATTAGTTTTAAACCTCAATAATTGTTATTTAGTGCCATCTTTGAGCATGAACATTGTATCAGGATCTCATTTAATTCGAGATGGATAATCATTTAAATCCAAGAATAATGGTTGTTCTATTTATATGAGAGATATGTTTTATGGTCATGCTCCGCTGGTGAATGGTTTATTCTTAATGAATCTCGAGCGTAATGTTACACATATTCATAGTGTGAATACCAAAAGATGTAAGGTTGATAATGATAGTCCCACATACTTGTGGCACTGCCGCCTTGGTCACATAGGTGTCAAACGCATGAAGAAGCTCCATGCCGATGGACTTTTGGAGTCTCTTGATTACGAATCATTTGACACGTGCGAACCATGCCTCATGGGTAAAATGACCAAGACTCCGTTCTCAGGAACAATGGAGCGAGCAACCAACTTATTGGAAATCATACATACTGATGTGTGCGGTCCAATGAGTGTTGAGGCTCGCGGTGGCTATCGTTATGTTCTCACCCTCACTAATGACTTGAGTAGATATGGGTATGTCTACTTAATGAAACACAAGTCTGAGACCTTTGAAAAGTTCAAGGAATTTCAGAGTGAGGTTGAGAATCAACGTGACAAGAAAATCAAGTTCTTGCGATCAGATCGTGGGGGAGAATACTTGAGTCACGAATTTGGCACACATTTAAGGAAATGTGGAATAGTTTCACAACTCACGCCGCCTGGAACACCTCAGCGTAATGGTGTGTCCGAACGTCGTAATCGCACTCTATTGGATATGGTGCGATCTATGATGTTTCTTACCAATTTACCGCTGTCATTTTGGGGCTACGCTTTAGAGACTACCACATTCACTTTAAATAGGGCTCCGTCGAAATCCGTTGAGACGACACCATATGAATTATGGTTTGGGAAGAAACCTAAGATGTCGTTTCTAAAAGTATGGGGATGCGATGCTGTAACGTCCCGAGACCGATGTGCCAGGTGTCCTCCAGTTATTTTCTGTTGTTGCGTTGTCTTTGCTTGCGTGTCATGTACTGCATATCATGTCATCATGCACATTTCATTTGCATAAATGTTCGTCTCATGCATCTGAGCATTTTCCCCGTTGTCCGTTTTGCATTCTGGCGCTCCGTTCTCCTCCGGTGGTCATTTCTATCTTCTTCTCGTGTGTGGGGGTTAAACATTTCCGGATTGGACCAAGACTTGCCAAGCGGCCTTGGTTTACTACCGGTAGACCGCCTGTCAAGTTTCGTGCCATTTGGACTTCGTTTGATGCTCCAACGGTTAACCGAGGGACCGAAAAGGCCTCATGTGTGTTGCAGCCCAACACCCTTCCATTTTTTCCCAAAACCCACCTAAACCCTCTCCATCATCTAGAGCGTTCGATCACGATCGCGTGGCCAGAAAATCGCACCTCATTTGGACTCTCCTAGCTCCCTCTACCTATAAATATGTGGCTTCCCCCGAATTTTTCGGATCTTTCCCTACCCTAACCCTAGTCTTCGTCATCCTCCAGCCGCTGGACGTGTCCGACCGGGCCGGACATGTCCAATTCCGGTGATCTTTATATCATTTTCAAGCCGTAACTCTAAGTCCGGTGATCTTTATATCGTTTTCAAGCGATTTCATCTCATCTTTCCAGTGGCACACTTGGATTTCCAAGTTGAGGCCAGGTTCATTCATTCCTTTGCAAATCATGCATATGCATCGCATACCGCATCCCGCATATCATACCTTGTTCATGTGTTGGTTGTTTACTACGTTGTGTGCTTCTTTCCGGTGTTTGCTTCTTCGGGTTGGTTCCGGTAACATCGTGATTGTGAGGACCCATTTGACTACGTCTGTTTGTCTTCTTCATGGACTCGTTCTTCTTCCTTGCGGGATTTCAGGCAAGATGACCATACCCTCGAAATCACTTCTATCTTTGCTTGTTAGTTGCTCGCTCTTTTTCTATGCCTATGCTGCGATACCTACCACTTGCTTATCATGACTCCCATATTGTTGAACCAAGCCTCTAACCCACCTTGTCCTAGCAAACCGTTGTTTGGCTATATTACCGCTTTGCTCAGCCCCTCTTATAGCGTTGTTAGTTGCAGGTGAAGATTGCAGTTTGTTCCTTGTTGGAACATGGAGATGTTGTTCCTTGTTGGAACAAGTTTACTTGTTGGGATATCACAATATATCTTATTTAATTAATGCATCTATATACTTGGTAAAGGGTGGAACGCTCAGCCTTATGCCTGGTGTTTTGTTCCACTCTTGCCGCCCTAGTTTCCGTCATATCGGTGTTATGTTCCCAGATTTTGCGTTCCTTACGCGGTTGGGCTATAATGGGAACCCCTTGACAGTTTGCCTTGAATAAAACTCCTCCAGCAATGCCCAATCTTGGTTTTACCATTTGCACTAACAACCTACCACCTTCCCTTGGGTTCTGTAGACTCAAGGGTCATCTTTATTCTAACCCCCCCCCCCGGGCCAGTGCTCCTCTGAGTGTTGGTCCGACCGAGTAGACTGCGGGGCCACCTCGGGGCAACTTGAGGTTTGGTTTTACTCGTAGGATGTCTCATCTGAGTGTGCCCTGAGAACGAGATATGTGCAGCTCCTATCGGGATTTGTTGGCACATTCGGGCGGTGTTGTTGGATTTGTTTTAACCTGTCGAAATGTCTTGAAGAACCGGGATGCCGAGTCTGATCGGAATGTCTCGGGAGGAGGTCTATTCCTTCATTGACCGTGAGAGCTTGTCATGGGCTAAGTTGGGACACCCCTGCAGGGATTTGAACTATCGAAAGCCGTGCCCGCGGTTATGGGCAGATGGGAATTTGTTAATGTCCAGTTGTAGAAAACCTGGAGTTGACCTTAATTAAAATACATCAACCGCGTGTGTAACCGTGATGGTCTCTTTCCGGCGGAGTCCGGGAAGCGAACACGGTGTTGGAGTAATGCTTGACGTAGGTTGTTCTAGGATCACTTCTTGATCATAGTTTCTCGATCGCGCTTTGCCTTCTCTTCTCGCTCTCATTTGCGTATGTTAGCCACCATATATGCCAGTCGCTTGCTGCAGCTCCACCTCATACCTTTTATCCTTCCTATAAGCTTAAATAGTCTTGATCGCGAGGGTGTGAGATTGATGAGTCCCCGTGGCTCACAGATACTTCCAAAACCAGTTTGCAGGTGCCGATGTAACTGAGCAGATGACGTAACTAAGCTCAGGAGGAGCTCGATGAAGATCTTGTACTTTGTGTTGTTTTGTTCTAGTTGATCAGTAGTGGAGCCTAGTTGGGGTCGATCGGGGACCTTGTCGCATTTGGGGTTCTTCTTTTATTTTGGTTCCGTAGTCCGACCTTGATTGTATTTGGATGTTGTAATGCTTTATTCATATATTTATGTGAAGTGGCGATTGTAAGCCAACTATGTATCTCTTTCCCTTATGTATTACATGGGTTGTGTGAAGATTACCTCACTTGCGACATTGCTTTCAATGCGGTTATGCCTCTAAGTCGTGCTTCGACACGTGGGAGATATAGCCGCATGGAGGGCGTTACAAGTTGGTATCAGAGCCTTCCCCGACCTTAGGAGCCCCCATTGCTTGATCGTTTTTAGCAGCCGAGTTGTGTCTAGAAAAATGTTTTGAGTCATTTAGGAATTATATATCGGAGAGTTTAGGAATTCTTTTTACTCCCCAGTCTCCTCATCGCTCTGGTAAGGCAACCTGACGTAGAGTTTTGACTCTTCTCTTCTCAAATTTCGCTAAAAAAAGTTTAGGATCACGCGGGTATTTTGGAATCGTTCCGATGGATTTGTGACGAGAACATTGTTCTTGGTGCCTCCTGTAATTTAGGGGTTGTGGCAGTGTCCCGGGGAGTTGAGCTCCGAGGTGTTGTCGTCACAATTTTATCATTGCAGTTCTGGAATACCTGAGTTTAGTTTTGCCGACATCAAAAAACTCTTTTATGCAGTTGTTGGTGAGATAACCTCGACGCCACCCAGTACTGGGGCGGGAGTTCTGGAGTATTGCCATAACTTGTATAACAGATGCTTTTCGAAGGTTGAGGTAGATGATTTCCGAAGGTTTCTTGGTTATGTGTTGAAGGATGGATACAGCTGGATGTAGGATTTGTTAGTTTGGGTGAGATATTATGCTTCCCCTGTATCCCCATCACCAGATTGCATAACCGGAAAGGTTCGGGAGTTTCATAGGTGGGAAATCAAGTAGTTCTTAGGATATCTTTCCAACAGATGTATGATATGAAATTGGGGTTCGACGTCTAGTGGTCCGCCTATTCACGGTCGGTTTTACAGTGGTCTCGTTGTGTCTTAAAGAGTCCTTGGCTATGCCGACTCGGGGACACTTCGTATGTCATGTGTAGGCCCCACCACGAAAACTTCGGACGAAATCTCTATCATATGTTTGTTCCGTCTTATTCTGCAAGCCAATCCTTTGTTTTATTTTTGAGTTGTGGTATTCGAGTTGCTTTGAAGTCAAATGTTGATTCTATACCTTTTATAAGTGGTGTTCTCCTATTCCTACGGGAGTACTAATCCTTCATGATAATCGAGATTGTCATGTCAATCCTTTTCAACCAGCGAGTGTTTCTCTTCAAGTGGATCCGATCATTTCAACAACCGCAAGATCAAGTATCAGTTCTTCTCAACGGTGTTTTCTTCATTCGTCTCCAAGTTGCCTTTGTTTTTCCCACCCTCCCTCCCTTTGTTTTTCTCCAAGGATTCAGATTTCTTAATCGAGTATCCATCTTATTGATGCGAGGCCTCTTCATTCCTTTTCCGTCAATGTTCTTATCCGGGGATTCTCAGGAAGATTCTAATGGAGCTTCAAGCTCATCATTCTCGGTTTTCTTTCTTCTCCGGTGGTTTCAAGTCAAACTTTGTTGAACATATCTTCTCCTCGTTTCAATGTTTTCTCATGACCGATGCAATTCTTAATCGTTCACCTCTCGCTATTCTATTGTCCCGGAGTGCTCAAAATATCTCAGAAGGCTCGTCTTTTCATTCAAGATCAGTTCAACCTATTTCGAGGATGTTATCTCATTCAAGCCATTTAATTCAACCGGTGCTTTCTCTCTTTTAAATCGTTCAACGGTGTTTCTTTTGAGTGGGCCCTAACCCACAGGTCTTTTCCAGGATCTTACCTGACTCTTCTTATTCTCCCGGAGTTATTCTCAAATCTTCTAAAGTTTGACGTAAGAATGAATTGTCATCAGTCAAATGCCTTTCTCCAAGATCTTTCATTTCTTTTCATCGTTGGTTCAACCTTTCCATTCTTCATTCCGGAGTGCCTCAACAATTCATGGTGGTGTTTCTCGTCGTCATTCTCAGATTTTGAAGACCGAAGAAGAGTTTCTCTTAAATCTTGCTCCGTTCTCTTCAAGATTCGTGATTCTAGCTTGTTGCCATCCTCTCATAATTATTTGTCATAGTGAGAATTCTTTTCACCTATCCGGAGCAATTCAAGAGTCTTCTAAGTTTGCTTATCCGGAGTCCATCATTTCAGGTTATTCATTCTCAGCTTCCAGTTAGCATTCTCCAATCTTACCGGTGCATCGTTCGAATATCCTCTAATCAGTTCATGATCTCTTCGTTCCCATGGATCTAAACCTCTCAAGTATCTTCGTTCATTTGCTAATTTTTCCCGGTGTTTCGTTATCTTTACTTCGTTCATTTTCAATCCTACAGGTGTTTCATTGAAGACCTTATCAAGTTATCGATATCTCTCCTAATCCTTTCAACGAGAATAAGTGGTATGCCAAATCCGTTGATTGTCATGAATTTAATTGGTGAAGGATACGCATAACGTAATTCTTATTCTTGCTTCATCCAAGTGATTAATTCTTTATTCCGGAGGCTCATCAAATTCTCGGTTTCACTTGATTCATTTTTCTTTCCCGGAGTCCCAAGCTCTCGCAATTATATCATCGCGAAGCTCCATCTAAATCATTGCAAGGCTCCACCTTGTGTTTTCAACTTCTCCTCCTTTTATCATCCTTTTATTACCAGAGTTCTCCATGGAGGCTCTACATGATGGTTCATAAAGGATTTAATTCCTTCTCGAAGTGTTCATCAAGATTCTTTTCAGATGAGCTCAAGCATTCTTCATCTTGCAATCCGGAGTGCATTTCTTTCTACCATATCATTGGAGGTGGTTTTACATCATTCTTGATATTTGAGTTCATGTTTCATGATTCACATGTTGTTAAGAATGGGGTATTGTAAATCCATCAATCTCTTCATTGGAATTATCTTGGGTTATATTTCACCTAAAGCCTTCCCTAAGGCTTGTTACTATTTATGGTGCTTATAAACGACCCTAGTTCTTCTTTATCCTCCCGGTGATATACGTTCTCGTCTCCTTGGTCATACCAATCCAATTCTTTTTCCCGTGAGTGGCAGGTTGTCACCTCATAATTTTGAGATGTATTCCATAAGACCATATCAAGATTATTCTTTTCGTTGTTGGTGTTCCAACAACTCCGTTCGACCCTTCTCCTAAGGATGCCTTCTCAAACTCTTTTTGTGACAGAAGTTGGCATTTGCTTCTCCATTCTTTTATTTCAATTATCTATATTCTATTCTTTCGTTCCATAGGCATTGTGATGTTGCTCAACCCATCATCTCGTTTGTCAAAGATCATGTTCTTTTCGTGCTTATCCATTTAACCGGAGTGTTGTGTCCTCTGCTCAAGTTCTTTCATTTTATCAAGCCTTGCATATCTTTCCAACCGGAGTGCTGTTCGAATTTGTCCTTCCTTGTTCTTTTTTCCTAACGGAGTGCTTTCAACTTCGCTCTTTCTCGTTGCATTCTTTCTTTCAAGTTGCTCAACCTCGCAAGGTTCCTGGTTTCACTCGTTTGTCAAAGAAGCAACTTAGTTTTTACTTCTTCTCTTTCTCGTCTGTTTTCCCTCCGGTGCCATTCTAGATCTCGGGACGAGATCCTCTCGTAGTGGTGGAGTGTTGTAACGTCCCGAGACCGATGTGCCAGGTGTCCTCCAGTTATTCGCTGTTGTTGCGTTGTCTTTGCTTGCATGTCATGCATTGCATATCATGTCATCATGCACATTTCATTTGCATACATGTTCGTCTCATGCATCTGAGCATTTTCCCCGTTGTCCGTTTTGCATTCTGGCGCTCCGTTCTCCTCCGGTGGTCATTTCTACCTTCTTCTCGTGTGTGGGGGTTAAACATTTCCGGATTGGACCGAGACTTGCCAAGCGGCCTTGGTTTACTACCGGTAGACCGCCTGTCAAGTTTCGTGCCATTTGGACTTCGTTTGATGCTCCAACGGTTAACCGAGGGACCGAAAAGGCCTCATGTGTGTTGCAGCCCAACACCCTTCCATTTTGGCCCAAAACCCACCTAAACCCTCTCCATCATCTAGAGCGTTCGATCACGATCGCGTGGCCAAAAACCGCACCTCATTTGGACTCTCCTAGCTCCCTCTACCTATAAATATGTGGCTTCCCCCGAATTTTTCGTATCTTTCCCTACCCTAACCCTAGTCTTCGTCATCCTCCAGCCGCCGGACGTGTCCGACCGGGCCGGACATGTCCGCTCGTCCGCGCGCCGCCGACCCAGCCTCTCCTAGACCGACACGTGGCAAGCGCCGCCGCGGGCCCGCGTTCCCACGGCCGGCCCTCCGAGCCCATCTCCTCCGCGCGCCTGCCCCGAGCGAGGCCCGCCTCCCCGCCGCTTCTTCCTCCGCGCCGGCGCTACCAGCCGCACCGGGCGCCACCGCCGGCCGCCGCTCCGCCGCGCGGGACCCTCGCCGGCGCCGCCATCCGACCTCGCCGCCCCACTCCGCCTCCCTCGCCGCGCCCTCCGCCGCCCCGCGAGATCTGGCCGCACGTGCCCGAGCTCCGCCGGATCCGACGCCCGCCGAGCTCGCCGGCGACCTTCCTCGTCTTCTCCGGCGACCGCGTCCTCCCTCCGGCCGTCGTCGTCCTCTCCGGTGAGATCCGGCGGATCGGGACGAGATCCACCGGGATCTCATCCAAACACGGCCCCTCGATCCAGATCTCCTCGTCCCGGGTATCCTCGTCCTGGGTTGACTTCTCGGAGGTCTAAATTTCTACCAAGTCCCCGAGATTTCCATGTTTCATATGACCATGTTCATCATGTCGTAACTCTGCATCTGTAGCTCCGTTTTGTGCATATAGCATATCAAAATGTTCGTCTCAGAGAGTACAACATTTCATCTCACTGCATCATTCTCATTTGAGTTCATCTTGATGCCCGAAATACTGTTGGAAGAGTGCTATTTGAGATAAATGTCAGGTCTGCTCCTCCAATTAGATATTTGTCATTTTTTGCCATGATTAATGTGTGCATGATATGCCCCTGAGCTCTACATGAGTTTTGTTATATGCTTTGCCATCTTTCCAGAGGTGCAAACCATGTATTTTGGTGATGTGTGTGGTGACTAGCACAAGCTTGCAAAGTGGTGCAGTCGTTAATGCTGATTTCAGGGACTTAGCAATTCCACTAAGTCCTTGATCTGTTTATCTCATTATGCCATATGTTCATGTTGTTTCCTAGTGATCCGTGCCTCTTTTGAGTATGATCAGTAAGGATGTTTTGTTAATCTTGTAGTGCTCTATCCATCCATGTATTTGTTTGAATTTATGGAGCAACCTAGCTTGAGTCAATCGAGCTCTACTTTTGCTATTTTTGTGAATCTGGGCAGATTGTCTACTTGTTAGCGATTTTGCCGAGGATGTTGTAGTTGATCCGTGCATGCTATGTTATTGTTCTTGCCATGTCTAGCTTGTATAATGTGTATTCTTAATGGGTGTATGCTTAGATTGTCATGACTCACTCTGTAGTGAGTGCATCGAGCTCGTAAACATGCCTACTTGATATCTAATTTGCATGTTCCAGTTTTTCACCAAGTCTGGGATCTGATTATGTTTTTGCCATGTTCACATGCCTGCAATTGTATTTTCTGATCCCTTTTGGCTCAAGGTCACTAAGGGACTTTTGTTAAGCTCTTTGAGTAGCTCCATTCCAGGCTTTACTTTGCCATGTTCAGGTCCTGTAGCATATAGTTTTCATGCTCCAAAGAGTGCTATCTGATCTGAAATTCCAGGCAAGTGTTAATTTCACTGTCTGAAATCTGTTTACCAAATGCATTTTTGCCATGCTTGTTTGAACCTGTTAATGGATGAATTTGCCGTAGCTCAGTGTTCATCTTTTGTTAAGAATCATGTATGGATCCCTTCCATGTATTTTGTTGCCATGTTTGAGTGCTGTAGCATGTTCATCTTGTTGCATTTCGATGGCTACTTGCTGTATATCGCAGACCGGTGTCATATTTGAATTGCTTGCCATTTCCAAACCGTAACTCCGATTCCGGCGATCTTTATATCGTTTTCAAGCGATTTCATCTCATCTTTCCAGTGGCACACTTGGATTTCCAAGTTGAGGCCAGGTTCATTCATTCCTTTGCAAATTATGCATATGCATTGCATACCGCATCCCGCATATCATACCTTGTTCATGTGTTGGTTGTTTACTATGTTGTGTGCTTCTTTCCGGTGTTTGCTTCTTCGGGTTGGTTCCGGTAACATCGTGATTGTGAGGACCCATTCGACTACGTCCGTTTGTCTTCTTCATGGACTCGTTCTTCTTCCTTGCGGGATTTCAGGCAAGATGACCATACCCTCGAAATCACTTCTATCTTTGCTTGTTAGTTGCTCGCTCTTTTTCTATGCCTATGCTGCGATACCTACCACTTGCTTATCATGACTCCCATATTGTTGAACCAAGCCTCTAACCCACCTTGTCCTAGCAAACCGTTGTTTGGCTATATTACCGCTTTGCTCAGCCCCTCTTATAGCGTTGTTAGTTGCAGGTGAAGATTGAAGTTTGTTCCTTGTTGGAACATGGAGATGTTGTTCCTTGTTGGAACAAGTTTACTTGTTGGGATATCACAATATATATTATTTAATTAATGCATCTATATACTTGGTAAAGGGTGGAAGGCTCGGCCTTATGCCTGGTGTTTTGTTCCACTCTTGCCACCCTAGTTTCCGTCATATCGGTGTTGTGTTCCCGGATTTTGCGTTCCTTACGCGGTTGGGCTATAATGGGAACCCCCTCGACAGTTCTCCTTGAATAAAACTCCTCCAGCAATGCCCAACCTTGGTTTTACCATTTGCACTAACAACCTACCACCTTCCCTTGGGTTCTGCAGACTCAAGGGTCATCTTTATTCTAACCCCCCCGGGCCAGTGCTCCTCCGAGTGTTGGTCCGACCGAGTAGACTGCGGGGCCACCTCGGGGCAACTTGAGGTTTGGTTTTACTCGTAGGATGTCTCATCTGAGTGTGCCCTGAGAATGAGATATGTGCAGCTCCTATCGGGATTTCTCGGCACATTCGGGCGATGTTGCTGGATTTGTTTTAACCTGTCGAAATGTCTTGAAGAACCGGGATACCGAGTCTGATCGGAATGTCTCGGGAGGAGGTATATTCCTTCGTTGACCGTGAGAGCTTGTCATGGGCTAAGTTGGGACACCCCTGCAGGGATTTGAACTATCGAAAGCTGTGCCCGTGGTTATGGGCAGATGGGAATTTGTTAATGTCCGGTTGTAGAAAACCTGAAGTTTACCTTAATTAAAATACATCAACCGCGTGTGTAACTGTGATGGTCTCTTTCCGGCAGAGTCTGAGAAGCGAACACGGTGTTGGAGTAATGCTTGACGTAGGTTGTTCTAGGATCACTTCTTGATCATAGTTTCTCGATCGCGCTTTGCCTTCTCTTCTCGCTCTATTTTGCGTATGTTAGCCACCATATATGCTAGTCGCTTGCTGCAGCTCCACCTCATACCTTTTATCCTTCCTATAAGCTTAAATAGTCTTGATCGCAAGGGTGTGAGATTGATGAGTCTCCGTGGCTCACAGATACTTCCAAAACCAGTTTGCAGGTGCCGATGTAACCGAGCAGATGACGCAACCAAGCTCAGGAGGAGCTCGATGAAGATCTTGTCCTTTGTGTTGTTTCGTTCTAGTTGATCAGTAGTGGAGCCTAGTTGGGGTCAATCGGGGACCTTGTCGCATTTGGGGTTCTTCTTTTATTTTGGTTCCGTAGTCGGACCTTGATTGTATTTGGATGTTGTAATGCTTTATTCATGTATTTGTGTGAAGTGGCGATTGTAAGCCAACTATGTATCTCTTTCCCTTATGTATTACATGGGTTGTGTGAAGATTACCTCACTTGCGACATTGCTTTCAATGCGGTTATGCCTCTAAGTCGTGCTTCGACACATGGGAGATATAGCCGCATCGAGGGCGTTACAGATGCTTATGTCAAGAAACTTCAACCTGAAAAGCTCGAACCCAAATCGGAAAAATGCGTCTTCATAGGATACCCTAAAGAAACTATTGGGTATACCTTCTACCTCAGATCCGAAGGCAAGATCTTTGTTGCCAAGAATGGGTCCTTTCTAGAAAAAGAGTTTCTCTCAAAAGAAATAAGTGGGAGGAAAGTAGAACTCGATGAAGTATTACCTCTTGAACCGGTAAGTGGCGCAGCTCAAGAAATTGTTCCTGAGGTGCCTGCACCGACTAGAGAGGAAGTTAATGATGATGATCATGAAACTTCAGATCAAGTTGCTACTGAACTTCGTAGGTCCACAAGGACACATTCCGCACCAGAGTGGTACGGCAACCCTGTCCTAGAAATCATGTTGTTAGACAACGGTGAACCTTCGAACTATGAAGAAGCGATGGCGGGCCCAGATTCCGACAAATGGCTGGAAGCCATGAAATCCGAGATAGGATCCATGTATGAAAACGAAGTATGGACTTTGACTGACTTGGCCGATGATCGGTGAGCCATAGAAAATAAATGGATCTTTAAGAAGAAGACAGACGCGGATGGTAATGTGACCATCTATAAAGCTCGGCTTGTCACTAAGGGTTATCGACAAGTTCAAGGGGTTGACTACGATGAGACTTTCTCACCCGTAGCAAAGCTGAAGTCCGTTCGAATCATGTTAGCAATTGCCGCATTCTATGATTATGAGATATGGCAAATGTACGTCAAAACGGCATTCCTTAATGGTTTCCTTAAGGAAGAATTGTATATGATGCAGCCGGAATGTTTTGTCGATCCTAAGAATGCTGACAAGGTGTGCAAGCTCCAATGCTCGATTTATGGGCTGGTGCAAGCATCTCGGGGTTGGAACATTCGTTTTGACGAGATGATCAAAGCGTTTGGGTTTACGCAGACCTATGGAGAAGCCTGCATTTACAAGAAAGTGAGTGGGAGCTCTGTAGCATTTCTCATATTGTATGTGGATGACATACTGTTGATGGGAAATGATATAGAATTCTTGGAAAGCATAAAGGCCTACTTGAACAAGTGTTTTTCAATGAAGGATCTTGGAGGAGCTGCTTATATATTAGGCATCAAGATCTATAGAGATAGATCAAGACGCCTACTTGAACAAGTGTTTTTCAATGAAGGATCACAGAGTACGTACCTTGACAAGATACTGAAGAAGTTCAAAATGGATCAGTCAAAGAAGGGGTTCTTGCCTGTATTGCAAGGTACGAGATTGAGCACGGCTCAATGCCCGACCACGGCAGAAGATAGAGAAAAGATGAGTGTCGTCCCCTATGCCTCGGCAATAGGGTCTATCATGTATGCTATGCTGTGTACCAAACCTGATGTAAACCTTGCCATAAGTTTGGTAGGAAGGTACCAAAGTAATCCCGGCATGGAACACTAGACAACGGTCAAGAATATCCTGAAGTACCTAAAGAGGACTAGGGATATGTTTCTTGTTTATGGAGGTGACGAAGAGCTCGTCGTAAAGGGTTACGTCGATGCTAGCTTTGACACAGATCTGGATGACTCTAAGTCACAAACCGGATACGTGTATATTTTGAATGGTGGGGCGGTAAGCTGGTGCAGTTGCAAACAAAGCGTTGTGGCGGGATCTACTCTCTTCTGTGACAACACTGGAGCTATTGCCCTTGCCAAGGAGCCCAGGTTTCACAGGAAGACCAGGCATATCAAGCGTCGCTTCAACTCCATTCGTGAAAGTGTTCAAAATGGAGACATAGATATTTGTAAAGTACATACGGACCTGAATGTGGCAGATCCGTTGACTAAACCTCTCCCTAGAGCAAAACATGATCAACACCAGAACTACATGGGTGTTCGGTTCATCACAATGTAACTAGACTATTGACTCTAGTGCAAGTGGGAGACTGTTGGAAATATGCCCTAGAGGCAATAATAAAATGGTTATTATTATATTTCTTTGTTCATGATAATTGTCTATTGTTCATGCTATAATTGTGTTATCCGGAAATCGTAATACATGTGTGGATACATAGACCACAACACGTCCCTAGTGAGCCTCTAGTTGACTAGCTCGTTGATCAAAAGATAGTCATGGTTTCCTGACTATGGACATTGGATGTCATTGATAACTGGATCACATCATTAGGAGAATGATGTGAAGGACAAGACCCAATCCTAAGCATAGCTCAAAGATCGTGTAGTTCCTTTGCTGTAGCTTTTCCGAATGTCAAGTATCATTTCCTTAGACCATGAGATTGTGCAACTCCCGGATACCGTAGGAGTGCTTTGGGTGTGCCAAACGTCACAACGTAACTGGGTGACTATAAAGTTACACTACAGGTATCTCCGAAAGTGTCTGTTGGGTTGGCACGAATCGAGACTGGGATTTGTCACTCCGTATGACGGAGAGGTATCTCTGGGCCCACTCGGTAATGCATCATCATAATGAGCTCAATGTGACCAAGTGGTTGATCATGGGATCATGCATTACGGTACGAGTAAAGTGACTTGCCGGTAACAAGATTGAACGAGGTATTGGGATACCGACGATCGAGTCTCGGGCAAGTAACGTACCAATTGACAAAGGGAATTGTATACGGATTGATTGAATCCTCGGCATCGTGGTTCATCCGATGAGATCATCGAGGAGCATGTGGGAGCCAACATGGGTATCCAGATCCCGCTGTTGGTTATTGACCGGAGAGTCATCTCGGTCATGTCTGCGTGTCTCCCAAACCCGTAGGGTCTACACACTTAAGGTTTGGTGACGCTAGGGTTATTGAGATATTAGTATACGGCAACCCGAAAGTTGTTCGGAGTCCCAGATGAGATCCCGGAAGTCACGAGGAGTTCCGGAATGGTCCGGAGGTGAAGATTTATATATAGGAAGTCAAGTTTCGGCCATCGGGAAAGTTTCGGGGGTAATCGGTATTGTACCAGAACCACCGGAAGGGTCCCGGGGGTCCACCGGGTGGGGCCACCTATCCAGGAGGGCCCCATGGGCTGAAGTGGGAGGGGAACCAGCCCCTAGTGGGCTGGTGCGCCCCGCTTGGGCCTCCCCTGCGCCTAGGGTTGGAAACCCTAGGGGTGGGGGCGCCCCACTTGGCTTGGGGGGCAAGCCACCCCTTGGCCGTCGCCCCCCTAGGGGTCCTATAAATAGTGGGGGGAGGGAGGGGAGCCACACCCTAGCCCCTAGCCTCTCCCTCTCCCTCCCGCGACACCTCTCCTTCTCGCAGTGCTCGGCGAAGCCCTGCCGAGATCACCGTTGCTTCCACCACCACGCCGTCGTGCTGCTGGATCTTCATCAACCTCTCCTTCCCCCTTGCTGGATCAAGTTGGAGGAGACATCTTCCCAACCGTACGTGTGTTGAACGCGGAGGTGCCGTCTGTTCGGCGCTAGGTCATCGGTGATTTGGATCACGACGAGTACGACTCCATCAACCCCGTTCTCTTGAACGCTTCCACGAGTGATCTACAAGGGTATGTAGATGGACTCCCCTCTCCCTCGTTGCTAGATGACTCCATAGATTGATCTTGGTGATGCGTAGAAAACACTAAAATTCTGCTACGTTCCCCAACAGTGGTATCAGAGCTAGGTCTATGCGTAGTTTCTATGCACGAGTAGAACACAAAGCAGTTGTGGGCATGGATATTGTCAATTTGCTTGCCGTTACTAGTCTTATCTTGATTCAGCGGCATCGTGGGATGAAGCGGCCCGGACCGACCTTACACGTACGCTTACGTGAGACTGGTTCCACCGATTGACATGCACTAGTTGCATAAGGTGGCTGGCGGGTGTCTGTCTCTCCCACTTTAGTCGGATCGGATTCGATGAAAAGGGTCCTTATGAAGGGTAAATAGAAATTGGCATATCACGTTGTGGTTTTGGCGTAGGTAAGAAATGTTCTTGCTAGAAACCTATAGCAGCCACGTAAAAACTTGCAACAACAATTAGAGGACGTCTAACTTGTTTTTGCAGCATGTGTCGTGTGATGTGATATGGCCAAAAGGATGTGATGAATGATATATGTGATGTATGAGATTGATCATGTTCTTGTAATAGGAATCACGACTTGCATGTCGATGAGTATGACAACTGGCAGGAGCCATAGGAGTTGTCTTAATTTATTTATGACCTGCGTGTCAACATAAACGTCATGTAATTACTTTACTTTATTGCTAAAGCGTTAGCCGTAGTAGTAGAAGTAATAGATGACGAGACAACTTCAAGAAGACACGATGATGGAGATCATGATGATGGAGATCATGGTGTCATGCCGGTGACAACGATGATCATGAAGCCCCGAAGATGGAGATCAAAAGGAGCAAATGATATTGGCCATATCATGTCACTATTTGATTGCATGTGATGTTTATCATGTTTTACATCTTATTTGCTTAGAACGACGGTAGCTTAAATAAGATGATCCCTCATAATAATTTCAAGAAAGTGTTCCCCCTAACTGTGCACCGTTGCGAAGGTTCGTTGTTTTGAAGCACGACGTGATGATCGGGTGTGATAGATTCTAACGTTCGAATACAACGGGTGTAAGCCAGATTTACACACGCAATACACTTAGGTTAACTTGACGAGCCTAGCATGTACAGACATGGCCTCGGAACACGGAAGACTGAAAGGTCGAGCATGAGTCATATACAAGATACGATCAACATGAAGATGTTCACCGATGTTGGCTAGTCCGTCTCACGTGATGATCGGACACGGCCTAATTGACTCAGATCATGTTTCACTTAGATGACTGGAGGGATGTCTATCTGAGTGGGAGTTCATTGAATAATTTGATTATATGAACTTGATTATCATGTACTTAGTCTAAAATCTTTAAAATATGTATTGTAGATCAAATGGCCTACGTTGTCCTCAACTTCAACGCGTTCCTAGAGAAAACCAAGCTGAAAGGTGATGGCAGCAACTATACGGACTGGGTCCGGAACCTGAGGATCATCCTCATAGCTGCCAAGAAAGATTATGTCCTAGAAGCACCGCTAGGTGACACACCCATCCCAGAGAACCAAGACGTTATGAACGATTGGCAGTCACGTGCTGATGATTACTCCCTCGTTCAGTGCGGCATGCTTTACAGCTTAGAACCGGGGCTCCAAAAGCGTTTTGAGAGACACGGAGCATATGAGATGTTCGAAGAGCTGAAAATGGTTTTCCAAGCTCATGCCCGGGTCGAGAGATATGAAGTCTCCAACAAGTTCTTCAGTTGTAAGATGGAGGAAAATAGTTCTGTCAGTGAGCACATACTCAAAATGTATGGGTTGCATAACCGCTTGACTCAGCTAGGAGTTAATCTCCCGGATGACGCGGTCATTGATAGAATCCTTCAGTCGCTTCCACCGAGCTACAAGAGCTTTGTGATGAACTTCAATATGCAGGGGATGGAAAAGACCATTCCTGAGGTATATTCAATGCCGAAATCAGCAAAGGTGGAAATCAAAAAGGAACATCAAGTGTTAATGGTGAATAAAACCACTAAGTTCAAGAAGGGCAAGGGTAAGAAGAACTTCAAGAAGGACGGCAAGGGAGTTGCCGCGCCCGGTAAGCAAGCTGCCGGGAAGAAGCCAAAGAATGGACCCAAGCCCGAGACTGAGTGTTTTTATTGCAAGGGAAGTGGTCAATGGAAGCGGAACTGCCCCCAAATACTTAGCGGACAAGAAGGCCGGCAACACTAAAGGTATATGTGATATACATGTAATTGATGTGTACCTTACCAATACTCGTAGTAGCTCCTGGGTATTTGATACCGGTGCGGTTTCTCACATTTGTAACTCAAAGCAGGATCTGCGGAATAAGCGGAGACTAGCGAAGGAGGAGGTGACGATGCGCGTCGGGAATGGTTCCAAGGTCGATGTGATCGCCGTCGGCATGCTGCCTCTACATTTACCTACGGGATTAGTTTTAAACCTCAATAATTGTTATTTAGTGCCAGCTTTGAGCATGAACATTGTATTAGGATCTCGTTTAATTCGAGACGGCTACTCATTTAAATCCGAGAATAATGGTTGTTCTATTTATATGAGAGATATGTTTTATGGTCATCCTCCGCTGGTGAATGGTTTATTCTTAATGAATCTCGAGCGTAATGTTACACATATTCATAGTGTGAATACCAAAAGATGTAAGGTTGATAATGATAGTCCCACATAATTGTGGCACTGCCGCCTTGGTCACATAGGTGTCAAACGCATGAAGAAGCTCCATGCCGATGGACTTTTGGAGTCTCTTGATTACGAATCATTTGACACGTGCGAACCATGCCTCATGGGTAAAATGACCAAGACTCCGTTCTCAGGAACAATGGAGCGAGCAACCAACTTATTGGAAATCATACATACTGATGTGTGCGGTCCAATGAGTGTTGAGGCTCTCGGTGGCTATCGTTATGTTCTCACCCTCACTGATGACTTGAGTAGATATGGGTATGTCTACTTAATGAAACACAAGTCTGAGACCTTTGAAAAGTTCAAGGAATTTCAGAGTGAGGTTGAGAATCAACGTGACAAGAAAATCAAGTTCTTGCGATCAGATCGTGGGGGGGGGGGAATACTTGAGTCATGAATTTGGCACACACTTAAGGAAATGTGGAATAGTTTCACAACTCACGCTGCCTGGAACACCTCAGCGTAATGGTGTGTCCGAACGTCGTAATCGCACTCTATTGGATATGGTGCGATCTATGATGTCTCTTACCGATTTACCGCTGTCATTTTGGGGCTATGCTTTAGAGACTGCCGCATTCACTTTAAATAGGGCTCTGTCGAAATCCGTTGAGACAACACCATATGAATTATGGTTTGGGAAGAAACCTAAGCTGTCGTTTATAAAAGTTTGGGGATGCGATGCTTATGTCAAGAAACTTCAACCTGAAAAGCTCGAACCCAAATCGGAAAAAGGTGTCTTCATAGGATACCCTAAAGAAACTATTGGGTATACCTTCTACCTCAGATCCGAAGGCAAGATCTTTGTTGCCAAGAATGGGTCCTTTCTAGAAAAAGAGTTTCTCTCGACAGAAATAAGTGGGAGGAAAGTAGAACTCGATGAAGTATTAGCTCTTGAACCGGTAAGTGGCGCAGCTCAAGAAATTGTTCCTGAGGTGCCTGCACCGACTAGAGAGGAAGTTAATGATGATGATCATGAAACTTCAGATCAAGTTGCTACTAAACTTCGTAGGTACACAAGGACACGTTCCGCACCAGAGACAACGGTGAACCATCGAACTATGAAGAAGCGATGGCGGGCCCAGATTCCGACAAATGGCTGGAAGCCATTAAATCTGAGATAGGATCCATGTATGAAAACGAAGTATGGACTTTGACTGACTTGCCCAATGATCGGCGAGCGATAGAAAATAAATGGATCTTTAAGAAGAAGACAGACGCGGATGGTAATGTGACCATCTATAAAGCTCGGCTTGTCTCTAAGGGTTATCGACAAGTTCAAGGGGTTGACTACGATGAGACTTTCTCACCCGTAGCGAAGCTGAAGTCCGTCTGAATCATGTTAGCAATTGCCGCATTCTATGATTATGAGATATGGCAAATGTATGTCAAAAGGGCATTCCTTATTGGTTTCCTTAACGAAGAATTGTATATGATGCAGCTGGAAGGTTTTGTCGATCCTAAGAATGCTGACAAGGTGTGCAAGCTCCAACGCTCGATTTATGGGCTGGTGCAAGCATCTCGGAGTTGGAACATTCGTTTTGATGAAATGATCAAAGTGTTTGGGTTTACGCAGACTTATGGAGAAGCCTGCATTTACAAGAAAGTGAGTGGGAGCTCTGTAGCATTTCTCATATTGTATGTGGATGACATACTGTTGATGGGAAATGATATAGAATTCTTGGAAAGCATAAAGGCCTACTTGAACAAGTGTTTTTCAATGAAGGATCTTGGAGAAGCTGCTTATATATTAGGCATCAAGATCTATAGAGATAGATCGAGACACCTCATTGGTCTTTCACAAAGTACGTACCTTGACAAGATACTGAAGAAGTTCAAAATGGATCAGTCAAAGAAGGGGTTCTTGCCTGTATTGCAAGGTACGAGATTGAGCACGGCTCAATGCCCGACCACAGCAGAAGATAGAGAAAAGATGAGTGTCGTCCCCTATGCCTCGGCAATAGGGTTTATCATGTATGCTATGCTGTGTACCAAACCTGATGTAAACCTTGCCATAAGTTTGGTAGGAAGGTACCAAAGTAATCCCGGCATGGAACACTAGACAACAGTCAAGAATATCCTGAAGTACCTAAAGAGGACTAGGGATATGTTTCTTGTTTATGGAGGTGACGAAGAGCTCGTCGTAAAGGGTTACGTCGATGCTAGCTTTGACATAGATCTGGATGACTCTAAGTCACAAACCGGATACGTGTATATTTTGAATGGTGGGGCGGTAAGCTGGTGCAGTTGCAAACAAAGCGTTGTGGCGGGATCTACTCTCTTCTGTGACAACACTGGAGCTATTGCCCTTGCCAAGGAGCCCAGGTTTCACAGGAAGACCAGGCATATCAAGCGTCGCTTCAACTCCATTCGTGAAAGTGTTCAAAATGGAGACATAGATATTTGTAAAGTACATACGGACCTGAATGTGGCAGATCCGTTGACTAAACCTCTCCCTAGAGCAAAACATGATCAACACAAGAACTGCATGGGTGTTCGGTTCATCACAATGTAACTAGACTATTGACTCTAGTGCAAGTGGGAGACTGTTGGAAATATGCCCTAGAGGCAATAATAAAATGGTTATTATTATATTTCTTTGTTCATGATAATTGTCTATTGTTCATGCTATAATTGTGTTATCCGGAAATCATAATACATGTGTGCATACATAGACCACAACACGTCCCTAGTGAGCCTCTAGTTGACTAGCTCGTTGATCAAAAGATAGTCATGGTTTCCTGACTATGGACATTGGATGTCATTGAAATGGGATCACATCATTAGGAGAATCATGTGATGGACAAGACCCAATCCTAAGCATAGCTCAAAGATCGTGTAGTTCCTTTGCTGTAGCTTTTCCGAATGTCAAGTATCATTTCCTTAGACCATGAGATTGTGCAACTCCCGGATACCGTAGGAGTGCTTTAGGTGTGCCAAACGTCACAACATAACTGGGTGACTATAAAGGTACACTACAGGTATCTCCGAAAGTGTCTGTTGGGTTGGCACGAATCGAGACTGGGATTTGTCACTTCGTATGACGGAGAGGTATCTCTGGGCCCACTCGGTAATGCATCATCATAGTGAGCTCAATGTGACCAAGTGGTTGATCACGGGATCATGCATTACGGTACGAGTAAAGTGACTTGTCGGTAACGAGATTGAACGAGGTATTGGGATACCAATGATCGAGTCTCGGGCAAGTAACGTATCGATTGACAAAGGGAATTGTATACGGATCGATTGAATCCTTGACATCGTGGTTCATCCGATGAGATCATCGAGGAGCATGTGGGAACCAACATGGGTATCCAGATACCGCTGTTGGTTATTAATCGGAGAGTCGTCTCGGTCATGTCTGCGTGTCTCCCAAACTCGTAGGGTCTACACACTTAAGGTTCGGTGATGCTAGGGTTATTGAGATATTAGTATACGGCAACCCAAAAGTTGTTCGGAGTCCCGGATGAGATCCCAGACGTCACGAGGAGTTCCAGAATGGTCCGTAGGTGAAGATTTATATATAGGAAGTCAAGTTTCGGCAATCGGGAAAGTTTCGTGGGTAATCGGTATTGTACCGAGACCACCGGAAGGGTCCCGGGGGTCCACCGGGTGGGGCCACCAATCCCGGAGGGCCCCATGGGCTGAAGTGGGAGGGGAACCAGCCCCTAGTGGGCTGGTGCGCCCCCCTTGGGCCTCCCCTGCGCCTAGGGTTGGAAACCCTAGGGGTGGGGGCGCCCCACTTGGCTTGGGGGGCAAGCCACCCCTTGGCCGCCGCCCCCCTTAGAGGTTGGATATCCTAGGGCCGGCGCCCCCCTAGGGGTCCTATAAATATTGGGGTGAGGGAGGGGAGCTGCACCCTAGCCCCTGGCCTCTCCCTCTCCCTCCCGTGACACCTCGCCTTCTCGTAGTGCTCGGCGAAGCCCTGCCGAGATTACCATTGCTTCCACCACCACACCGTCATGCTACTGGATCTTCAACAACCTCTCCTTCCCCCTTGCTGGATCAAGTTGGAGGAGACGTCTTCCCAACCGTACGTGTCTTGAACGCGGAGGTGCCGTCCATTCGGCGCTAGGTCATCGGTGATTTGGATCACGACGCGCGCGATCTACAAGGGTATGTAGATGCACTCCCCTCTCCCTCGTTGCTAGATGACTCCATAGATTGATCTTGGTGATGCTTAGAAAATTTTAAAATTCTGCTACGTTCCCCAACATTCTTTATGACTAATGTTGAGTCCATGGATTATACGCACTCTCACCCTTCCACCATTGCTAGCCTCTCTAGTACCGTGCAACTTTCGCCGGTACCATAAACCCACCATTTATCTTCCTCAAAACAGCCACCATACCTACCTATTATGGCATTTCCATAGCCATTCCGAGATATATTTCCATGCAACTTTCCACCGTTCCGTTTATTATGACATACTCCATCATTGTCATATTGCTTTGCATGATCATGTAGTTGACATCGTATTTGTGGCAAAGCCACCGTTCATAATTCTTTCATACACGTCACTTATGAGTCATTGCACATCCCGGTACACCGCCGGAGGCATTCATATAGAGTCATATTTTGTTCTAAGTATCAAGTTGTAATTCTTGAGTTGTAAGTAAATAAAAGTGTGATGGTCATCATTATTAGAGCATTGTCCCATGTGAGGAAAGAATGATGGAGACTATGATTCCCCCACAAGTCGGGATGAGACTCCGGACGAAAAGAAAGTAAAGAAAAAGAGGACATAAAAAAGAGAAGGTCCAAAAAAACAAAAAAAAACAAAAAAATGAGAGAAAAAGAGAGAAGGGGCAATGCTACTATCCTTTTACGACACTTGTGCTTCAAAGTAGCACCATGATCTTCATGATAGAGAGTCTCCTATGTTGTCACTTTCATATACTAGTGGAAATCTTTCATTATAGAACTTGGCCTGTATATTCCAATGATGGGCTTCCTCAAAATGCCCTAGGTCTTGGTGAGCAAGCAAGTTGGATGCACACCCACTTAGTTTCTTTTTGAGCTTTGATACACTTATAGCTCTAGTGCATCTGTTGCATGGCAATCCCTACTCACTCGCATTGATATCTATTGATGGGCATCTCCATAGCCCGTTGATACACCTAGTTGATGTGAGACTATCTTCTCCATTTTGTCTTCTCCACAACCACCATTCTATTCCACCATAGTGCTATGTCCATGGCTCATGCTCATGTATTGCGTGAAGATTGAAAAAGTTTGAGAACATCAGAAGTTTGAAACAATTGCTTGGCTTGTCATCGAGGTGTGCATGATTTAAATATTTTGTGTGATGAAGATAGAGCATAGCCAGACTATATGATTTTGTAGGGATAACTTTCTTTGGCCATGTTATTTTGAGAAGACATGATTACTTTGTTAGTATGCTTGAAGTATTATTATTTTTATGTCAATATTAAACTTTTGTCTTGAATCTTATGGATCTGAATATTCTTGCCACAATAGAGAGGATGACATTGATAAATATGTTAGGTAGCATTCCACATCAAAAAATTTGTTTTTATTATTTACCTACTCAAGGACGAGCAGGAATTAAGCTTGGAGATGCTTGATACGTCTCCAACGTATCTATATTTTTTTGATTGTTTCATGTTATTATATTATCTATTTTGGATGTTTATGGGCTTTACTAAAGACTTTTAAATTATTTCTGGGACTGACCTATTAACCAGAGGCCCAGCCCAAAGTGTTGTTTTCTTGCCTATTTCAGTGTTTCGAAGAAAAGGAATATCAAACGGAGTCCAAACAGAATGAAACCTTCAGGAGAGTTATTTTTGGAATGGTTGCAATCCAGGAGACTTGGAGTAGACGTTAGGGAAGCTTCGAGGAAGCCACGAGGCAGGAAGGCGCGCCCCCACCCTCGTGGGCCCCTCGTGGCTCCCCTGACCGACTTCTTTCACACACACACACACACATATATATACCCTAAAAACATCGGGGAACAGAATAGATCGGGATTTCCGCCGCTAGAAGCCTCCGTAGCCACCAAAAACCAAACTAGACCCGTTCCGGTACACTGCCGGAGGGGGGAATCCCTCTTCGGTGGCCATCTTCATCATCCCGGTGCTCTCCATGATGAGGAGGGAGTAGTTCTCCCTCGGGGCTGAGGGTATGTGCCAATAGCTATGTGTTTGATCTCTCTCTCTCTCTCTCGTGTTCTTGAGTCGGCACGATCTTGATGTATCGCGAGCTTTGTTGTTATATTTGGATCCTATGGTGTTTCTCCCCATCTACTCTCTTGTGATGAATTGAGTTTTCCCTTTGAAGTTATCTTATCGGATTGATTCTTTAAGGATTAGAGAACACTTGATGTATGTCTTGCATGTGCTTATCTGTGGTGACAATGGGATATCACGTGATCCACTTGATGTATGTTTTGGTGATCAACTTGCGAGTTCCGTGACCTCATGAACTTATGCATAGGGGTTGGCACACGTTTTCATCTTGACTCTCCGGTAGAAACTTTGGGGCACTCTTTGAAGTTCTTTGTGTTGGTTGAATAGATGAATCTGAGATTGTGTGATGCATATCGTATAATCATACCCACGGATACTTGAGGTGACATTGGAGTATCTAGGTGACATTAGGGTTTTGGTTGATTTGTATATTAAGGTGTTATTCTAGTACGAACTCTATGATAGATCGAACGGAAAGAATAGCTTCATGTTATTTTACTACGGACTCTTGAATAGATCGATCAGAAAGGATAACTTTGAGGTGGTTTCGTACCCTACCATAATCTCTTCGTTTGTTCTCCGCTATTAGTGACTTTGGAGTGTCTCTTTGTTGCATGTTGAGGGATAGTTATATGATCCAATTATGTTATTATTGTTGAGAGAACTTGCACTAGTGAAAGTATGAACCCTAGTCCTTGTTTCCTAGCATTGCAATACTGTCTGTGCTCACTTTTATCATTAGTTACCTTGATGTTTTTATATTTTCAGATTACAAAAACCTTTATCTACCATCCATATTGTACTTGTATCACCATCTCTTTGCCGAACTAGTGCACCTATACAATTTACCATTGTATTGGGTGTGTTGGGGACACAAGAGACTCTTTGTAATTTGGTTGCAGGGTTGTTTGAGAGAGACCATCTTCATCCAACGCCTTCGACGGATTGATAAACCTTAGGTCATCCACTTGAGGGAAATTTGCTACTGTCTTACAAACCTCTGCACTTGGAGGCCCAACAACGTCTACCGGAAGAAGGTTGTGTAGTAGACATCACTCGGCACCGCCAAAAAGGCCAAGGTCGATGACCCCGGCAAGGAGGTTGCCGGGTGTGCCGCCTCCTTGGCCCTGGCGGCTGCCGGAAAGCCATGAGGCTCCTACAAGCAGTACTGCAAGATCCACCGCACCAAGGGCCATGACCTCCAAAACTGCCGACAAGTTGAGCTGCTTGTTGAAAAGCAGAAGGTTGAATACGAAAGGCGAGATAAGGAGAAAGGTCGGGATCGTGCTGAGGGATCCGGCAAGAAGCGTGGCGGCCAAGGGGGTCGCTTCGGCAAAGATAACCAACAAGAGAGGCCCGCTCGGGGCCGCGACAGGAAAGAGGAGGATGGTGATCACGACGAGGATGACGAGTCCGGCGAGCACGAGTTGCAGAAGGCTATAGAGGCCATGTGGGTTGACGATGGCACCTCGTTGCACACCGCTAGCTGAAGTAGTGGGCGCGTGAGGTCACTGCGGCAAATCCATCGTTCGATGCCCAGAAGCCCCTGAAGTGGTCCCACACGCCCATCGTTCTTGACATCGGGGATCACCCTGATCGCACAACTGCGGTCGGGTGTTTGCCGTTGTTGGTCTCGCCAACAATACGTAAGCTCAAGGTGATGAAAGTGCTGGTTGATGGTGGGGCCGGTCTGAAATTGATCTCACCCGGTGTGATCAAGAAGCTGCAGATTCCTGATGGAGACCTCGAAGAGACGGGCACGTTTCAAGGGGTCAACTCGGGAAGGAGCCAGCCTAAAGGTAAAATCACATTGCCCATTATGTTAGGACGGAGAAGATCATCTTCGATGTCGCCGAGATCCCCTTGGCCGCCCAGCGCTGGCCAAGTTCTTGGCGGCGTCCCACTACGCCTACAACACATTAAAGATGCCAGGGCCACTGACCATCATCACCGTCCCCTCTGACAAGAAAGATGCGCTCATCTGTGCTGATCAACTTTACCGAGAGGCAGCTGCAGCAACTGCCGCGAAGACACTTGCCCCTGCCGCTGAAGCTCCAGGGAAGAAGAAGGCCGACCGGACTCCTTCTGGCAAGACCTCTTCCGGCGAGACCTCTTGCACCCACTCCGGCAAGCGCTCCTCTTCGGAGTGCTGCACTCCCGTTGAGGACGTGCCAGAGAGCTTCGCTGGCAAGAGCAAGAAGTACAAAGCTGCACCACCAGAAACCAAGAAGGTGTCCGTCAAGGAGGACAGCATGGACGGGGCTTTCACCATAAGCTCCACTCTCGACAGCAAATAGGAAAGCGCGCTCGTTGCCTTCCTATGGGCGAATGTCGATGTGTTTCCATGGCAAGCCGCCGACATCCCTGGCGTTCCCAGGGAGGTGATTGAGCACCATCTTGTTGTATGTCCTCATGCGCGGACCGTCAAGCAAAAGGTCAGGAAGCAAGCTTTGGAGCGACAAGAGTTCATCATAGAAGAGATCAGGAAGTTGGAGGCGGCAGGCCTAGTTAGAGGAGTACTCCACCCCCACGTGGTTGGCCAATCCGATGGTGATGCGTAAGGAAATGGGAAGTGGAGGCCGTGTATTGATTACACAGATATTAATATAGCTTGTCCAAAGGATCCTTTCCCCTTGCCACGCATCGACCAGATTGTAGACTCCACTGTAGGGTGTGACCTGCTGTCATTCCTCGACGCCTATTCAGGATACCACCAGATCTTCATGATGACAGAAGACGAAGAGAAGACCGCGTTCATCACCCCATGTGGTATGTAATGTTTTGTACGGATGCCTTTCGGGTTGAAGAGCGCCGGTTCGACGTTTGACCGAGCGGTCCAAATTGGTTTTGAGCCCCAACTACATAGAAATATGGAAGCCTATATGGATGATATAGTGGTCAAAACCAAGGACAGGGCCACGCTCGTACAAGACCTAGAAGAAACATTTGCAAATCTACGTAAGAGCAACCTCAAGATCAACCCAGAGAAGTGTGTGTTCGGTATCCCGTCCGGCAAACTTCTTGGGTTCTCTGTGTCTCAGTGCAGAATTGAAGCAAATCCCGACAAGATCAAGGCAATCGAGCAGATTGAGGCACTGAAGTGGGTCAAAGACGTCCGTAGGCTCGTCAGCTATGTTGCTGCCCTGAGTAGATTCATCTTCAAATCTGCTGAGTGTGCCCTCCCCTTTTTCAAATTTTTGCAAAAGGCGGGTCCAGTAAAGTGGACTCTGGAGGCAGAGGCTGCACTACAAGATTTGAAGAGGTATCTCTCCTCCACGCCGATACTAGTCGCGCCCAAGCCGCAAGAGCCGTTGTTGCTATACTTGGCAGAAACGAATCAAGTGGTTAGTGCTGTGCTGGTGGCGCAAAGGAAACTTGAGGAAGAGGTAGCAGTAGCAGCGAAGCCATCGGGTGGCGGGCCGGGGCCATCCCCGGGAGGGTCTGACGCCGGCAAGACAGAACCCCGGCGAGACCCGATCCCGGCAAGGTGGAGTCTGAGCAGATGAGCAAAGTAGGACAAAAGAAGAAGATGGTGCAGCACCCAGTCTATTTCATCAGTTCCCTCTTGCAGGGGGCTAGGTCAAGATATTCTGGTATGCAGAAGCTACTTTTCAGCTTCCTCATGGCCTCGAGAAAGCTGCGCCACTATTTCCAAGCACATGAGATCACTGTCGTCACACGCCCCCCCCATTGCAACGAATCTTGCACAACCTAGATGCGACTGGGAGGATTGTGGAGTGGGCGTTGGAGCTGTCGAGCTTTGGCCTCAAGTTTGAAAGTACTTCAACAATCAAGAGTTGAGCCCTGGCAGAGTTCATAGCAGAATGGACCGCAATGCCCGACGAGGAGATTCAAGAGACCACCCTCCCTAGCAAGGAGACAAGCAGTGAGTGGATTATGTACATTGATGGAGCTTTCTCACTCCAAGGTGCTGGTGTCGGCGTATTGCTTGTCGCTCCCACCGGAGAGCGCCTCAAGTACGTAATCCAGATGCACTTTCCCAGGGAAAAATCGACGAACAACATGACGGAGTATGAGGGGTTGTTGGACAGTCTCAGGATCGCGGCAGACCTTGGAATCAGAAAGCTCATCGTCAGAGGTGATTCGCAACTCGTCGTCAAGTAAGTAAATAAGGACTACCAGAGCCCATTGATGGAGGCCTATGTGGATGAAGTGAGGAAGTTGGAAGAGCGCTTTGACGGCTTGCAAGCAGAGCATGTTCCCCGAGTAGAGAACAACATTGCCGACAACCTGTCAAAGCATGCTACCCTCAAGTTGCCTGTGGAACCAGGTACCTTTGTGCTTCAGCTAACTCACCCATCCGTTGAACCATCAGTAGGATAGAACAAACGAAGGAAGGCGGGCCCCGGCAAGTACTTTCCTGCTGAGCTCCGAGGAGCCACCGACAAGGATGTTGCCGGGAGTCCCAAGCTTGCCTGAGGGCTGCAACCCTCAGCAGGGCCTCACGCCCTGGCCATAGAAGCAACTGCCCTTACGGCCGAAGATGAGCCTTTAGTCCTTCCCGTCGAGCCCCTGGCTTCGGCATGGGCGCAGCCCATCGTCCGGTTCCTCCAAACAGGAGAGCTCCCCGAGGAGCAAGAAGAAGTAGAGAAAGTAGCCCGTCGGTCCAGCATGTACTAGTTCGTGGATGATGCCCTCTATAGGAGAAGACCGAACGGTGTGTGAGGGAGTCCTGGATTAGGGGGTCTCCGGACAGCTGGACTATATCCTTTGGCCAGACTATTGGACTATGAAGATACAATATTGAAGACTTCGTCTCGTGTCCGGATGGGACTCTACTTGGCATGGAAGGCAAGCTAGGCAATACGGATATGTGTATCTCCTCCTTTGTAACTGACCTTGTGTAACCCTAATCTCTCCAGTGTCTATATAAACCAGAGGGTTTTAGTCTGTAGGACAACAGACAATCATACCATAGGCTAGCTTCTAGGGTTTAGCCTCTCTGAGCTCGTGGTAGATCTACTCTTGTACTACCCATGTCATCAATATTAATCGAGCAGGACGTAAGGTTTTACCTCCATCAAGAGGGCCTGAACCTGGGTAAAACATTGTGTCCCCTGCCTCCTGTTACCATCCGCCTTAGACGCTCAGTTCGGGACCCCCTACCCGAGATCCGCCGGCTTTGACACTGACATTAGTGCTTTCATTGAGAGTTCCTCTGTGTCGTCGCTATTAGGCTTGATGGCTCCTACTATCATCGACGGCGATGCAGTCCAGGGTGAGACTTTTCTCCCCGGACAGATCTTCATGTTCGGTGGCTTTGCACTGCGGGCCAATTCGCTTGGCCATCTGGAGCAGATTGAAAGTTACGCCCCTGGCCACCAGGTCAGGTTTGGAAGCTTAAACTACACGGCCGACATCCGTGGAAACTTGATCTTTGACGGATTCGAGGCTCTGCCTTGTGCGTCACGTGGTTACGATGAGCATGATTTAGCTCTACCATCGGACAGTGTTCTGGAGATCGCACAGGTAGCCGCTCCGACCCTCAATTCGGAGCCAGTTGTGCCGTCCATGGCCAGGTGGATGGACCCCGCCACGGAGGTATTACCCTCAGCGGCGATCGAGCCAAACATCGACCTTACCTTGCACGAGAGTCGTGTTGTTAAACTGTCGGATCCTTCTCCAGCCATGGACTCCGAACTGCCTACGCCCGTTCCTATCGAATCCGATTGGGCGCCGATCATGGAGTTTACCTCCGCGGATATTGTTCAGCCCTCGCCCTTTGGTGACATACTGAACTCATTAAGGTCTCTCTCCTTGTCTGGAGGATCCTGGCCAAACTATGCCCGGCGGGACTGAGATGCAGACGACGACGAAATTCGCGGCCCACCCACCACCAACTTAGTAGCCACTGTCGATGACTTAACCGACATGCTCGACTTCAACTCCGAAGACATCGACGGTATGGACGACGATGCGGGAGACGAAAAGGAACCACTGCCCATAGGGCACTGGACAGCCACCTCATCATACAATATATACATGGTGGATACACCCAAAGAAGGCAGTGGCGACGAGATAGCGGACGATGACCCCTCCAAGAAGCAACCCAAGCGCCGATGTCAGCGGCGCCGCTCTAAGTCCAGCCAAAGAAAAAGTGGTGATACCGGCACAGGAGGTCATAACACTCTAGATAGTGCCGAAGACAACGACAGCCCCCTCCAGCAAGATTTAGAGCAGGAGGACGGAGGAGCTAGCCCTCCTGAGAGAGGGGCAGACGGAGAGGCGGAGGATGATAATTACATGCCCCCCTCCAAAGACGAGGCAAGCCTCAGCGATGACGAATTCGCCGTGCGAGAGGATCCCGTCGAACAAGAGCGCTTCAAGCGCCGGCTTATGGACACAGCAAATAGCCTTAAGAAAAAGCAGCAGCAGCTTCAAGCTGATCAAGATCTGCTAGCTGACAGATGGACTGAAGTCCTCACGGCCGAGGAATATAAACTCGAGCGCCCCTCCAAGAGTTACCCAAAATACAGGCTGCTACCTCGACTGGAGGAAGAAGCGTATGATGCGGCTGATCAGCCACCTCGTGGCCGTGATAGAGAGGCATTCCAGCCAAAAGCTCAGCCCGCACCCCGACGCCATTCAAATAAAAAAGCATGGGGAAACACGCCAGACCTGCGAGATGTATTGGAGGACAGAGCAAAACATGCAAGGTCGATCTACGAATCACGAGGGCACGCCACTATGCGAGATGATAAACGTCACACCGGATAAAGTAAAAGTAAATCCGGCCCGGCCGAACACAGCGGGCAAGACCCATTTGAGCTGCGTCGGGATATAGACCAATACAGAGGCGCCGCACACCCCTTATGCTTCACAGACGAAGTACTGGATCATCAAATCCCAGAAGGTTTCAAACCTATAAATATTGAATCATACGACGACACAACAGATCCTGTGGTATGGATCGAGGATTTCCTCCTCCACATCCACATGGCCCGCGGTGATGACTTACACGCCATCAAATACCTCCCACTAAAGCTCAAAGGACCAGCGCGACATTGGATTAACAGCTTGCCGGCAGAGTCCATCAGCTGTTGGGAAGATCTGGAGGCCGCATTCCTCGACTACTTTTAGGGCACTTATGTGCGACCACCAGATGCCGATGACTTGAGCCACATAATTCAGCAGCTGGAAGAATTGGCCAGGCAATTCTGGACTCGGTTCCTAACAAAGAAAACTCAAATCGTCGACTGTCTGGATGTAGAGGCCCTAGCGGCTTTCAAACATAACATCTGCGACGAGTGGCTAGCCCGGCACCTTGGTCAGGAAACGCCGAAATCTCTGGCAGCCCTCACGACACTCATGACCCGCTTTTGTGCGGGAGAAGATAGCTGGCTGGCTCGCAGTAACAATATGTCAAAGAACCATGGTACCTTGGATACCAAGGACGACAATAGCAGGTCCCGTCGCAACAAACATAAGCGCTGCCTTAACAGCGATAATACTGAGGATACGACAGTCAATGCCGGATTCAAAGGCTCTAAACCCGGTCAGTGGAAAAAGCCATTTAAACAAAGTACGTCGGGCCCGTCCAGTTTGTACCGCATACTCGATCGCTCGTGTCAAATACACGGCACCCCAGGCAAGCCAGCCAATCACACCAACAGGGATTGTTGGGTGTTCAAGCAGGCCGGCAAGTTAATTGCCGAAAACAAGGATAAGGGGTCACATAGCGATGACGAGGAGGAGCCCCGGCAGCCACACACCAGAGGACAGAAAAGGTTTCCCCCACAAGTGCGGACGGTGAACATGATATACGCAACCCACATCCCCAAGAGGGAGCGGAAGCGTGCGCTCAGGGACGTATATGCTTTGGAGCCAGTCGCCCCAAAGTTCAACCCATGGTCCTCCTATCCGATCACTTTCGATCGCAGGGACCACCCCACTAGTATCCGTCATGGCGGATTCGCTGCACTGGTTCTAGACCCAATCATTGACGGATTTCACCTCACTCGAGTCCTTATGGATGGCGGCAGCAGCCTGAACCTACTTTATCAGGACACAGTACGCAAAATGGGTATCGACCCCTCAAGGATCAAACCCACAAAAATGACCTTTAAAGGCGTTATTCCAGGCGTAGAGGCCCATTGCACATGCTCAATTACACTGGAAGTGGTCTTCGGATCCCCGGATAACTTCTGAAGCGAAGAGTTAATCTTTGATATAGTCTCGTTCCGCAGTGGTTATCATGCACTGCTCGGGCGAACCACATTTGCGAGATTCAATGCGGTACCGCATTATGCATACCTCAAGCTCAAGATGCCAGGACCTCATGGGGTTATTACAGTCAATGGAAACACAGAGCGCTCTCTCCGAACGGAGGAGCACACTGCGGCCCTCGCAGCAGAAGCGCAAAGCAGCCTCTCAAGGCAATCCACCAGTTCGGCGTTTGAAGACCCGGACACCTTCAAGCGCACTCGGAGCAATCAGCAACTAGACCGCCTGGCGCGATCTGAGCTCGTGTAGCAATGCGGCCCCCACCCCATTCCCAGCCAAGGGGTGAAACTCATGACACGCGTACATAATTACGCATTAAAAATACCATGGGCACAGGCGGGGAGGGGGGCACAACTGTGGCACGCCCCAAGACGCGGCTTAAACCGCACTAGGGGCTTCCCGCTTGGTTATTTTTCTCTTTTTCAGGACATTAATCTCTGGAAACACTGTCTGGCAGCACTATTGCCGAACACATGATGTAGCAACCAAGGAGGCAGAAAGCTACGTCACACCACGGAATTCCCAGGTGGATTACAGTAACGAGCGAAATATTTGATTTAATACTATTCCTCAGCTTGCCCTTGGAAGGGACATAGTCCTACTCTTTGCTTATCGCACTATCTGTATCATTCTGCTTTAAAGCACCTTTTTGAATAAACAATGCATAACATTACGACTATTATTGCATTCATGTTTTATATATGTGTTCATTAATGACGCCTTGCAACCGTACACTTTAGTACGACCAATACACCAGGGGCTTACGTACCCCACAATATGGTGTGAAAAGTCCGAACACTTCCACAAGTGCGGCACCCTGAACTTATAGCATTATATGCATCAGCTCCGAATCATGTCTTTGGTCAAATGTTGGGTTTTGCCGGCTCCTATGTTTTGGTACTTTACGTTCCGCTCTATCGGCTAAGGTAGCGCTAGGAGAACTACTGCGATTGTGCCCCGGTTCTGCTGGGTTAAGCACCTCAGTAGAGAAAGCTAAAACTGACTGTCATGATAAGGCAAGAGACTGGTCACTGTTCGGCGAGGTTTCGAGTCCCTAAAGACTTATGCCGCTTAGAGTGAGGGGCCGGCCCTGTCCGGCTTAAAGGCGTGTATCGCGCCCCGAATTCGGCCTTCCGAATACCAGGGGCTTCGTCGAAATTTAAAATTATAGAATTCTATGGCTAAGTGAGAGTGATAAAGCATTATTAGTCTGGTTGCCTTGTCCGTTGTGCTGAGCGCCTCCCTCGAAGGACCCAAAAATGGGAACAAGAGTGCTTAGGTTTATCCCGAACACCCCAGCACTCGTGGCATGGGGGCAGAAGTCGAGGACTAGCCATCTCTCAGATTGGATAAACAGCCAAACAGAAGGTAATATTTTAAATTCAAACAAGCGTTGCATAGCGCATATAAAACAAATTTCCATCGTACAGGATCACACGAGCAAGTTCATTCAAATATTCCATCCTTGGAACACTCGTTCGCTACAAGACGGCCACCCTTCAGGACACCCTCGTAATAAATTTTGGGGGTGCGATGCTCCTTGCCCTGCGGCGGTCCTTCCTTGATCAGCTTCACGGCGTCGGACACGCTACGGGGCAAATCTGCGAATGCTCCTGGAGAGCTCCGAATTCGGGTAAGTAATCGGTAATTTACTTTTGCATGCTTGCTTTGCATATAGAATGCCTTACCCGCCGCTATCTTCTTCATTGCGTCGATCTCCTGGAGGGCCTTTTGGGATTCGGCCTTGGCACTTTTTGCGCTCTCAAGGGCCGTGGCAAGCTCAGACTCTCGCGTCTTCGAGTCAAGCTCCAACGCCTCGTGCTTCGTCACGAGAGCCTGGAGCTCTTGCTTCACCTCGCCCACCCGAGCCTCTTGCTTTTCTCGCTCGGTGCGCTCCTTGGCCGCCTTATCTTCGGCCTCGGACAGCGCTTGCTTTAGGGTCGCCACTTCGGTCGCGGCCCCTGGCAAATTCATGATGATCCTGTCATTTTGCAATCGCATTCTTTTCATACATATCCACAGACTAGGTACTACTTACCTTAGTTCTCCTCGAGCTGCCTCTTGGTAAGGCCGAGCTCTCCTTGATGGCGACCTCCGCAGTCAGTGCGGCGGACGCCAGCAGCGAAGCCTGCATATGCATATTGACATACTCATATTAGACTCCTGTGATATTGTTTGATCCTCTGCTCGGCTTTTCGTTGTGAACACCGAACAGAGCATCAGGGGCTACTGTCTATGTGGTAATATTTTTCTTATACGTTAAACACTTACCTCAAAGCCTGTTAGAAGGCTGGCACATGCTTCAGTCAATCCGCTCTTAGCGGACTGAACCTTCTGGATCACCGCACTCATAATAGTGCGGTGCTCCTCGTCGATGGAAGCGTTGCGAAGCGCTTCCAGCAGATTGTCCGGTGCCTCTGGATGGATAGAGGTCACCGGTGCAGGCGTCTCACCCCTCTTAGAAGGAGGCCGCCTGCCCGAGTCCGGAACCACATGAGGTTCCGGCGCGGTGTTCGGCTGAGGGCCGAACTCGGAGCCCTCAGGGGCATTGTCCCCTTTGCTCCCGGAGTCCGGGAGGCCGCCTTGAGGTGCCTCCGGGACTGTCTCCCCTCGACCCGGTGCCTCTTGAGACAGCACCTCGGCGTCGTTCGCAGGATGGGGGTAGGTGGCAGTCGGAACTGGATCGCTATCCATATCCAACGAGCCCAGGGAGCCGTCCGATGATACATCGATACGGGCTCGGGGCGGCCTGCATTATCACATTCGGCGTTAGGTAAAGTAGTGCGAAAAAGGGGTGTTATGAGTGACTCTGGTATCCGAATACTTACGACTTCCCCAGGGGCTTGACCCTGGGCAGCCACTCGTCTTCGCCATCGGCGAAGGTGGTAGAGCTGTCCGGAAGGCGAGTCCTTCCCTTCTTGGACCCTTCGGCCTCCCTAGTTGGGGCGGCCTTCCTTTTCTTGTCTCCCCCGTCTGGAGGGGGCGCATCTTCTTCTGCCTCCTCGTCTTCGGGGTCAGATTGTGCCGTGGAGTCCTCGGACGGTGAGTCCAATGACACCTGGCGCCGGGAACTCTTTCGGTTTCCCTTGGCCTTCTTGGTCTTCTCCGGCACCGTATAAGGAGCCGGGGTCAGCATCTTTGTCAGAAGAGCGTTTGCTGGGCCTTCGGGCAAAGGAGTCGTACAGTCGATCTGTCTGGCCGTCTCCTGCCAGTCCTGTCAAAGGTACGGGAGTTTAGATCCCGCATGGAGTCAAGCTATGAAAAACAAGTATCCTGTAAGAGGTAAAGAAGCTTACCGCACTAGCTTGGCGCTTCGCGCTGAATCCGCGATCTTCAGTAGTGGGAGGGGGGACCTCGGCGCTCTTGAATAGCACCCTCCAGGCATCTTCGTGAGTTGTGTCGAAGAGCCTGTTTAGAGTTCGGTGCTGCGTCGGGTCGAACTCCCACAAGTTGAAGGCCCGTTGTTGGCACGGGAGGATCCAGCGGATAAGCATGACGTGGACTACGTTGACGAGTTTGAGCTTCTTGTTGACCATGTTTTGAATACATGTTTGGAGTCCGGTCAGCTCTCCTGGACTACCCCAGGACAGGCCCTTCTCTTGCCAGGAGGTGAGCCGTGTGGGGAAGCCAGATCGGAATTCGGGGGCCGCTACCATGTAGGGTCACGCGGCTCGGTGATATAGAACCACCCCGACTGCCACCCCTTTATTGTCTCCGTGAAGGAGCCCTCGAGCCATGTGACGTTGGGCATCTTGCCCACCATGGCGCCTCCGCACTCCGCCTGGCGGCCGCTCACTACCTTCGGCTTGACATTGAAAGTCTTCAGCCATAAGCCGAAGTGGGGCTTGATGGGGAGGAAGGCCTCGCACACGACGATAAACGCCAAGATGTTGAGGATGAAGTTCGGGGCCAGATCATGGAAATCCAGGCCATAGTAGAACATGAGCCCCAGGACAAATGGGTGGAGAGGAAATCCCAGTCCGCGGAGGAAATGGGAAAGGAACACCACCCTCTCATGGGGCCTGGGAGTGGGGATGAGCTGCCCCTCCTCTGGGAGCCGGTGCGCGATGTCGTCGGGCAAGTATCCGGCTCTCCTCAGCTTCTTGATGTGTCCCTCCGTGACGGAGGAGAACATCCACCTGCCTCCTGCTCCGTACATGGTTGGAGAAGGTTGAGGTGGGGAATGCGAACTTGGGCGCTGGGGCTCGAGTCTGCGAAGGTGGATGAGCAAAGGAGGAAGAAGGCGTGGATGAAAAGGTAAATCCTTATCCCTTTATATGGGCGGACGAAACTATGCGTCCCCACTAGCCTGGTAAAACTCGCTTGTCCCAAAAGCGCCGCAATCGATGGCGCGGTTGGGTTACCCACACCCGTATTGATGAGAATCCCGTGATAAGGGGACACGATCTCTGCTTTGACAAGACGTGCCAAAAAACTGCCTCGCGTTATGTGCGGGGCTAGTTAAAGGAAACAGTATGAATAATCACCGGGCCGTGACATAGTGTCGTGTTGCCAAAACAAGTCAGCAAATTAGATTTGTGGAAATACTATTCTCTCTACGGTGGTATGTGGAACTTATTTTGCAGGGTCGGACACTATCCTTGTATTCAAATTCTTCCGTGGTGTATTCGGAGGAGGAACCCGCCTTGCAATGCCGAAGACAACACTGCGCGCCGGACTCATCGTCATTGAAAGCCTGGTTCAGGGGCTACTGAGGGAGTCCTGGATTAGGGGGTCTCCGGACAGCCGAACTATATCCTTTAGCCAGACTATTGGACTATAGAGATACAAGATTGAAGACTTCGTCTCGTGTTCGGATGGGACTCTACTTGGCGTGGAAGGCAAGCTAGGCAATACGGATATGTGTATCTCCTCCTTTGTAACCGACCTTGTGTAACCCTAATCTCTCCGGTGTCTATATAAACCGGAGGGTTTTAGTCCGTAGGACAACAGACAATCATACCATAGGCTAGCTTCTAGGGTTTAGCCTCTCTGATCTCGTGGTATATCTACTCTTGTACTACCCATATCATCAATATTAATCAAGCAGGACGTAGGGTTTTACCTCCATCAAGAGGGCCCGAACCTGGGTACAACATTGTGTCCCCTGCCTCCTATTACCATCCGCCTTAGATGCACAGTTCGGGACCCCCTACCCGAGATCCGCCGGTTTTGACACCGACTGTGTGAAATTGAAGTGCATTCCTCAAGAGGATGGACTGAGGCTATTGGAAGAGATACATGAAGGCATGTGTGGCTCCCACATAGGGTCAAGGGCTCTTGTCGGCAAAGCGTTCCGGCAAGGTTTCTTCTGGCCCACCGCCCTCTAGGATGCAACTGCGCAAGTAACCAAGTGTGAAGTGTGCCAGTTCCATTCAAAGAAGCTTCATCAACCCGCCCAAGCTCTTCAGACAATCCCTCTTTCTTGGCCATTTTTGGTCTGGGGGCTTGACATACTGGGCCCCTTTCCCCGTGCTGCCGTGGGCTTTGAGTACTTGTACGTCGCGATCGACAAGTTCACAAGGTGGCCGGAAGTGGAGCCAGTGAGAAAGGTAACAGCATAGTCAGCCATCAAGTACTTCAAGGGACTAGTCTACCATTTTGATGTGCCAGACAGAGTCATCGCCGACAACGACACACAGTTCACGAGCCGCACCTTCATGCAATACATTCAAGACCTCGGCAGCAAGGTCTGTTTTGCTTCTGTTGCCCATCCCAGAAGTAACGGCCAAGCTGAGAGGGCGAATGCGGAAGTGCTGCGGGGCCTCAAGACCAGGAATTTTGACAAGCTACACAATGCGGAAGGCGCTGGATTTATGAGTTGCCAACGGTTCGTTGGTCAATCAGGACAACACCAAATCGAGCCACTGGCCAGACACCCTTTGCCCTGGTATATGGGGCAAAAGCAGTTCTCCCCACTGAACTCATATACGGGTCACCTCGAGTGCTCGCTTATGATTAGCTTGAGCAAGAGTAGCTGCGCCAAGATGATGCGACGCTCCTTGAGGAAGATCGTCTTCGGGCTACTGTGTGAGTCGCTCGATATCAGCAAGCCAGCTTGCGCCACTATCATAGCCGCAAGGTTCACACCCAAAGCCTTGAGGAAGGCGACCTTGTTCTTCGGCGGGTTCAATCCCCCAAGAATCCAAACAAGTTGACGCCAAAGTTGGAAGGCCCTTATCGGGTAATACGAGTCACCAGGCCTGGCGCAGTCCGCCTGGAGACCGAAGATGGCTTTCCGGTGAGCAACTCCTGGAAAATTGAACATCTTCGCAAGATTTACCCCTAAGGCACGGTTTCGTACTAGCCTTGCCGCCGAGGCATGTAACCCTATGTACGGAGCCAGGCGCAGACCTTGTGCGCAGTCAGGGAAAAGGAATCCCTTAGTATGTATAGTTTCCTGTCGATTTCCATGTTTGTGTATATACGTATATGCATGCTTGTCCAGGGTACTTTACTGCTTTTTGATTCCAGTAAATTTTAGTGAACCACCAAGGTTCCGTGCTTTTGTCCTCACTTCTTTTCGGTCATGGCAAAGACGTGCGATCCCGCCAAGGACCCGGCTCCGTCAAGAAGTTGAGAAGAACGCCCGGCACGGCGATCCCCAGCAAACCAAACAGATAAATTTTACCTCTTGCCCATTCGTATTCGTAACCTGTGACTTGTGCATTAGAAAACCTCACCACTCGTCTTTAAGGACTCGGGGGCTCCCATTTCCGACTCGAACGTTGCTTCAGTCAGAATGGTCGTGGTGACCCTTGTCAAAAAGAGGTGGACGGGGGGCTGGGCCCTTTGTCTGTAACCCGACATATGTGATTCTCCGGCAGGCGCAAGGGGCGCCCGCAAGGTGGATTGCTAGAAGGACTCATTTATTTACACTAAGAAGGCATTTTGCCTCCTTACGAACATACACGTGCATGAGTTACCGGCAGGACTAGACTTTTTCATTAATATGCTGATGCAAGTACAAAGGTTACATGATACAAGCATGGGCTCGAGAGATTACATTATATAGAAATTAAGATTTGGCAAGTGCCTACAATTTAAGGAGAAAGATAGGTTCCCTGTGATCTCCGTTCTTGCCCTTTTCCTCCCAGGTGCGGCTGGTGAAGGAAAAAAGGAAGTGGCGGGAACCCGATGATGGAGAGATTGATGAGGAAAACCCTTGGCAGGGCGCGGGGGAGAGGGAGGGGGTGGCACGGTCAGTCAGAGTTGGAGTCGATGTCCTCCCGCTTGACGCCCTCGTGGTCGTTGTTGCTGTCCTCCTCGTCACTCCCGCTCGAGGAGGAGGGTTCGCCGTCAGAGGAGCTCTCCGCACAACACCTCAAGCGAGTTCCCAAGAGCCCGAAGACCTTGACGGAGAGCAGGCCATCCTCCATCAATTTGAATTGGACGACGAGCCCCTCCGTCAGGCTATGGGCACGGGGGAAGGTCTTCCATCCATGACGAAGGTACATAACATGAGGGGCTGGGAAGTCGACTTCGACCCGCATGCTGCCATTCCCGCAGCCCCTCATGTGCAGCCTCAGGTCCTAAGGCGGATCAAGCTCCATCTCCCGAGCAAACGGAGTGGGGAGACGAAGACAGCCGTGCACTGGCCCATGCAGCCTGATGTAGAACTCGCAAGGCTGGTCCCCAACATGGCCCTCCATTGGAGGAAGGGCCGCAGGCGGAGGCGAAGCCGGTGCGTCGCCCTGTCCTCCTCCTCCCCGAGCGCCACGGTGGCCTCGGCCTCGCCCCCTTCCTCTTCCTCTCGCGGCTAGCTCTGCCGCCACGAGCTCTTGGGAAGGAAGGGCACGCTGTCGAGCGAAGGCCCTCGTCGCTGCCATCGGAGCACCAGAACGCCCTCTCGCCATGATGAAGGGAAGGAAGGAGTCGAGGCGGAGGAGATGAGCGCTGAAGGATCGAAGGACGCCTTCCCCCTCCCCTTCTTCTTATAAAGAGGCGGGGCCGAGGCTCGGCTGCCCCGCTCGACCAATCTGGCCGCCAAGGGGCGCGGGGAATCGGGACCGACCCGCTACTCCAATCAGCGACGACCCAGTTTCCCGCCTCCACATTATGGCATGTGCCTTCCGCGTCCACCACCTACCCTCCTCGGGGCATGGAGGACACGTGGCGAGCGAACGAGAATCAAGAGGATGACTGAAGTGACCGCATTCCACCCCTTAACTGTGGGGCGCGGGGACCTTGAAGGCCGCGACCCGAGTCCACCTAGTAAATGAGTCGCGCCCCTGCATTTTCCTCCCTTTTATGGGGAAGGCGCGGGCCACCTCTTTACCATTTACTACGATGTGACACATGAGGGAAGCGACCGCCCCACGCATGACCCCCATGTCACGCACGACCCCCACGTCGCGCATTCAACGCGGGTCATGGGGAAGTGTGATGGGCGAGGGAGTTACAGTAGTACAACTCGGCCCCGCATGCCCGTGCACCATTTTGGGCCTAGCCCAACAACGCATCGCGCTTATGTATGGCCCAGGCCCGGGGGCTCCTGTCGGTGCACAAAAGGAGGGGTCCTATTTTGTACCCCTTTACTTGTGCGCGGGCTCTTGGAGCCACGCTTGCGGCCACACCTAACGGGGCATAGGAAGGAAGCGAAGCCACAAGACAACCAGAGCAACGCCAAGCCAGAAACACGAAGAGCCGAAGGGCGAGGTGAGCTCCCCCGGCAAGGCCCTTGCCGGGGCGACCTCCACAACCCCGGTAAGAACCTTGCTGGGGCAACTTGCCCAACACCAGCAGAGCCGCCACCCTTGAGCCCAAGAGTTTCAACACCATCAACCACTTTGGAACTGAGGCTCGGGAGGCATCTCCATGGTGGCATGTAGATCTTTGTGGAGACCAAAAGCACACAAGACTAGATGACAACCAGAAGACGACGATTCTCAGCCAGATCCTTGCCAAGGATACCCACAAGACCCACCGGCAAGACCCTAGCCGGGCACGACCACGATGCCGTGGCAAGACCATTGCCTGGGCCCCGGCAAGACTCTTGCTGAAGACATCCGAAGGCCCGCAGCTAGGCCCGCATCTCCCAAGACTCCACCATTGTTCCCATGCAGCTGCCAGCTAGGTAGGCGCCTGCATGGTGATGTGCGGCCTCTAGGCCGACTCGACAAGCACCTGCGTGGTGGCATGCAGATCTTCGTGAAGACTCTGCCACTGCACCAACTCAGCAACCAGCCAGCGTGGCGTTACACGCCTCGTCAGTTCGGACGCACATCAAAGCCAGGCGAAGCGGTGGCAGCTGGGACGAGCTTCCTTTCTGTCCCTGATAAAGCAAGAAGGGCACGTCGGCAGCGCATTAAATGTGTTTGTCCTATGGTGCGAAGAGATAGACTCGACTACTGTATAGCTTTCCACCTCCTGTGTGCCACTGTGGCAGCTCCTTTGACTATAAAAGGAGGCCCGCGGCGCACTGAGAGAGGATTTGGATTTTTTGGACCATGGATGCCTTGTAGCTAGTCCAAGAACACCAGATAAACAGAAACCAGCAGGAGTAGGGTATTACGCATCACTCGCAGCCTGAACCTGGATAATCCCCCCGCGTTAATCTCTCAATCCCGCTCTTTCCACAGCCCCACACCCGCCAACCGTAGCAACAAGGGATTCCTCGTGATCCCCTAGGTGTTGTTTCCCCCGACAGGTACGTTGGTAACTTACCCTACATTTCAGACAAGCGCGTCCCTAAGCCATGGCTCCCCCTGCCTTCCCCTTCGCCCCCCATTCGTACACCGAGGCCGCCAAAACCCATGAAACCCCACACTCCTCCCTCGGCCTCCCGACGGCCGCCCAGCCGGAGACTCTTCCCCGATGACGTCGTCCACCGCAACAGCTCGCCATCCCAGATCCACCGCACTGGATGAGGATCCGTGGTCAATCTCGTTGTCCCGCCAGGTCAGCCGCCCCGTCCTCCACCTCCAAGGAGCTTCCCCGACGTTCGCGTCGTCTATCATGCCACCTCCATCCCCACAATGCCGTCTTGACCTGCCCACTGGAACCGTAGCACCCTCACCAATTCCTCCGATGATGTCGAGGCCAACTCGGCGCCACCAAGGAGGTTCTGTAGTCACCACTGCATTTTATCTTTTATTCGATCTCACGGGGTTGTTGGTGCTCGATACCGAGCAGCCATGGCGGGTCTCCATCGATGGCGTCGTCGCCGGCCACTTCATCCATGGCGTCTCTCCCCCATGTTGGAGCTTCCTTGGCGGCGACTTCCACACCGGCACTAGCTGATGCTGCTCCAGCTCTCGCTCGCTCTGTGGCTCTGTTCTTGCTGTCGGTCGCGCTGCTGCTCCGCTCTTGCTCTCTCTCATGGTACTGCTTTGCTCTTGCTCTCGCTTGTGCTGCTGCTGCACGATCTCCGGCAGCTACATGAGTTTTTTGCTTTAGCACTCGCTCGCGGTGCTGCTACACGACTTGCTCTCTGCTAGTGCGTTCCCTACTCGAGCATTTACTAATTTAGATCATTGCTTCTCTGCTACTAGTGCTCGAACACCTTAAACATCTATTGCAATGCTCTGCTACCTGTTCAATCAGTTTCGACTGTAAAGTTCAATTTCTTCAATTAAGTTCATAGTGAACAGTATTTACAGCATCTGTCGGAGCGGCTGGGGCGCCGCTGATGCGTTTTACATCTAGCACTTTTTGGTGATGTATTTTACATAATCTATTGCAGATGATATTAGATTCCCACTTCAGATTAACGGTATCTGTCTTGTCCTACTTCAACCTCACCGCCATACAGCTCACCGGAGCTGCTCCAAGGACGGAACCGTCCATCACAGCGGAGCAGTACCGTCGGTGCCGTTTCTAGAGGCCTCAGATCTTCTTCCCCGCCTCCGACAGTCACACCAGCATCACCATCCTGCATGTCCAACCCTATGATGCTGAGGTCGACAACGCTCTGCCAAAGAGGTTGTACACTCGTCGCATCTCTTTGTTACTCTGCATTCATGCCGATCCCTCAGGGATCCTTTGCTATGGAACTACTATGGTATTACTATTCGTGCATTTGGTTAGAAGGAGTGGAGCAAAGCAAAACTGGAGGATTTTTTTTCTTTGGTGTCTCAAAGAAAAAACGTAGGAATTTTAATATCAACTTGGACGTCCTTTTCAAATTAATATGCATGAAGAACAAGACTAATTGCATTACTGGCATAATAAGATTCTTATTTTTTTCACTTTCACGTGGTTTGACTTTAATTTGACCATGTTTCTCCATTCTCGTGTTCTTCCAATTCATGTGAACCAAACACCCAGGTTGACAGAAATCCTATGTTTCCAAATGCTCTGTTTTGCACGTGCATTCCTATCCTATTCCTGTGTTTTTCCTGTCCCTGCATTTATAGAATCCTCCAATTCTAAGGAGCCCTTACAGATTTACTTCATTTTTAGATAGGCATCTAAGAAAACTCCATGTGTTATGTCCTACTCCTGTTGTGCCGTCATCCACCCCACCCGAGGTGCACCATCGACAGAAGCGTTCACTGAAGCAGAGATTCCCCCTGCAGACTTTCTTTCGCCGCCTCAGATCATCTTCCCCGTTACCAGCAGCCACGCCAACTGCATTACCATCATCGACTGAGCAGATGAACCTGAGGACTACATAGTTCCGGAAGAGAGGTCGCACTCTTTCGTGTTTGCTTACGTTATACATCGGTTATTATTACCTGCTACTTTATCCTTCAAACTTGAGTTTTAAAATGTCCATGGGGCACATATCGAGGCAAAAACGAATAGTATGTCTACTATCTGGTTCATCTGGGGTATTCTATGTGGTTCATGTTGGGTGGGCAAAAAACAGTAGATGATCCATTGTCTATCTATTTAAACTGAAGCTATAATCTACCAGCTATCATTAGTTTTGGATCTCTCCACTCGTTTGCTACCATCAGTCTTGATTTCTGCATGCACCCCTTAGGCCTTACAAAATCTAACTATTTTTTTATTATGCATGTCAGTTATTGTACACAATCGTACTAAACATGTAGAGAAAAAGAGAAGACCGTTGCGTGGGAATATAATGTCATGCAGACGCCGCTCCATGGTGGACGAAATGGGCCCCCCTCCTGCGATTCCAGATTGTATTCCAGAGGAAGATAACTATTCAGATGGGGATTCAGAGGGAGCCGACCACTCCTATTTACCAACTGAGGTGTTTGCTCTAACCTGGCATGCTGATGTTTGTCATATCATGCATATGGCGCCTCGCATTGCTTACATTATACATCTTATATGTCATCAGCTTAGTTTAGATTTGCTTTGTGTGAATGCCACCTGTTTGGTTTCTATATCATACTCCCACCGTTCCTAAATATTTTTCTTTTTAGAGATTTCAACAAGTGACTACATACAGAGCAAAATGAGTGAATCTACACTCTAAAATATGTCTATATACATCCGTATGTGGTAGTCCATTTGAAATCTCTAAAAGGACAAATATTTAGGAATATGGGATTATATGGGAATTATGCAATGCCATCTTCTTTAGCCAGGCATCATATATGTGAATCATGCAATGCCATCCTGTTTAGCCAGTCATCGTATATGTGAATTGTATCGTGCCATATTTTTTTCATAATGTATTCCATTTGTCAACAATGTTTATACATTCATCTACTCTTCCTGTGCATCAGCCATTTGAGTCGGTCATGGGAAAATCTGGAGTGAAAACAAGGTCTTCTGAGCAGTCAGTGCTACCTGTCGATGCAGATTTCTTGCTGGTTACAGATAGCTCCTCAGAGGAGGATTCATAGAGAGATGACCGGTCGTATCCCCCCTGAAGGCGCATGCTCTAACTTGGTATGGTTATATTGCTCATATCATGCGTATGGTATCTTCCATTGCCATGCCATCTGCTTAGATTAGACATGCTTTGTGTGAATGCCTCCCATTTGCTTTCTATATCAGATATGTGAATTATGCAGTGCCATGTTTTTCAGCCAGTTATCATATATGTGAATTATGCAGTGCCATGTTTTTCAGCCAGTTATCATATATGTGAATTATGCACCGCCATGTAGCCAGGCATCATATATGTGAATTATCTCATGCCATCTTTTTTTCATTACGTATTCCATTTGTCGACAGTCTGTGTATATTGAACTACTCTTCATGCGTATCAGCCATTTGAGCCGGCTATGGAAAAATCAGGAGTGAAAACAAGGTCTTCAGAGCATGCAATGGTACCTATTAAAGCATATATCTCGATGGTTACAAGGAGCTCCTCAAAGGAGGATTCAGAGACAGATGACCAGTCCTATATCCCACCTGAGGTGTATGCTCTAAGTTGCAATGTTTATATTTCTCATATGATGCATACAGTGTCTTGCATTGCTTAGTTTAGACATCATATGCGCAACATTGAATTCCATCTGCTTAGTTTAGAGATCATACATGTGAGTGCCAGCTGCTTAGTATATGAATCAATTATGTCAATTATATCATGTCATCCTATATACTTAGACAACATGTATGTGAATTATTTCATCCCAACCTATTTTAGAAAGACATCATATAGTTTTGTCATGTCATCCTGTTTAGATACTCATCATATGTTGAATTATGCCATTATATCCTATTAAGGTATCCATCATATATCTGAAACTGTGCCATGCTATCCTGTTTAGTTAGGCATCATATATGTGAAATTGTGTCATGCTATCATGTTTGGTTAGACAACATATATGTGAATTACCACATCTGTCTATCATACAATGTTTGTACATTCAATTTCTTTTCTTGTTTATCAGCCATTTGAATTGGAGGGGTGATGGCAGTATCTAAGGGAGCAAAAACCCATTCTTCACAAAAGACAGTGCTACCCGTTGATGCAGATAGAACCATGGTTGTACTGGCCCACAAACTAACCCCACCATACATAATCGAGACTCTTCCAGATTGCACACTTACACCGTTGGGCAGAGAACCAGCTACAACCCATCTCACCCCAACCCCAGCGGATAGTAAGCCACTTCTAGATGACAAAGCACCATGTCCACCATAGAGTACCCCCACACGAGCAGTTTGTAAAGCAACTGCAGTGCCCAAAGCACGAAGACCACCACAGCGAACCCAAACTCCATGTTTAAAGCAAAAGAGCAAATGTTCTCAGGTCAGATTTCGTAGCTATGGTCCATACTCCTTTGTTGTTGCATCACTGTATTTACTCATACCAACTACTTTCGAATTTGAAGGATCCAATTGAAACTCCAATGGAGCAACAGGTATGTTTTAAACCTATTTCTTTAACTGGATTGTTGTTCTAACTTCTTGCTCTATGTTTATTTCAGTTTCAGTTGTATAAACAATTATGTTCTCATGTGATGCACATTACAAGTGTTGCCAATGCTGTGTAGTTTCTCACACTTATATTCTGTCTATGCTGTTGTGTCTTAAAAATATATGAGCTGAACTCTGTCTCTATCTTGATTTGGCAATATAAACTAGAAGGATGACAATACAGTGACCATAGTACATAGACATATGTTTGTTTCATGTTGTTATCCTGTCCACCTTAGTACTGAACCGGTTTACCAAAATGAGTTTCATATACTACATGCTAAACCTATGATGTGTCTGCTTGTTGAATATTGGAGAAGAGCACCCCACTATACAATGGTAGAGAAAGTAATGCAGATAAGGTTCAAGATAGTGAGACAACCCTGTTGGTCTCTGAGGGAGTCCTGGATTAGGGGGTCTCCGGACAGCCGGACTATATCCTTTGGCCGGACTGTTGGACTATGAAGATACAAGATTGAAGACTTCGTCTCGTGTCCGGATGGGACTCTCCTTCGCGTGGAAGGCAAGCTTGGCAATACGGATATGTAGATCTCCTCCCTTGTAACCGACTCTGTGTAACCCTAGCCCCCTCCGGTGTCTATATAAACCGGAGGGTTTAGTCCGTAGGACAACATACAATCATACCATAGGCTAGCTTCTAGGGTTTAGCCTCTCCGATCTCGTGGTAGATCATCTCTTGTAATACTCATATCATCAAGAACAATCAAGCAGGACATAGGGTATTACCTCCATCAAGAGGGCCCGAACCTGGGTAAACATCGTGTCCCCTGCCTCCCGTTACCATCTGCCTTAGATGCACAGTTCGGGACCCCCTACCCGAGATCTGCCGGTTTTCACACCGACATTGGTGCTTTCATTGAGAGTTCCACTGTGCCGTCACCGTCAGGCTTGATGGCTCCTTTGATCATCGGTAAGGATGCGGTCCAGGGTGAGGTTTTCCTCCCCGGACAGATCTTCGTATTCGGCGGCTTCGCACTACGGGCCAATTCGCTTGGCCATCTGGAGCAGATCGAGAGCTATGCCCCTGGCCATCAGGTCGGGTTCGAAAACCTAAACTACACTGCCGACATCCGCGGAGACTTGATCTTCGACAGATTTGAGCCCATGTCAGGTGTGTTGCACAGTCACGACGAGCATGACATAACTCTGCCGTCGGGCAGTGTTCGGGAGATCGCATCTGCAACTACTCTGGCCTTCAATCCGGATCAAATTGCGCCATCCGAGGACGGAGGGATAGACCCCGCCATGGAGGCCGCACTCTCAGTGGCGATGGAGCCGGATACTGACTTCACCCCTTACTAGAGCCGTGTCATCGAACCACTGGATTCGTCTCCGGCCACGAACTCCGAGCCGCCTGCATCCGTGCCTATCGAATCCGATTGGGCGCCGATTATGGAGTTCACCTCTGCGGATATCTTTCAGCACTCGCCTTTTGGCGATGTGCTAAATTACTTAAGGCTCTCTCCTTGTCAGGAGAACGTTGGCCAAACTATGTCCGGTTAGAATGGGATGCGGACGACGAAGAAATTCGCAGCCCACCCACCACCCACTTAGTAGCCACTGTCGACAATTTAACCGACATGCTCGACTTCGACTCCGAAGACATCGACGATATGGACGACGATGCAGGAGACAAACAGGAACCTCCGCCCATACGGCGCTGGACCACCACCTCATCATATGATATATACATGGTGGATACACCCAAAGAAGGAAATGGCGACGAAACAGCGGAGGACGACCCCTCCAAGAAGCAACCCAAGCATCGACGTCAGCGGCGCCGCTCTAAGTCCCGCCACAGCAAAAGTAGTGATACCGGCACAAGAGAAAATAACACTTCGGATAGTGCCGAAGACAACCACAATCCCCTCCAGCACGATGTAGAGCCAAAGGATGAACAAGCTAGCCCTCCAGAGCAAGCAGCAGATGGAGAACCGGAGGTGGACAATTACATGCCTCTCTCCAAAGATGAGGCGAGCCTCAGTGACGAAGAATTTATCGTGCCTGAGGATCCCGTCGAGCAGGAGCGCTTCAAGCGCCGGCTTATGGCCACAGCAAATAGCTTGAAGAAAAAGCAATAATAAATTCAAGATAATCAAGACTTGCTAGCAGACAGATGGACCGAAGTCCTTGCGGCCGAGGAATTCGACCTTGATTGCCCCTCCAAGAATTACCCAAAATGCAGGTTGCTACCTCACCTCGAGGAGGAAGCATTGAAACCTCCATCACTAGTGTACGATGCGACTGACCGGCCACCGCGTGGCTGAGCCAAAGAGGCGTTTCAGCCCAAAGTTCAGCCCGCACCTGGCCGCCACTCAATCAAAAATAACAAGGCCCGGGGCAACACACGGGACCTGCGAGACATATTGGACAGTAGGGCAAAACTTGCAAGATCAATATACGGGTCACGGGGGCGTGCGCCAACGCGGGACGATGACTGTCGCACCAGATACACTAAAGGTAAATCCGGCTGGGCCGAATACAGCAGACAAGACTCATATGAACTGCGTCGTGATATAGCCCGGCACAGAGGCACCGCAGACCCCCTATGCTTCACTGATGAAGTTATGGATCATGAATTCCTGGAGAGTTTTAAACCCGTAAATATCGAATCGTATGATGGTACAACAGATCCCACTGTATGGATTGAGGATTTCCTCCTTCACATCCACATGGCTCACAGCGATGATCTACATGCCATCAAGTACCTCCCACTAAAACTGAAAGGACCAGCTCGGCATTGGCTGAGTAGCTTGCCAGCAGACTCCATCGGCAGTTGGGAGGATTTGGAGGACGCATTCCTTGACAACTTCCAGGGCACTTATGTGTGACCACCGGATGCTGATGACTTGAGCCATATAACTCAGCAGCCAGGGAATCGGCCAGGCAATTCTGGACACGGTTCTTGACTAAGAAAAACCAAATTGTCGACTGTCCGAATGCAGAGGCCTTAGCGGCATTCAAGCATAACATCCGTGACGAGTGGCTTGCCTGGCACCTCGGCCAAGAGAAGCCGAAGTCTATGGCAGCCCTCACGACACTCATGCCCCGCTTTTGCACGGGCGAGGACAGCTGGCTGGCTCGCAGCAACAACACATCATGGAATTCGGACACTTCAGATACCAAAGATGCCAACGGCAGAACACGTCGTAACAGACCAAAGCGCCGCAACAATGGCGATAACACCGATGACACGGCAGTCAATGCCGGATTCAGAGGCTCTAAATCCGGTCAGCGGAAAAAGCCATTCAAAAGAAGTACTCCGGCTCCGTCTAGTTTGGATCGCATAGTGGATCGCTCGTGTCAAATCCATGGCACCCTCGACAAGCCAGACAATCACACCAACAGAGAATGCTGGGTGTTCAAGCAGGCCAGCAAGTTAAATGCTAAAAACAAGGACAAGGGGCTGCATAGTGATGACGAGGAGGAGCCCCGGCCGTCGAACACGGGAGGACAGAAGGGATTCCCCCCACAAGTGAAGACGGTGAACATGATATATGCATCCTACATTCCCAAGAGGGAACGGAAGTGTGCACTAAGGGACATCTATGCGATGGAGCCCGTCGCCCCAAAGTTCAACCCATGGTCCGCTTGTCCGATCACCTTTGATCGCAGGGACCATCCCACTAGTATCCGTCATGGCGGATCCGCCGCACTGGTCCTAGACCCCATCATCGACAGATTTCACCTCACTTGAGTCCTTATGGATGGCGGCAGCAGCCTGAACATGCTCTATCAGGATACAGTGCAAAAAATGGGTATAGATCCCTCGAGGATCAAACCCACCAAAACCACCTTTAAGGGCGTAATCCCATGTGTAGAGGCCCATTGCAAGGGCTCAATCACACTGGAAGTGGTCTTAGGATCTCCGGACAACTTCCGAAGCGAGGAGTTAATCTTCGATATCATCCCGTTTTGCAGTGGCTATCACGCACTGCTCGGGCGAACCGCATTCGCAAAATTCAATGCGGTACCGCATTACACATACCTCAAGCTCAAGATGCCAGGACCTAGGGGGTCATAACAGTGAATGGAAACACAGAACGCTCACTCCGCATGGAGGAGCACACTACGGCCCTCGCAGCAGAAGCACAAAGTAGCATTTTCAGGCAAACCACTAATTCGGCGATACAGCCCCCGGACACCTTCAAGCGAGTCTGGAGTAAACTGCAACAGGATCGCCTGGCACGTTCAGAGCTCGCCTTGCAATTCGACCCCCGTCCCAGTCCTAGTCAAGGGACGAAATCTGTGCCGCGCGTACATAATTACGCACTGAAAATACCATGGACATAGGCGGGGGCACGATCAGGGCACATCCCGCAATGCGGCTTAACCGCCCTAGGGGCTGTATACCTTTATCATTTCTCTTTCAGGACCTAACTCTCAGGAAGCACTTTCCAGCAGTACGATAGCCGGACACATTACGGGAAGGAAAAACCAAGGAGCCAAGAAGCTAAGATGTACACGGGAACCCTCAGGTGGTCTATAATAATAATCGATATACCCGCTTTTTACTTTCCATACGCAGCTTGCCCTTGGATAGGACATGTCAAATCGTCCAACTTTCTGCTTATTGCACTACTTATATCAATACGCTTCGACGTATTATTTAAATAACAATGCATAGCATTAGTCTATTATTGCATTATTCATCCCCTTTTTTCTTATATGTTCATTTACGACAATCTGCACCCATACATTCGGGTACAGTCAGTACGCCAGGGGCTTCCGTTTACCCCATAATACGGCGCGAGAAGTCCGAACACTTTCGACAGTGTAGCACCCCGAACTTACGGCATTATACGCATCAGCTCCGAATCATATCTTGGGTCGATAGTTGGGTTTGCCCGGCTCCCATGCTTTGGTACCTTACGTTCCGCTATATCGGCTAAGGTAGCGGTGGGAGAACTACTTCGATTGTTTCCCGGTTCTTTCGGAAGAGCACCTCAGTAGAGAAAGCCAAAAACTGACTGTCATGATAAGGCGAGAGCTGGTCGCTGTTCGCGAGGTCTCAAGTCCTTAAAGACTTTTTCCGTTTCGGGCGAGGAGTCGGCCTTGCCCGACTTAGGCATGTATAGCGCCCCAAATTAGGCCTTCCGAATACTAGGGGCTTCGCCAAAATTTAAAATTGTAGACTTCTATGGCTAAGTGAGACTGATAAAGCCTTATAGTCCGATTGCCTAGTTCGTTGCGCTGAACACCTCCCTCGAAGGACCCAAAATTTGGATAAAGAATGCTCAGGTTCATCCCGAACACCCCAGTACTAGTTACATGGGGGCAGAAGTCGACGACTGGCCAACTCTCAGATATTATAAACGGCCGCACAGAAGGTAATATTTTAAATTAAATAAGCGTTGCATAGCACAATGAACTCATTTCACATTACAGGACCACATGAGCATGTTCATTCAAAAATTACATCCCTGGCACATTCATCCGCCACAAGGCGGGAACCCTTCAGGACACTCTCATAGTACATTTCGGGGCAGCGATGCTCCTTGCCCTCCGGCGGCCCCTCCTTCACCAGCTTCACGGCGTCCAGCTTCGCCCAGTGCACCTTCGCCCGGGCAAAAGCCCTGCGCACAGCCTCGATGCAGACACACCGCTTTATGACTTCCAGCCATGGGCAGGCATCCACAAGCCGCCTCACCAGACCGAAGTAGCTGTCGGGCAGGGGCTCGCCAGGCCACACTACAAAAAAATACACTTCCGTGATGATACGTGTTTGTCATAGTAGGTCGCATTTTTTGTCATGCATGTACATCCATGACAAATTTATGACAGAATCAAGATAGTCATACCTGTGCTGTCGTAGAAGTGTTCCATGACATTAACAAAATTATCATCATGGAAGTGTCCACTTCCATGACGATAAATCGCGCGTCACAAAAGTGCTTTCGTCAAGGGTGACCGACACATGGGATCCACCGTAACGGAACGCCGTTAATCTATAGGGTCGGGTTTTGGATCCGATAACCCGTTAACAGCCCCGACCAATGGGGATTTTCCACGTGTAAAATCATCATTGGCTAGAGGAAACACGTGTCGGCTCATCGTCGGGACAGATGTCATCCACTCACTGGACAGAAGGCCCTATGATACGTCGACACGTGGCACGGCCCAACAAGTTCAAATGGACCGGCCCAACTAAAGGCCCACAAGATTTTGCGGACCATAATGGGCCGGCCCAGCTAAAGGCCCACGAGATTTTGCGGACCATAATGGGCTGGCCCAGCTAAAGGCCCACAAGATTTTGCGGGCCATAATGGGCCGGCCCAGTTAAAGGCCCACAAGATTTTTCTATGCCGTAATGGACCTGTCCAGGGAAAGGCCCATAAGATTCTTGCGGATCATAATGGGCCGGCCCAGCTAAAGGCCCACGAGATTTCGCCAACATTAATGGGTCGGCCCAGCTGTAGTACCACAAGATTTTGAGGACCCTAGTAGGCCGGCCCATTAACTGCCTGCCATGTTTTGGGCCAAATGTCGGCCCATATTTGATCCGATCCATTAGTGTCCTGCCACGCTCTGGGCCTAATAGTGGCCCATATGAGATCCGGCCTGTTAAAGGCCTACCACGTTCTGGGCCAAATTACGGCCCAGATCAGGTCCGTCCCTTTAAGAGGCTTTGGGCTCAATTATGGCCCATATCAGATTCGGCCCGTCAACTGGACACTATACTTTCAGGCCCACTTGCTAAAGGCCCACTTAGTAATTCGGCCTGATATTAGTTTTGCCCTGTTAAGGGCCCGTTTAACATTTCATCCCTATATTAATTTCAGCCTGTTAAAAGCCCGTCATATAGTTGGGCCTAACTACGGCCCGGTTTGCATCCGGCCTGCTCGCAACCGATATCTGATTGGGCCAAACAAGGACCGAGACAATTTTTTGGCCAGTTAAAAGCCCGTGATTTGATTCGCACAATCATGGGCCAGGGTTCATTTCGGGTTGCTACCGGCCCGTGAGCTATTCGGCACGTTTCAGGCCCAACCTACATCGTGATTGCATGACGGCCCGATTATGTACCGTAATTTTACGGTTTGGCCGGTTTACTGCAAAGACAGGATATATATACAGTAAAATAACTGCAGCATCATGAATAAGAAAAAACCTAGACTATACAATAAAGAAATTACGGCATATTACATCCACTGGGCATCAAAGTTCGCCACTATGATAATAAAGCACAAGCAGACAGCATATTACATACACTGGGCATCAACGATCGCCACCAATGCAAATAAACACACCGACAAAATAATATACAAAACCGACAACACTTCAATAGAGTTCAAGAAAGGTTAGCCCTACTGGGGAGCTGCAGGGCAAGCAGCTGAGCAAGATGATGAGATTGCGCTTGTTCAACACTATATCTTCCTCACTCTGAAAGATAAACAAGCAGACAGATGACAGGTTTTGCACATAAAATTATCAGTGCTGACAATTCATCACATTTCTTACTGACGAATAAAGTGACACACTTTAAATTTGCATTAACACAATATGGTATTGTTCAGGTCAAGACATGGCAGGAAATGACATTGTGAAGGAGTTGGCCGCTTCACGACACCACTGGATTACAGATCAAGAACTCATAAGTATCAATGGTTAGTGTGTTGTCAATTTATACCGTTTCAGATTGGCAAATAAAGAGACGGTTTAAATAATAGTAGAATGATATGACATTGTTCATAGTTAAGACATTGCAGAATATGACATTGTGCTTTAGTGGGTAGGTTCACCACACCACTGGATTATGGATGAAGAACAGAAGCATACATGCATACATGCAGTGCAAAAGAAGATCACTTGCTCTGTATAGTTTAATTTACATGGTATGAAGAAGGAACTTGGTTGTACAACTGAAAACTTAAGTTGAGAAAGGACAAACTTTTGTTTATTAACTACATATAATAAACTTTAAACAAGCAATTTGATGCGAACACCAAAAATAAACAGCTGTTGCAGTCATGCCTAACCAAATATATACAACAAAGTTTGAAGGCTTGAGATGGACAAACTTACATTATTGGTGAAGACATGCTCTATAAAGGCCTTGTCCATGCTGATGGGGGGGGCAATTCAAGAAGTTTACCACAGAATCTTCTTCAAAAGCATTGCCTTTATTCTACATTTTGTTAAGAGTAAATATAGATGTGATAATATATGGAAAAATGGAGAATATTTAAGATAAGATGAAGAGTGATGCTACATAACCAAGTAGCTATAAATGTAAGTGCAGTGATACAGGCAAAAGGTACAGCCAAGAGTAATGCACAGCTAAACTTCTTCAGTACCAACCTTATGGTAAGAGTAAATATAGATCGGATGTGTAGAAAATGGAGGGCAAAGGAAAATAAGCTGTAGAGTGATGGTACATGAACAACTACCTGTCATTATAAGTATACTGATAAAGGACAGCATGTACTTACAAGAACAATGTAGAGCTAAAAAAACATTGGCATTGGATATATTCTACACTAATGTAACCATTCATACAGATCAGATAATTTGGAGCGAACAATTGATAAGCATGCTATCATGCATACTGCTGTCACATAATGAACCAGGTATGTATGAAAGTACAGTGATACAGGACAACGGGTACTGACAAGAGCAAAGCAGCGGGTAGCATATTTGCGATATCCTATCGTTCTTGTCAAACCGGAATTCTTCTTAGAGTAGATTTCCTACAAAAAAGATTCGTAAGGCACATGCGGAAAAGTAGAAGTTCAAATTGTCATGTGATTTCATAGACAATACCTCATCCTGGGAACGAGACCAGTGCATAACAAGGTTTTTCCATTCAATGTCTTCTAAATTTAGCACAGGAGACTTCACCGGAAATTCGTTTATAGACTTACCATCAAAGTGTGATTTCCTCACGTAACACCGATACTGCTGCAATGCTTCCTTGAAAAGCACAAGCAAGCTTTGCTCGTCATGACTATCTAGATTGACCCTCGCCTAGTTACAACAATGTAATGTAAATCATTGATGTGTTCAATCAGCAGAAAACAGGAAAATAATAACCATGAATAATAGCACTTACACGTAAGTTAGACAGGAAGATGTGAAAATGGTGTTTGTCCTCACAATAATCTTCCCATGATGGGAATATATGCACGTAATCCCTAACAACATTGGAAGCATTGTCTTTTAAACTGGGAATAAATGGAATGGGGTTTCAATCTGCAGGAATTGGCCGTCTCTGCAGTTGGGATAGGTCTTCGGCCGGTGGACTTGCTGTACTTTTTGCTGGAGTGGGATTTTTCTGTGGTACAGCTGGTGCTATGGCAAATGAAATCGGTATACCTTTTGCTGGAGTGTAGGTCCTGTGTGCTGGGGCTAGTGGTTTGGCCAGTGAAGTATGGGTACAATCTGCTGGAGTCGGTCCTATGTTTTGTGTCACTGGTTGTACAGCCAATATAAGTGGGGTGTTGTCTAATTTCTCCGGCACCACCACATTTTCCAAGGACTTTGCTGGTGCTCCTTCAGGTTCGGCAATCACCCTCTTCCTTTTTGATGTCTGATGCGCAAGAACATCATTTAAGTGGGAAAACATGGTATGATGACAGATGGAATATGTATTGATAATGGATGGGCATGGCATCTCGACATATATGATGAGTAAACTAAGCAGATGGCAGTGCAACAAAGTATAAGAAATGCAAGACAACATATGCAAGATACGCGCAATCAATAAAACCTTGCCAAATTAGAACAGGCACCTTGATGGGTGAACAGGACAGGCCATCTGCCTTTGACTCCTCGAGGTTAGAATAGTCATTAGGATGATATTCTGAACAAGAATCAACAGGTGGGGAGCGTACGAGTTTCATTGCTTCCAGAATGGCACTCAATGCCTTGCTGCCAATTTTGTAAGTCATTGCAGTGTTCCACAATATTCTTCTGATGTGCGGATTCTGATATTCACTGTAATTGCGTATAATATCTAAGAACCATGAAAACATAAATAGTTGTGAGATTATCTTTGTAATGCAGATGATATTCTAATATAGGGGCGCCCCTGTAAACACTTGTGTGCTATCACTAGATTCTGATGAGAGAGCTCATGTGTGCTGTAATATGGTGCGTGCATTTATATAATCTGGCACAAGTACACAAAAAAATAGGCTCCAGAAGTAAGGATAGCTGGCAGATGATAGGTTCATAATATACTGTATAGAGAGTTTATTGCCAAACCATGATAACAAAGGCACACAGCAACTAGGCAGATCATAGTGTACATAACAGGGGTACACCATAACCAGGATATATAAATCGGGAAAGTGGAACTGGTTGGAAATTACGGTGTTGTATTGCCGCTAGTAATTGAAAGCCTATTGATCACATACAGGACAGCTCTATCAGTTGTTGACTGCAGATGTCCCTGCTCCCCTTCCTGACAAGGAACATACTGTGCTTCCCATACAGAACACCGCACGGGCCGCCGGCCGAACCATCGGCCCCACCGCCTGTGTTCCTCCGCCACCCCCACCCCCGCCCCCACCCGCGTCGAGTTTTCTTTGTTCGACGAGGCCCCACCACCACCCCCCACAACCACCATCCCCACCTGAGCCCCTTCGATTGCACCGGCGAAATCCGGCGAGCTCCGAAAAATTGACTGACCCAATATTGAAATTTAGTCTACTGTGATTTAACTAGTGTGGAATATAAAAGGGGAAAACCATAAGCATTGCGAGTATGGTGTTGAGCGTGCCATGGCGGATCTTAAGGTGCAAACCGGACAAAGGAAACTTCGCAACCAAGACAAGAAATCAGAGTAAAGCAGTGACGATCTATTTTCTTGCTGCGATAAATAAGTTGAGCAGATACGAAAGAGTACTGCCTCTGGTGCGGCGCCGTGTACACATCTGCTGAGAATTTGACGGTGCTGCGGTAGCGATGGCTGTCGGCGGTGTGGAAGCAGATCTAGGAGGGTATACGGTGGCGGCGGGGCGCGGTGGACGAGACGGTCGTAGGATCGGCGCCGGCAAGGTGGATGACGGCGGGGATGAAGCGAGAGGACGGGATGCAAGGATCCCGGTCCGAAGTCGTGGATGAGAGAGGTCGATCTCTTGTAATGGACGGCGGCGTCGAGGTATCAGCTCTGGCATGGTGGAGGAGGACGGTGGTGCATGGGGTGGCGGACGGCGGCGGACGGAGGAGGGTGGGGTGGAGAGGGTGTTTTGGCGCCCACGGAGTACGAATGGGGAAAAGGGAGGTAGAGAGGAAGGGGGGAACCATGTATTCAGGGCGCGCTTGTCTCAAATGCGAGGAAATTTACAAACTTAGCCCCCGTTTCAAATTTCTACTACATCACAGCAACACTAGTCGGTTGGGGATAGGACGGTAATCTCGCATACACCGAATATTTGCCGACGAGAGTTTGTTTTTGGCGCCCACCGTGTATGAATATGAATCGGGGAGGGAGTCGATTTCGGCCGAGGACACACTATGTTTTGGCGCCCACCGTGTATGAATCCGGGTGAGAGGCGGTTACGTCACGTTTGGGTGAAAATACAAACCTACCCCTATCGAAACCTATAGAAATCCAGCATATAGGCTTTGCGTGGCAGGGATAGGCAGTAGTGATTTCCATCTCGCAGATTTTGGTTTCAGGCGGTTACTGCGACTTTCCCCGTTTCGTTCAAATTTTGCAGAGTGCACGTTTACCATGCCAACTCAATTCGAATCCCGTTTGTATTCTATTTTTCGAGCGGGATCCATTTTCAATTGGAATTACATTCTATATACATCATTTTTTATATATACTTTCAAAAGCACAACACCATTTATACATAAATATGGTTTACAAATGGCATGATCTCAGATTCATAAGGTTGTATCCATCATTTTGGATTTTCAAATATTTGAAACCACTTTATGATGAAATCCAATGTATGCATTCCTCGCTAACTGTCTCCAATTAATGTGTGTTGCATGCGGGTTTTTTTACTTCTCAAACATGTATAATGTGTTTCACACACGCAACATATAGTGTAATCCCGTTTAGACATTAATTGCATATAAACCATGCATTGTTTGTAATTGAAGAATCTATGGATCACCAATATTGATAAACTATATAACATTACATGTGTGCCCAAATTCAAATGAATATGCATGTTTGATACACCAATTTGCGTTATGATATTATCGATGTCGTGATCTCCAGTTTAAATATTTGAATCCCCTTTAATCCAGATATTCGTCTCATATAGCTATCACTCATGCTTATATACGACTATCTCTCTGGACCTATACGCGTTCATCGTCTCTCAGGTATCTCTCGTGCTACTTGTATGACGACAATGATCTTTTATCTTCGTAACACACTAACGGTACTCTCTCCCTCGACCTTCATCACTCTATCTCTCTCTAAGTATATCTCGCTCCCTGCTATGTGTCTCTAACTATGATTCTCCATGTGGAATCTCTTTCTCTCACACAAACACAAAACTTTGTCTCCTGGGGTCTCATTTCTCTCTACTATTCCCATGTGTGGCACTCGCACACCCCTCATACAGAGATGTATTTCGCTCCTTAGATATGAGAACATACGACTCTTCTTCTTCAATATCTCTTTCTCACACACAAACACAAACTCTGTCTCCCAGGGTCTCATATTTCTCCATTGTTCTCTTGTATGTCGCTCACACACACCCTCTCTCCCTAGAGATATCTTGCGTTCCCTCGTATGTCTCTCTAGCTATCACTCTCGTTGTGAAATATCTTTCTCTCTCGCAGACACAAAACTCCGTCTCTCTGGATCTCATTTCTCTGTGATATCTGTTTGTATGTGACTCACACGCACCCTCTCTCTATCTCTCTCACACCCACACACATAACCCAGCCTTCTGATCCACTCGACTCCTATCTCTAACGCACACTAGCTAGCATCTTTATCTTTCTATTTATCTGTTTCTCCATCAACCTTCTTTCTCGTCCTCACTCTTGATTCCTATCACGCACACTACATATGTTTCTCTCTACATGCAGTCAAGTGCCCTCTCACACACATATATAACTTCACCCTTTGAACCACCTGACGGTCATCTCCAACACCCAAACTAGCGGATGTCCCTCTAGCTAGCATCTCCATCTCTGTATCTATCTGTAGTTTCTCCGTCAACACTTCTTTCTCGCACAGAGTCTTGCTTCCTATCACCCACACTATATATGTCTCTCCATACATATGCATTTATAGGTTGGTCCCTTTTGCACAATCGTTGCGCCTCACTCCCTCTGCTCGCCATAGATGCATGCTCCAGCCCACGCCACTATCTCTTAAAGACAAAAACACATGCTCAATTGTCAGGACTTCTTCCATGCATTCTCACATGCATGCATATTGTCATACCGATCCGTCTCTCCCATGTCGTTGATCTTATGTCTTATTTCTTTTATCTCGATCATGCGCGCGCACACACATCCCACGTATACATGTATACCTCTCACACATGCACGTTCAAGGTCTCTATGTCTCCATACGTAGTTAATTACCCTCAATCCTAACGCCACATCGAATCGTTCTCCTCTTTTGTGCACATAACTTCCGCCTGGATGGGTAAAACACACACTCACACTTAACAATCTCCTTCTAGCTACCCCCTGCCTCTCACTCTTCCCCTATATCCCCGAAACCAATAAGACCATCCCTTAGTTCAATTCCCGCCTACATGCACCATCGATATATAATAGTCTTCCTCGGTGTCTCTCGAACAAACACGTTCTCTCGAAGTCGACTCCTCTCACGCGCGCACACCTTCTCTTCCCTCTCTACGGGCATTTTCTCTCTCGCAGCCCATCGTTGGTGGCCTCTGCCATACACATCACCTCTCTATGATGAAAGCCATTCACACTTAAATTACATCCGCCACAGAGGACCCCGCGACACACACACACACACACGCACCCCCCAACACACACACTAAGACTCCATCTCTCTCTCTCTCACACACACACGCAAGCACGCACGCCCCCCCACACACACACTAAGACTCCATATCTCTCCCTCTCTCTAACACACACACAAACTAAGACTCCATCTCTCTCTCTCTCTCACACACACACCCCACACACACACTAAGACTCCATCTCACACACACATGCTCTAGGCGGAGCATTTGTTCCTACCACCCTTCATCCAACCTTACCCCTATGATAAACAATCACCTTTATTTACTTTCATAACATGGACAAATTCCACTTTACTTTAGTAGTCAGCAAACTTATCATATGTACCCTTATAAAAAACGAGTTGGTGGTGATGGTGTGCCTGCCATCTTGTAATACAGACCGTATGATCTATATCTGAGGATAGAAAGCAAACTATGATAATTTTACAAAAGATACCGGCACCTCTCTCCACATCATTATCTCCCGCAACCTCATTGCTCAGCAATTAAAAAAGGAATAAGTCCTGGAACAATCTAGCATGCATGGTGGCCGCTGCCGCCTGCCGGCGCCGTCCATCCCCATGCCTCCGCCCATTCCAACCACCAGTCACCACCACGCTCCACTCCTCCTCGCCTTATCTCTCATCTTTCATTTTTTCGATGACATTCTCGAGATACCAGTTTTCCGATAAAATTCTTGAGATATCATTAGTTTTTACACATGGGATTACTCCTGCATGGGTCAATCACAACAGGTGTTCTGTAAAAAAATGCATATTGATGCTCTGTGCAATGCATGAGAATCTTGCTTGTAATTATATAATGCAAATCACGAGAATGAAGTGACATTTTTTGACACAACCACGTTAACATGGCCACGTAAATCACTAGTTAAAGTAAATACCATTATACTTATATCCCGATGCAAAAGGTTGAGAACATGTCCGAAGAGTAGAGTCGCACACACGCACTCTGTCTCTCAGAATCTCTCACACACACACCAGTTACGTGACGCCCACTTAAGCAGACATGTATGTTGCAATTTGTGCACCCGCGGGTACACGTGATGCTGCGCATTTATTTAAGCCGGAAGGCGAACCCAAACAGTAGCTGCATTCATTCCCCTCCCGCCACCTCTTCTCTGGTCACCGTCGCCCGATAGCCATGGGCCGGCCGAAGGTAACAACATACGCCATACTCCCGCCGGAGCGGCGCTTTAATATGGAAATTTTAGTGGTCATGCATGCATCTTTTTGTGCTAGCACTCCTATATAAGGGTTGACCGGTCGCTTCCCGCGGACGTGCGCGGGCGGTGGAAGAGGACGGAGAAGGGAAGCGGGCTGTGGAGTAACGTTTTTTACCACAATTTCTTTGGAAACTGAGTGCAATAATTGAGTTGTTTTGCAAACTACCAGTACTACACCTGAAACGGTTCAAAACCTATACTCCCTTGCCAGCGCGTGCTTCCCGTGTGAAACGGTCAGCGTCGCCCTGGAGCATCAGTGCCACATTAATGCCCGGCCAGAGCGGAGGCGACCTCTCACTGGCGCCGGCTTTGAAGTGGCACGACGGCCGAGAGAGCGCCGCTTCCCAGTGCACGTGACTGCTCCGCGTCGAGACTGGCCATAGGCCCTGTTTGGATCCATGGGTTAGAGTTAGTTTGAGCTAGTTGGGGCTCAAATAGCCCTAAACTATCCAAGCATGAGGGTTTAAATTGGAGCAAGTTGCACCGAATCCACCAAAAAAACTATCCCACCCAAGAGGTGCTAACTGGAGATAGTTCTCATTGGGACCACTGAAAAATCACTTTTCTCTCTCCATGAAGTGCATTTATTGTCAATCTAACCCTGTCACCCAAACACCTCTTTGGCTACAGTTAGTTCAGGGTTAGTCATGAGTTAGTCTAACCTCTAGCTAAGTTAGAGTATCAAACAGGAGCAGTATAGGACATGCAAGTTGCTCAAAGCATACAGGCAAATTCGTACGTGAAGGGGTTTTTTCTTTTTGAAAACAGAACGTGAAAGGAACTTTTTTTAGAATGCTCTTCGCATGTCGCTAACATGTGATAGTTAACCGACCTCAATAGACGGCAGAAACGCCAGCCTGCCGCACTTCGATAGAGACGAGAAGGGAGAAGCGATACAGGCTGCTGGATTACTAGAGATAGGTGTCGCACGGAAGCCAAGAAATATGGTGATAGCATGGGTTAGCCATGTACTAGTATGATACTACATTGGGCTGCCGTGTTTCGTTCTCTTCCAGTCCACTGTGGAGATGATTGGTTAATTTTATATCGCTGAATAATATTAAATATTATGAGTGCAGACGCTCCACCACGAGGTTCCTTGCTCCTTCTCGGTCGTCCGGAATCTATGTTCTTCCACTCTATTTTTTTTACGTGAGCTTTGTTCATCCTTTTGCCAACACGCGAGACATCTAGCATCAAGGTGCACGTGTTATGCAAGGATTGTTCCATCTATATGAAGAACACGTGGGACTGGAACTACGAGACGAACATGTACCCAGGAGTGGACGTACGAACCTGAGTAATGTAGCGCAGTAAGTGTAGTAGAAAGGCACAAATGGTATGAACATGCGTGGCATATAGGGTGAGTTTGGTTGCGTTCTCGTCTCAGCATAGTTGTTCCCTCTTCATGCATGCTCAACTCAACACCCCTCTTCATGCATGCTCTCTTCATGCATGCTTCTAGTGTATTTGTGCTAAACTAGTGTGGACTCATGCACCCTCCATACACTCTACCAAACACCCAAAAGTAGGTCGAGAAGGGAACTCTTGGGTGGCATTTGTCTCTTACTACATACTACCACTAAATGTTGTACGTGCAATGCACGGTGATGTTATGGAGTACGTGCCTAAGTACTCTACTACTACTATATTAGTTGGAGGCACATATTAACTTTTATATTTGTTTACGTGTATGCCCCGAGACCTTCCAACTAGACGTGTCTTTGTCTCCAGGTCGCACTTTGTATCATTCATACCACTAAGTACTACTACATGTGGTCTCCGACCCAGAAGTGGAAGAAGTGGAGACGCTCTACCACGCTGTTTTTTTATGCTGGGCTCTACCACGTTGTTCATGTCCCACTCCTTTCGCTGACGTGTGGGACATCCAACACGTGCCGTGTTTGGCACCCTTCGTCGTAAGAGTTGAAACGCTAGCATTCATCAAAAAATAAAAGTAATTATAAATCGGCAGTGATACTATTTTTTTGTGAACCAATCAGCAGTGATACTATACCACGCGGTTTCCTTGCTCCTCGATATCGGAAAGAATACTTCCGTTCGCCAACATGTGGGACGTCGACCATCCTGGTCCACTTGCCATGCACGCAGAACTCCAAGGGTGTCACCCAGGTCGTCGCGCCATAGTAACAATGACTAATGAGCCATCAAATCACAGGCCCACTTCCCACTTTGAAGTTTCTTGGACGAAGGAACCATCATGACTTTGTTGAATTCCGCTTCTTGAAGAAAACTACTATACCAGCAGTACTGCTAGCTACAGTAGTTACTCCAACAAAGGCCTCCTTTCGTTCATAGGATAGGAATATGAAAATCATAGGAAGTGAGATGACATGCATCTCAATTCTTATAGAGAAAGAGATGCCATTTGATGCTTAGGATAGGAATTTTTCCATTTAGTCTAGGCTAATGTACTGGTAATTTGCTCTAAAAACTACAGTAGTAACTAGTAGTACTGGTACATGCTCGTACTCAGACACACACACACACGCACACACACTAACTACTAGTACTACTACTTCTCACATGTTGGCCAGACGTCGTCGTTCTCCTTCCCAGCTTTGTCGGTGACACCCCACCGTGCTTGGATCTCTGCCGACCTCTCCACAGCTGCGCGTGCATCCTTTTCTTTCTTGTGGCAGTGGGCCTCTCTTTTCTTGAGTGCTTTCTGACTTTTCCGCTCCCTCTGTGCGGCTTTGGCCGCCTCTTGCTCTACCGCCCATTCGGCCTTGGCATCTTCAAATTCCTCCCACATAGTTGTGAGGTCGCGAGCGGCGATGAACTCGGCACGGCGGGATGCCATCGCTTCCCTACCATTTTGTGTGTGGTCGTGGGCGGCAAGGAACTCGGCGCGGCGGGATGCCATCGCTGCCTTACCGGTTAGTATGTGGCGCGGTGCCATGAACGATGCTTGGTGAGAGCTCTGGGGTGGAGTGGCCGGACAACCGTATAGTGCATTGGTTTGTCAAGAGCTCAAGGACATAAGACGAAGCAAATTTGGATTCCCCTTCAATCCTGGTCATTTATTACCGAGTAAAATGCATTGGCGGTCATCGTACTTGTCTTGATAGCTCACTTTGATCATTGTATACGAGATATGGTGATTATACGGTCACTGGATCAGCGTATAGCTCCGTATTTGTCTGGTTGACCAGTCAAACAGTCCGCATGTGCCTCATCAGCTCGTGTTCTTTATCTATCTACGCGGCCCTACCTGTCAATGGAGAAAGAAATACTGTAAAAACCAAAATTATGCTAGAGTCCGGACCGCTTCCGGAGCCCGCTCTCACCGCCCTGGCCCCTCAAGATGCCAGCTGCCCGCCGCATGCATGCATAGCAAGTAGTACTCCTTATGTGGAGGAGAGAGAGGCATTGACAAAGTCAAGGAGTGGGCTCTGCAAGAGCCCGTCTCTACACGTGCTCCTAGATATAAAAAATAATTCTAAAAAAGGCATAAAAACAATTGTGTCTTAAAAAAAGAAAGGTAAAAAACATTTGAGAGGAAATAGATAGAGATAAAGTGAGAAAAAGCTGTAACCTGGGCATTACATGAGGAAAGAGGGAGTGGTGCACATGCCAAGTTCACTGGGCTGCCGTATTTCACACTCCTCCGCCATAACAGTGGAGACAATAGTTTTCATCAAAAATAAACAATGAATACTCGTTGCTCATCCTCTATATCAGAAAGAATACTTTCATTTGCCGACATGTGGGACGTCAACCATCCTGGTCCACCTGCCATGCACAAAATTATCCTGGTCTACCTCGGTCGTATCGCAGGCCCAACCTTTCCCATTGTAAGTTGTTCGGACGAAGGAACCATCATGACTTCGTTGAATTCCGCTTCTTCAAGGAAACTTACTGTACCCGCAATACTGCTACCACATGTGACGACTGGACGACACTGTACCACGTCATATCACTGATACCCACTAGGCCAAACTAGCCCTCCTAGGTCATCTATTTTGGAACGGAGGGAGTATGTCTCTGCACTGCTATTATTTTGTGTTGCATGTCATATCACTAAAACCCACTAGGCCAAACTAGCCCGCCTAGGTCATTGATCGCTAAGCCTACAATTTTAGGAGCTAGGGCTATTGGTCGATCAACGAGGGATAAGTATAAGCGTACCACGAGCTCATCAACCCCAACGTTTCTCTTCAGTGAGTGTTTTGCAAGTACTATAGCTCGCACAGTAGCTAGCCTACTAACACCAAGAATCATCAAACAAGCCCTGCTGATATGATAAACAGTTCAAACTTACATCTAATCATGCCATATATTACATCAAAAGCTGGTGAGGATACATCTGTTTCCATAACTTGGAGAGGGTTCGCATGATTCATCGCATGATTCACTATCAAACAAAAGTAGCAAGATCCGCCCACACAAGACAGTGCACTAGCCCTAAGATGGTTTGATAACACGCATCGTTCTGGTAATTAAACACAGGGCAATGCAAACTACCCTGAAGGATTAGCGCGACCAACTATTTCTTGTCATTGATCTCTCGGGCAATGACCACATCAAGGACAGCGGCATGGGAATCAATTTCTGGGGCGATGTCCGCAGGACTGACTGCGACATCGGAATCAATCTCTGGGGCGATGTCCACAGGATGGACAGCGGCATCGGAATCGATCTCCGGGGCGATGCCAACAGGACGGGCCACAACATCGGAATCATCAAGGACGTCCACCGGCACCTGCACAACCCTAACATATTAGCAAGCACATTGCAAATAATCAAAAACCACAACTATGGTAATAAGCCATTATTTTTTACTTGTGCGGCTCACCGGGGGATCTCATCCCTCTGGGGGCCATCTCCTCGTCCTCGATGGGGGCCATCACCTTGCCAGGGGAATACTACTTCTCAATGGCGACTATCTCCTCAAACTCGGTCTTGAGCCTCACATAGGTGGCAATCAGAGTTCCTAGGGTAGGCACGGTGGGGCCCTTGCTATTCTTCCAACTTTCTTTGAGGAGTTCGTCCGCCAACGTCCTCAACTCTTGGGCCAGTGCTTGTTTCTTGGAGTTCTTCGTCTCCATGGGTTGGCCCGCCAACATGGTCAACTTGTTGGTCGGTGCTCGCTTCCTGGAGATCACTGTCTCCAGTGGGTTGTCCGCCGGCAACTCTTTGCCTAGTGCTCCAGGATCCATCAATGAACTGACAAACAAAAGGCAATCGAAAGGAAACCACAATCACAATGAAAACAGGAAGAGAATAGGATGTGAGAATCGGTCGGTGCTTCGCAAAAAGAAGATTCTTGGAATGAAAATATAGCAGCATAACTGATTCGCCCACCTTTCCTTCGTCGGTACAGAAGAAAAATGGCAGAAGTGAGTAGCCTGGAGTGAGGTTTTCTTCAAGAAAGGGAAGAAAGGGCTTGAACGAGCGTTCTAGTGAAACGATGGTTGCTTCATCCAGTCCAACTTGGAGGGAACCTTACCACTGCTGGTAAAGGTGTGGGTTTTGTGATATGACGGGTCATGACGGCCACACTGGGGTGACAGGTGAGTCTCGACTGTAGCACCTCGCTGTGATTTGGTGGATGGCACGCGGGCCCGGATGCTTTGAAATGTCCCGCATGTAGATAGAGCAGCTAGTCATATAGGAGTGATCAATATTGTGCACCGCGAGCAAGGCGGAGAGGAAAACAAGAGAACTACGTAATTAATGCATGAGTTTAATTAGGGTAGTTTTGTAAAGTATGAGATACATTCCTCCAATCGCAAAATGCCTTGGTTCATGAGATTTGAGATTTGAGCCCTATAAACCAGAAGGGAGGGAGTACTGCACACGGTGTAGTCTAATCACTTGTTGAAATCTCTAGAAAGGCAAATACTCCTTTCCGGTTTACATGGCTATACTACTCCCTCCGTCTAGGTGTGTAAGTCATCTTACGAAAACCAAATAGTCCCAAAACACTTAGGCGCGGTGCATTAACTTCTACCTTGTTTCTTGTTTCTTGAAATATCAACCAATAAGAGATGAGAGGTGTGCATGCTTTTAATGACTTGCAATAGCTAGTTCATTGCATGCAATGCTATTAATTAGCAAATAAACATTGGTGACCCCAGGAGGAAACGGTGGTAAGCGCATGGACCTATGCAGAATGAGTATCAACCAATGGATAATGGAGTTTAATTGTTAAACAATAGCAATTTTGTCTCATGCAAGAGCCTGGCTAGTACTCCAAGGAACCGCACCACGCACTACAAAAAAAGACACATCCGTGACATTTTGGGCCGAACGAATTTTTTTTCTGTCATACATATGACACTTCTATGACGATAATTGTGACAAAACCCGGTATCATCATAGATGTGGTGGGCTCCTACTTCTATGACAAAAAATCATGACAGAAAATGGGCTTTTCGTCCTGGGCGGGCCAAAGACGCAGCTGCATGACATTCTTTGGGCCGTCCATGATGGAAAAAACCGTCGTAGAAGCAAGGGGGAGGAAAATTTTGGGGAGTTCCCGGTTACGGTGGGAGGTCGGGGGCCGAGCGATGCGCGTTTCTCTCGTACACGTACGCGCGTGTGTGCGAGGCGTTGGCTCTAACTGAACCCGAGCGTGGCGTTGGGCTCTAACTGAACCCGAGCGATTGCACTGCAGGCTACTCGTTACTGAACCCGAGCGGTCGATCGATGGCTGTTAACTGAACCCGATCGAGCGATTCCTTCGCTACTGCTAAAAACTGAAGTCGATCGATGCTGCCTCTGGATGAACAGTGAGCGTTGCGGGGGGTGGATGAACAGTTCCCGGTGGGGGTGGATGAACAGGACCCCGATCGATCAAGCCGGTTGGGGCTGGATGAACAGGACCCCGTGGAGGGCTGGATGAACAGGACCACCCCGTGGAGGGCAGGATGAACAGTAGACGGTGGAGGCCAGGATGAACAGTACCCCGTGGAGGGGTGGTTGAACAGGAGCCCGTGGAGAGGGCTGGTTGAACAGTAGCCGGTGGAGTAGCGCGCGGTGGAGGCTGGATGAACAGTCGTAGGTGGAGGCTGGAGGAGGTCGACGGTGGATGAACAGTAGCTCGTGGAGGCTGGAGGGGGTCGACGGTGGAGATGAACAGTATCCCGTGGAGTCCTGTTTTGCGGTACGCCACACCCCTCCCGATGAACAGGACCCCCGTTTTGACCATAGGAGGTCCGTTTCATCCGTTTTGCGGTACGCCACACCCCTCCCGATGAACAGGACCCCCGTTTCGACCGTAGGAGGTCCGTTTCCTCCGTTTTGTGGTACGCCAGACCCCTCCCGATCAACAAGATCCCGTTTCGAATGTGGTCGGTCGAACACAAGGCCGTTTCCTCCGTTCTGCGGTACGCCAGGCCTCGTTTCCATTGCCTATTCCGTCCAAGCCCTCCCAATGAACACGATGCATTCCGTTGCCTCCCCATGAACACGACGCATTCCGTTGCCTCCCCATGAACACGACGCATCCGTTGCCTCCCCATGAACACGACGACGACGATGTTTCTCCGTTCTGACCCAGCCATGTACACGAGCCCTGGCCGTACGTATGCGCGAGTAGGCGTTCGAGACCCCGCCCATATGTACACACACGTGGCCGTATTTTCTTTCTTACACCCTGGCCGCTGTACGTACGTGTACATGCTACGTGCGCGCCTCTACTACGACACGTGCGCGCCTCTACATCGACCAGTATATATGTACGTACACGTTCACGACCAGAATGACAATGCTACGTATGCTTCGACCAGGTGGGTCCCGACTGTCAGGCACTTCCTTGCATGCGAAGATGTAGCTGGTGGGTCCCAGCAGTCAGGGGCAAACATTTTTTTGCGCGAAATACAGTGGCCCATCCGGTGGGTCCCCGCTGTCAGGTGGAGGAATAATTATTTTGTGTGTAATAAGGAGGCACTTCCTTGCTGCGGCCGTGGACCCAGCTGTCAGCGTCTCCACGCATAGTACTCTTTTGATGGAAGTCGGTCGTTGACCACATTGACCACGCCGTGTCGAGAGCACCACGGCGGTGGACGACGGCGAGGCCTAGGAAGGGGACTACGCGGAGCCGGGGAAGACGCGGCAGTGGAAGCCCGCGCGGAGAGGAGTACGAGGGTTCACTGGTTCGGCTGCAGTGTGAGGCTGCCATCGCCGCAGGCCCTGGCCAGCTGTGGGAATAGTAGGGGCCGGTGAGGCCTCCGCGGCAGCACAGCCGGCCACGGGAGGCACGAGCATGCGGCACGATCTGCACTGCTTTGGGTGGCTGGAGCAAGAAGACCAGAGGTTGAAGAAGCACTACGGCCATTGGATGGACATCGTACGATCGCTGGAGCTAGAATCGTTCATATTGACTAAGTTGACAAAGCCCTTCGTCCCCGTCAACTTAGTAGGCCCACAAATCAGCCTCCCACCAAGGTGGATCCCAGCTAGCCAGGGGAGTATTCATTTTTTTGTGCGTAATAAGGAGGCACTTCCGGTGGGTCCGAGCTGACAGCGGGGGGGGCCGTTTTTTTCGTGAAATACGGTGGCCCGTCCGGTGGGTCCCAGCAGTCAGGGGGAAACGATTTTTTCACAAAATACTGGTGGCCCGTTTAGTGGGTCCCCGCTGTCAGGTGGAGGAATAATTATTTTGCGCGTAATAAGGAGGCACTTCCTTGCGGCTGTCGTGGACCCAGCTGTCAGCCTCTCCACGTACAGTACTCTTCCGATGGAAGTCGGTCGTTGACCACATTGACCACGCCGCGCCGAGAGCACCACAGCGGTGGACGATGGCGAGGCATAGGAAGGGGACGACGCGGAGCCGGGGAAGACGCGGCAGTGGATGCCCACGCGGAGAGGAGTACGAGCGTTCACCGGTTCGGCTGTGGTGTGAGGCTGCCGTCGCCGCAGAATAACAGGGGGTGTGGGTGAGTAGAGGGATGCCCTGGCCAGCGGTGGGAGTAGTAGGGGGCGTTGAGGCCTGCGCGGCAGCACAGCCGGCCACGGGAGGCGGGAGTAGGCGGTCCCGCCGGTGCTGCTTTGGCGGCTGGAGCAAGAAGATCAGAGATTGAAGAAACACGACGGCCATTGGATTGACATCGAACGGTTACGTCTGCTAGAATCGTTTGTTGACGTATATAATAACTAAAAAATCTTGCATACGCGTCAACTAAACAGGCCCACAAGTCAGACCACTCCCTCATTTTTTAATAATTTATATATAGCTCATGGCAACTTCTTATGCAATTTATTGCAGTCGTTTTTTTTGGTTGGCCAGGGCCAATTTCGCATATTTCTGTGGGTTCCAAACTATTTTTAATACCGAAATGTCCAGCCAGATTTAAAGTACTTTGAAGATATATTTAAATTAGGTTAATGCCCAGTGAAATAGGAATCTGAAAATGTAATATAATTCAGAAATTATAAAGTAATTGCCAATTTGTCATCTGTTTTTATATTTACAACCCATTTCATATTACTTTCAAGATTTGCAGGCGTCTTGAAAGAGTTGCAGCCCATCAGGGCGTAGAAAAATAAGTAGGCCTGGATTGGGTATTCTTCAAAAAAAATAAACTGGGCTCATTTTCACAAAGAAAAAATAGCTGGGCTGGTCACATGGTGAACATAAAATATAAGCCTAGGCTAGACAGGCCAGAGCCCAGTTCAAACCCTGCTCCGTCTCAACAATACCAAACAAAAAAATACTGCTCGAGTAGCTACGTCCCAAGTGTCAGCCGATCTTGTGTTGTTCTCTTGTCTATTGACTATATATGCTCCCAATGTCGTGGGTCCTAGATGTCAGGAAAACACTAGGAGGAAGCATTTTATTTTTCCATACGCTGACTTGGTGGGCCCCTACTGTCATCCTCTCCATGTACTTCTGCCGATTCCTGTTGTTTGTTGACCATGTTGACAATGCGAGAGGGCGGTGCCACGGCGAGCGCACCAAAGCGCGCGGAGGACGTCGGCGTTAATGATTTAGGAGACGGTGGGGCGACGATGCGTGCGCTGAGGCGCAGCCAGCCGTGGGAGGCGGAAGCAGGCGGCCCCGCCGGCGCTGGTTTGGTTTTGGCGGCTGGAGGAAGACAAGACTGAAGAAACACGACAGACTGTAGTACTTAACAACCTTAACTGAAACCAGCAGGGGCACTTAACAACCAAAGCTGAAAGCAGTATGAGTACTTATACTGGTTCAACCATACAAAGCATGCCTCGAACAGTGCTACTTCGCCTACAGTTAACCAAGGGTGAGGCTGCCAAGCCCTAGGACAAGGCCCAGGTGCCACCCCGCGCATCCACAACCTTTTGAAAGTGGCTTCATCTCGCAATGTGGTCAATAAATAGGATATTCGCTTTAGAGCCATGGAAAAGAATGAACATAATCTTCTGTCCTATTCTCCAAGATGGACGGGCCTTCATTATTTGAGACCACCCATGAATAAGTATCTTTTCACCTCCAAGGGGAATTGAGTAGGTCGACATAAACATCATGTTCTGACCAAGCGCAAGTCTGACCCAACCATGGTCAGGCATCTGTATAGGAACAATAGAACTCGGCAGTTCATGTTTCAAGAAGATCACAGCTGTAAAACTGTGTATAAGCAATAGTTTATGAACAACATATATAACAGAAAACAGCTCGTACCATAAGTTTCTCGACACAGTTGGACCTGTTCAACGAGTGCAGCAGTGGCACACATATCCCACGTGGCCTTCCACCATTGAAACGCCCCACAAGGACCTCAAGACGATCAATAAAAGTGTAGGAACTTGTGGATGTCGATCTAGTCAACTTCAGTGACATTAGTAACAGCCGAGTTATTGCAGAGTAACAAACGAGAAGACTGCTATACTCTGAAAAAACCTACACGTGCCACCAATTATAAGAAAATATTAGTTAGAAGTAGCATCTTCGTGAGAGATTCGTTGCTACTTATAAAGTTAAATTGTGATTAGTTAGACAGAATAGGTGGATTAAGAAGTAATCGAGGCAACAAGCAAGAACCAGATACAAAACTAACATGGATGAACAATTGGAATGACGTCGGGGTGGAAGATCGCAGTGAAGATGAGACCAGGTTCTGCTATTTCCATCAACATTCGTGCGCCAACTTTCAGTCTGTAACACTTGAGAAAGTTTATCCAAGTTCGGCCATTAAAAAAGCAGCTATCTTCTTGGTTCATGAACCCAACTCGGAACTTATATCCATGGCTTGTCTTCACTGTGACCATTAAACTAGTGTATTCAGTTATGGCAAGGCCGAGCATCTTGAGTTCATGTGTTCTGGCAGAGCAAATAATACACTGCAGGAAAAATAATATGAGAACACAGCATGTTCAAAAAAACCCCACCGTCTCGGATAGAAAAGAGGATTCTAGGAACATACTATGTGCGTTTCAAAATGCTGTGTTAGGATGAGAAGGAACAAGTGTGGCGTCTCGCCGAGGGCGCAGAAACCTATAGGGTACTCGCACTTTGGGCACTGCAAATGAAACACACTAGATTCAGTAGGAAGAAAAATGCATCAACGGCGGCGGCTGTCATCCTAGGATTACCTGCGACCAAGGGACTTGGGTTTATCGGGGATGGATGAAGAATTCGTACCTGGTTCTCCATGAGAAAACCCTATGCAATCGTCGAGAGGGGGTTTTCTCTGAACAAGCAGACGAGGGAGAAAGGGATTCAAGCCCAGTGAAATATTGCCGCTTCATCCGTCCAGCTTACTGCTAAAGCTGGAAAGGGGGGTTGTGAGTTGACGGCTCATTGGGCATTACTACGGCGCTACGACTGGGGTGTGTCTACCGTGAAGTTGTGCACTCTAATTTGTGCATATGGCACGTGGACCCCGTTGCCGGTTGCCCCACATATCAGTGAAAGGAAGTAGAAAGATAGGAGTAACTAGTTACACATAAATATATTTTTTGACAGAGAGATACTCCCTCTGTAAAGAAATATACAAATCTTTTATATCACAGGCTCACCTTGCCGAGAAAAATACTCCCTCTGCAACGCACGGGCATTATGGGGGTTCAGCTGAGAATATAATACTCAGATGTTTTTTTGAGGGATAAAAGCTGCTTTATTGAAGATTAACAATCATAGGTATACAAATAATTTCAGGGGTTCCTGTGAGCCAAAGATGGCGTCCACAGGGCAAAGTAGCAGCTTTTGCGAGCACATGCGCTTCAACATTACACTCGCGTTTTTCATGTATGATCTCCATGGTTTGGAACATATTCTTCTTCATCTTGATCTCGTCCATAATAACTTTGCTGGGCCCCAAATATGCCTCTCCGATATGCTTGACTGTTGCTGAACAATCGATGCTAATCTAAACTTGTTGCAGGTTTAAGTCAAGAGCCAGAGATAGCCCCTCGCAACATGCCATTGCCTCTAGGATCTCTGGATCAGTAACACTTTCACACACCAGTGTCGATGCTCCAAGGAAGAAGCATGTATGATCCCGGCTCACAACTGCCAAGGCTCCCCTTTCACCATTGCGAGATAACGCAGCATCAACATTCATCTTCTCCCAACCCACAGCAGGAGGAGGACGCCACTTCTGCACTGAGCTAGTGCTTCTCGAAACCAGGTTCTGGACTTTGGGTCATAGGCCGACCCTGCGCTTTTCATATTGCAAGCGATCGGTACGGCGCTGGTTTTAGATGCTGTCGCAAGGCGAATACACAAAATTGAATAAAGCACGGCAGCTGTTGGAATGAAATCAAACGACAGTTCCTAACCAGCAATCAGAGTTGCAATTCTATCAACGATATACCATGTGATAAATAATACTATCATACTACTTATACACACATGACACTTGTTTCACCATGCCAGATTATTACATCAAAATCTCTCGGAGGATAGATCAGTTAGGCAGTTGCGTGCTGCTACTGAAGAATTTCAAAGTTGATTTGGACCAGCTCTCCTTGCCGAGAAAGTTCGATTTTGACATCATCCCCTACCGCAAGATATGATTTAGATTTGAACCTTGACCATCCTTTAGCATCAATCATCATGCGACCATCCTTTGTACTTATGATATATTGAGCAGGTTCATTCACACCAAGGCTGCGCATGGTAAGAGAAACTTGGCCGCAGTCGCCCGAATTGTTGAACGACTCCCTCGTTGCTCTAGGAATTCTCTGTTTGCAAACAAGAAGACATAACCAAACAGTTAGATCAACACAGTGAATCATGTGAAACAACATGGAAAGAAAAAAGAACGAAGTACTTGGGCGGCCAATGCTTACCAAGAAGGTGGACATGTCGGTTTTTGTAAGGACTTTGGTATATGAAGTGCGAACTGCAGCCCAGTCTGTTGCCGGTGCAACTGCACGGGCTGGAGCAGATGCAAGTGCAAGTGTTGGTGCAGCTGCCGAAGCCGCTGATGCTGCCGGAGATGGTGCTCCTTGTAGAGCTGGTGCCGGTGTCGGAGCAGGTGCCGGTGTCGATGCCCGATCCTTCGGTAGATCAGACTGATCTGCTGACGCGGTCGGTGCCCAATCCTTAGCTGGATCAGACTGAGCTGCTGCCGCTGTCAGTGCTAGAGCAACTGTCGGTGCTCGATCTGTGCGAGACAGCGGCGATCGTGTCTGGTCTGCTATGATCAGCTTTCTAACTTGACTAGGATCCGTGACCGTGATCCAGTCTTTTTCTTCATTTCTTTTAAACGTGAGAAGGACTAACTGTGGCGTTTTTGTTAAACCAAACTGCAGTTCATCATAGGGATTCAGCTTGTACTCAGACAACAGACTGATCTAACTTTTTCCAGTAATATAAGTGATGGACAGTGCCTTCGTTACTGACACGACATAAGAAGTGAAACCTGCAAATATAGCCATCGTAGAGCAAACCAAACGGTTTATTCTGTGATGAATGTCACATGGAAAAACCTGCATCCTAAAATTGCAGGAAAAGAAAGAAAACATGACATTAAATCAATAAGATTTAGACAGTAAATCAATAAGATTTACTTGATGTGACACGAGTGAATCCTTACCAGGAAATCACTATGTTGAAGTACTAAACAGAAGATTGATCATTCAACTACGCATGGCATGCAGGGGCCCCGCCTACTCCCACAAGCAGGACAATCCAAAGGTCGTGACAAATCGTATGGACCGAACATCCATGGGGCTGGAAATCCTGGTGGGTGCGATAAACCCTGCAATGCATACAGATATTGGAGTGTAACCATAATTGATAGACCGTCCTCACAAAAAATATGATATGGATACTTCAAAATATACAGACTGAATTGAGTGGACAGACATTAACATAGACCTTTCTCAGGACTGACCACACACCAAAAGCGGCAGTACTAATAAACAATACAGGGTTGACAAACACAAATCAAGTACTGAACAATAGTACTTACTACAGACAAGCAAAGTTGCACTAACTAAACTATGCAGACTATTTTTTTGCCACCGACCTACGGGATGAACCCCGCATAACTGACTAGGCCATGGACTTCGTGTGAGATGTCTACATGCACCATCACCATCATGTCAACCTTGGAGAACCTAACAGAGTGGTCATTCCACTCATAAACATGATGATGAAGACATGCCGCATCAGATTTGTTGGGAAGCTTTACAAGAACCACACCCTTCGTAATCGAAGGCACAGCCAGGAAATTGTTGTGGTCAAGTACAGCCTCGAGAACACGCCTGGCAACAATGCTACAGGAAAACACTAGTTCAGGACACGTGGCGACAAGGACACAACAGCTGGATAGTTCAGCAGTAGAACTCATCATCAGGTCTTCCAGTTCACACGACATGACTTTGAGAACTTCATCTCCACCGCGGACCTGGTTCTAATTCAAACAGAAACCATATTTTATTACTACCTCCGTTCAGAAATATAAGATGATTTTCGATATTATACTCCATATATGACTACATATACGCACAGAAATGAGTGAACAAAGACACTAGAACATGTCTTCAAAGGCATGAGAGCAGAGGGATTACATGCAATATCCATAACACAAGTTACTGAGGCAAATATACCCTCTTAAAAGGTAGCATTGATGTTCATAAAGTACTCCCTCCGTCCCAAAATTCTTGTCTTAGATTTGTCTAGATACGGATGTATCAAGTCACATTTTAGTATTAGATACATCCGTATCTAGACAAATCTAAGACAAGAAATTTGGGACAGAGGGAGTAGTTGAAAGTAATCTATAAGAAATCAGTGTCAACCTCTCGCATGTTTTGGTCAAAAGAGGAATTTAGAACCGTCATTTGGCACACAAAAATCACATGCAAGATCACCCAGAAAGTTGTACTACTAGTACTAGTACTGCGTGTTAGATGAAAAAACACGATCAAGATCGAGAAAAAGATCGTCAAGAAAAGATATTACCTGGACTTGCTTAATGAGGGATCCCGGAGAGGGGGGCTTGGACAGGGCGATGGCTTTGAGCTTGTCTATGGTAGTCTCGGCGGGGTGCTTGCGCTTCTTCGTACCATGAGCCTCGACGGTTTTGGCCGGAGCCAAGACGTCACTTCGGCCGGTGCTCCAGCGTCCATCAAGAAACTGTCAAATAGAAATAAAAGAAAAGAAACCATAATCACAAACCCAAAAGAAGAAAAGAGAGGGAGGTATAGGATCAGTCTCGGGGTTGCAAGACCGGGCCTTGGCCAGAATCAACACCATTGATGCGCTCACCTTTCCTTCTTTGGGAGAGAAGAACAATGGTAGAAGCAGGTCGGGGTTTTCTTGAAGAAATGAGGAAAAAGATGAGGCAGAAGCGAGGGTTGGGTAGAGACGAAACCGAGAGAGAAGAGTGAAATGATGGTTGCTTTGTCCGTCCAACTTACTGCTGGAAAGGAGGGGGTTTTGTGATTTGACGGCTGATTAGGCATTACTGCGGTGCTTCGATCGGGATAGTCTACCATCACTCTACTACAGAGTAATTTAGTGCATGGCTAGTGGACCCCGATGTTGGCTGTCCCACACGTCGGCGAAAGTGAGTACTTTAGTGCATGGCTGGAGGAGGATCCGCACGGTAGAGCGTGTCCACTGTTTTTCAGAAGAAAAAAATAATTACAGCAAGCGTTTCCTCTCTTACGACGGAGGAGTGCGAAACACGGCAGCCACTTGAACATACACAGTGCTCCTACTACTAGGCATGTGCAGTGGTTCATACGTCAGTACTACACAATCTTGTTGCTAGTGTAGTAAGATATGACGATAACAAATGATGTTGTGCACATGTCAACTACTCCTATATGTAACATAGTACCGCTTTTTCGACTGTCCGGTCGAGAATGGACGGTGAGATCAATGTTAACAGAACTAGGTCCACAGCGCACAGAGAGTACGGTGCTACAGTACTCCACGAAACATGAACCACATGAAGCACAAATAGTGTTAGGCAGGGTGTATGAAGGGTGCACGGGATGGGAGCAAAAGTTCCTTTCTCGACCCACTTTTGGGTGTTTGGCAGAGTGCATGAAGGGTGCATGAGTCCACACTAGTAGGTTGACAAAAATACACGAAGAGGAAACAACTATATTGAGATGAGAATGCAACCAAACACACCCACACGCTTTGTGCTACAGTGACTGATCTGCACCGTCTGAGTTTGATTCAATGGTCATGTTGCACCAAGACATGGACATGCCCATGCAGAGGGTTTTGCCCGACGGACGGCATCGTCGCGCTGGCATGATGGTAGGCATCGCACAGCCGCAACACGTGTGTGGCAACTTGGTTCAACAAGTGGCTGAGGCGATCCTGGACCTCGTTACGATCGGCCCGCTCGTGCTCCAGCCGGCTCCCCTGACGGCCTATCGTATCTCCCGCTTTCTGCAGCAACGCCGCCGATGCCTCGAGCATCTTTGTGGTGGACGCCTGCTGCTTTTGAAGCTCCATGAACTCCCGCACATAACGGAGGAGCATGGCACTCCTCTCCTCCTTGAGCTCACGGAGCTCCATGTCCTTGGCCCTGAGCTCCACATCGTTGGCATGGAGCTCCTATGTCAGGAGCCTCACCTTGGACTCCGTGATCTGCTGCGCCGCCATGGCACCAGGTAGAAGCAATGGGGAGAGGAAGCAAAGGGGGGCAAACGGCTGAAAGGCAATGCAATCTACGGGAAGGCAGAGGGAGCGGGGAATCTTTTGGTTTTCACCATGGTAAAACACCAGTAGACGACTTCTCACATCAGGGAGCAGTGGGTACAGGCGAAGTCATCGTGACTAATTGCTGCCGCACCTGCTCCCGTCAATCAAAAAATTAAAAATCCTATCGCGCCTGCTCCCGTTAATCAAAAAAATAAAAATCATGTCGCACCCAAACACCAGAGCAACGCCGCGGTGGATATTTAAATTTACCTGCCGGCAAGTAGATAAAAAAGGGGTGAAAAACAAATGTGGCAGCGGCCTAGCTAATCGGTCAAACTAGCCCAACTAGCTAGCCACCGTGCTTCACTGATGTACTCGACGGGAAAGGTGGTCTTTCGTGATTTGACGACTCATTTACTTGCTTCGGTGCTACAACCGAGGAGGACCCAGAAAATGCGCGGTAGGGCGTCCCACGTCAGGAAGAATATATGTGTGCACCACCCGGGAGGACCCCGAAACCGTGCGGTAGGGTGTGCCACGTCTCGGCATGGAGGAAAAATGTGCGTGTAAAAATATACTGTATCAGACGTAGTAGAGTACCTATGGTTCGACCTCAGGACCCAGCTAGTCGGTTGAAAACACCCCACTAGCCACACAGCTTCATCATGCAAACGTGGCACGGAGGATAGATGTGGTTAGCTCCGTCTCGACCAGCCACAACGTCTCTTGTTCTAGGCGATTCTTCTATTTTCCAAGTTTTTTTTAGTTGTAATAACACCATGGCAAGCTAGCGCCACTCTTCATGTGTGCCTGTGCAAAGGTTAGACGATGGAGAGACGAGAGATTGAGATTGCAGACCTGGGACCCACCAGTAAGTGAGATAATGGTCATGCACGTGTTGACGAGGCACTCCCTCTACTCTACTCAACGCAAGTACTGTACAAAATAAAGTTATGGGACAAAGCCAACAACCATTCATTTTTTCAGGCTATCGACTTACGCTTTGTAGTCCAGGTTGCCAGTTAGAATCTAGTCTTTCAGATTTGTTAGTTTTAGGTCCAAATTTGATTAATGACAAGTGGGACCCCCGTGTGTTGTTCCGATATTTCAGTGTAGGATGGTTTTTCTGAACAAACACTTTGCGCGGTTAGACAAGTAATGGCATGAGTTACACGTTTTTTGCAAGTTTACGAACAAAAATGATAGCGGCATAGAATATCACATCCACCCCGCAGCTTAGATACTATGGTGATACGAGTTTTTACACCGTTGGAAGTGAGATCCAATTGCTTGGGAGTAGTCTTTATAATTATGCACAATTTCCAAACTCTCCAAAGTTTTTTTTGCAAATAAAATATTCAGGCCTCATGTGTGCCGCTGCATCTTCGATCCAACGGCTCCCTGGTGCTCATATTAGGTGCTCCCCGTAGCTTAATTACCCGCTATGGTGATTGGAGTAGTTGTGGGCCGAATGCTACGAAAATATAATCTAAACCGACCGGGATAAATGCCTACACAAATTAATCCAAGGTTGGAGTGCCCCTCGCAATGTAAATAGCTCCGGCTTTGCAAGGGATGGAGAGGTAGTAGCTTCAACGCGTGGAAGATACGGTGTGAGAAAGCGAGGTCAATCGAAAGACATATAGATAGAGAGACTAAGTGAGTGCGGTCCAACATTCATAGAACAAATATATATATGCTCTGGAGAGATATTGTCCGATTGAGCTTTTTGGCAAGGGTGAGGGCTGTAAGATAGAGCTTGAGAGATGATCCAGTCACAGACGTGTAGATATATTTTGTGCGTGAGAGGAAGCAAGGTCAAACAATCACATAGGGTCGCCGTGCAATCGAAAGAGTGAGACGGGTTGGAGAGAGTGACCTACATAGACGATGTGCATGAGAGAGTATACAATGTGAATAGGTCGAACTGGGCTCAACATGGTGATATATAGTTTTTGTCCAAGAAAGAGCGAGGTCAATTGAGACATGCGGAGAGAGAGAGAGAGAGAGAGATTGAGTGAGCGTGGCCCACCATGAGGTCGAAAGAGTGGTGGCGGCTTGGATGGACTGACCTAGATAGACAATCTGTGTGAGAGAGTATAGAGTGTGTCGATCGAGGCCCGAACAGGGAGATATATCATTTGTCTGTGAAAGAAAACGAGGTTAAATGAGACTCAAATAAAGAGAGCGAGATTGAGTGAGTGTGGCCCGCCGTGTGGAAGAAAGAGTGAGACAGTCTCGAGGGAGTGACCTAGACAGTCTCGAGGTTGGGGGCTAGATAGGCAATGCATGTATTTAGCGTGAGAGGGTGAGAGGGAGAGGGGGGAGAGAGAGAGCTCGACATGGGGTGCAATGGCGGGTGTGTGAGGTAAATACATTTGGTAACAGAGTGGAAAAAGGGGTTGTGTAGTTGAGAGACTAAGAGATCGAAACATGGAGAGAAAGAATGAATGTGTGTTGGAAACCGATAGCTTCCTAAGGTGGTTAGGAGAGGAAGATTGACCGATACAGGAAGTATGTAGGGTTTGTGCGGGGGGGGCTAAAAACAACATTTGAATGTACATAGTACGGGACTTAATATCGATGTTTCAATTCAGTGTACATTGTAAGATTTGAACCGAGGACCAGGCATACGGGTAATTATTTCGAATTCGTGCCATACTAAGTTTTGAAAAGTTGACATTGACTCAGTTTGTTGTGCTATTTTGTAGGTCATATGTTTGAATCCATCCAAAAGTTTTCTCACTACCATGGTGTTCATCATATACATATGAATTTGTATTAAAAAAGTAGCGTGGATACAGTGAAATGCGAAATCCACGTTAGAATTGGAGATCGCTACGTGACACACACTCTAATTCAAATAACTAACTATGTGACACACACTCTAATTCAAATAACTAATTATGTGACACACACTCTAATCCACGTTAGCGTGGGTACCGTTTTGATTTTTTTTCAAATAACTCCTCATTAATTAATTTATAGTACTCCCTATGTTCACTTTTATAAGACCTTGAAAACATTTCAGACAATGTGCAAAACAGTTCATTTTAAGTTGTCTGAAATGACTTACAAAAGTGAATGGATGGAGTATCTCGTTTCGAATGACTAATTATTGCAAGGAAAACATGGGCATGGTAATACATACAGATTCGTTTGCAAATGAAAGAAGATTCGTTTGCATTCTCAAATGTAGGCGCACCAGGCAAACCAGGGTCGTGTCGGGGTGGACGCTGCTTCGGTGCCTTAAAGCCAACTGCCTTTGGGACACTGACATGTGGGACAGCCACCTGTTGGGCCCATATGTCATGGACACAAAGGCAGTTGCCTTAAGGCACCGAAGCATAGTCCTGTCGGGGTGGTCGCGTGTGTCGGACAGACGCGTAGCACCCAGCCACCCCCCTCCCCCCCCCCCCCCCCCCCCCAATAAGGACGACGACAATATAAGTTCGCGCTTCCATGTTTCGGATTGAAATATCTGGTGGCCCCAATTCCAGCCCTGTAAAATCTCTCTTCTCCACCGTCCCATTCCGCACCTAGATTGCTCAAATCCCTAATTCGCCGCCAACCCTTGAATCGCCCCTCGTCTCGTCTCTTTCCCCACCGTTCCCCACCTCTATGCCGGACGACGACGATGAAGACGACGGTCGCGCTTCACCACCGCACCGGAGCTACCTCATCTACGCCCTCGTCCACCGCACCGGGTGGTCCACCGACAACGTCCGCCGCAACCGACGTGCCTCACAGACACCGAGTTCCACCGCATCAGGTGCGCTTCACCGACGTCGTCTCCCATCTCACCGGGGCTACTTCACCGAGCACATCGTCGCACCTCCGCCCCCGAGGCCGTTGGGGCTTCACCAACGGTCTCGTCCACCGCATCATAGCGCTCCGCTGCCACTCAAGATCTGCATCCGTGCGCGGACAGCCAACGCCAGTGCATCACCCTCAACGGCTCTGAATTGACCCGCACTCTAGCCAGGCGAGGATGCCCAAACGCCGGCCCGAACTAGGTATCCACACATCACTCCCTTGTGCACTGTTCCGATGATGTTTGGATATCCTTTCACTGCTCTCTTAGCTTACACGCCTATGCAACTTTGACCTTAACTCTTATTTCTTCTGGAGATATCATCTGAAACAAGCAAATCCATATTTTAGCGAAGCATGACGGCGCTACGGGATCTGGTACACATCATGCACACCCGTATAACCTTGTAAGTATTTGTCCTTCGGTACAACATCAAGGTCGATTCCTCTTATTTGATCAACCATTCGCCATGTCAAAAATGCAGAGGGGGATGCAAGGAGCACAAGGCCTGCACATCCAAGCAAGTGGTAACATGGACTTGTACATGGAACATCCCAAGCGCAAGCAGAGCTACAGTGAGCCTATACAACAAGCTAGCGTAAGTCCCTGCATTTCATTTAATTCGTACTGGCATTCGTGTATGATTTGTGTGTAGTGGCTGATCCACGAATTCAAGTTACCAGGGGCGGACATTTAACTTAAAAAAATATGAAGGCACTTGCACTCCAGAAATCAACATAACTTGAGAAATGTGAAGCTACATGCACTTTGAAAACCAGCTAATGTTCCAAAGTAGTTCAGATTATAAACACTAAATGATGCAAGCACCAAAAAACACAAAATGCAACATGGTGTACAAGGACTACAAACATGGTCTGTATCTGCTTGAATTATTCGTTCTCTGGCTGAAAATATCAAAGTGTAATTGCACGTATAACCAGTGCGCAAACTGCATATCAATATATCTATCCTGCACAAGTATGCCAATAGTTTCAAACAACAGATTAGAAAAGTATTTATGCTATGTTGTCATGATACGGGGACTTTCTGGTAGATGGCCTCGACGTTTCCTCAAGCTATGAAAATGCACTATAATTTGCTTGTCATCAATGCCTGCAAATCTCTGTCTCTCTCAACATAGTAGATCATCATTAGACACTAAATCCTTTAATGAGCTTGCAAAATGCTTACATTAGATCCCTCATTAGACACTATATGTTCATCACCAGGAGCATGTAAAATGTTTGCATCAAATCCTTCATTAGAAGTATGTTCATTAGACACTTCAGGCTCAAGAACAACATGAGCTTGTATGTTTGCACCGGAAACTTGATTAGATACATCAGATTCAGTCAGTTCAGTATTGATTGGGGGAGTTATAAAATAAGTAGAAATTGGTTTCATTTTCTCATAGATTCCCTACATACAAGCAGTTTTACAACACCGTCAGGTTTAACTATTGGCCAGAAATTGAAGAGTTGAATTAGATATAATCAGGGATGTGATGTACCTGCTCGTTGCGCATGCTACTCTTGCAAGCTGCGACTGTCCGTTTGAGCAAGCTCGATGCCATGCCCGTGCTGCCGCCGCTGCCTCCCACGCAGGCTACACCCAGGGTTGGATCTTCATCTTCTTATCCTTCCATTCGCTTGAAGCCCGGCGACCGCCCTCCAACGAGGGCGCGAGGAAGTGTTGTGTTGGTCTGTCCAGCGGCGGCTAGGTTAGGAGTGAACCAGACTGGAGGCTGGAGCAAATGAATTGGGATTTTTCCTGCTGTCGATCGATATGGGAGGCGCTCGTTTGGGCCGCGAGCCTGCTATAGGGCCTGCCTTGCACTTATGTTATTGGCCCATCCAAATTGAAACATTTTTCTTCCTTTTTTACATTGCCTGCTCGTGCGTTGGGACGAACAAAACTAGCATGGGCCAACCTGGACAACTCAAACTAGGTGCACACTTTCCAGCCACCTGAGGCGGCCGCCCATACCAGCCCCTATGGTGGCGTCGCCCCTTTTTGCATGTATGATTGGATAGTGAAAAATATTCCAGTGGCGCTTTTGGTTTACCCACAAAATGGTTGAATTGCTTGTTTCTATGAACTGAGTTCGCCAATAATGTGAAGGATGCCAGTCTTTTCATCCCATTGTAGATTGCTTAGATCTCGATATGCCAAAAGTAATCGCATGAAATACGTAGTAAAAGCTAGTGTGATGTGTTTGGCTACAACTAGTCTGACTACACGTCCTCATATAACATATGAAGGACGCACCATCTTACCAGATTAACCATTCGACTTACCCATGCAGTGTGGGAAGAAAGAAGTATTGGGACTGCGTATCCAAGCAATTGATGCCATGGTCTCCTTCGTACAACCTTGTAAGAGAAAAAGAAGTTGCAGTGTGCATGTACAAAGAACTAGCGTAAGTTCAGTTACCTGCTTCTCGGAATTTTAGTTAGCCACTTATTGCAAAATTGTTCAATTACGTTGCTTGGCTTAATTTAGTTTGCTACTGATTACATAATGGCATAGCCTGTTAATCATATTGTAGACTGCGCCTATCTATGTGTTTGATACTTACTGTTAAGAATTACCTGTTTGCCTTAACTTAAATATCTACTAGTTTGTTTAACTGCTTTGCTGCTGCAACAGCGGGTTACAATGATGTTAATAACTACTTTTCAGCATCCAATTGAAACTCTTTAATTCCTTGTTTGTTTAAATGGTTTGCTATTATAACTCCCAGTTGAGATGTTTTGCTAACTTTAACTTTTCTGAATCCAATCGGAACTTTAATGGCAAAACAGGTTAGCCCAAGATCAAAGAGCGAGGTCCCCATGGACGTTGCAACATCCCACAGCAGTGGCACCGGCCCAATCGTGCATTATGAATTGCCAACTGCTGATGATCTAGAGGCTAAACTAGTGGTAGAAAGAGATTCTGCTTCTGCACTTAGAGATGAAGTTGACATGTTGAGGAAGCAAACAGCACAATCACAAGAAGTACTCAAGACAACCATTAAATATTTGGTGGATTTCAAAACGAAGCAAGCTGAGACTGACCAGATTGTTAAGGTCCTCAAGGAAAAAAGTAAATTAAATTCCTACTTGGTAAATCATAGGTGAAATGTTCTTTCCATAGTTGAATAACCTTTGTGTTGTCTGTTCATGTAATCAATCAAACCATTTGTTTTAGAGATCATGTAATAACTGTTTTTTTGTTTTTTTTGTAATTTTATTTGAGAACAAGTCTGTATTAATTGATAAGACTCGGAGACATTTCATTTGGATTGCTGTGCCAGACCTACAAATATGCCAATCGGGCTGAATGTGCATTCAGCAATAGTAGTATAGATGGACCATAAGTGGCACGCATCGGAAAGGGCCAAGATGCTGGCTAAAAAAAGGATGCTGTTGTAGCCAAAAAAAGTACAACGGCCTAGCTTATGTATGTTAGTTGATATTATTGATCCATATACTCTATAAGTGTTTATATGTCTATTAGTTCCGTACATTCTTGGTTGATTGACTCGGTATTTGAATCTTGATACATCGCTTGTGTATGTATCTAAATGGGAGTACACATTATGCTGCGTGTGACATTTGAGTTGGACATGAAGTGTTCCAAATATTCAAATTCACCTTAAACTGGATTCTAATTTCTAAATTTGAGTATCGGCATTTGTAAACCATATTCATATATGACAGTGGAATACATCTTTGTCGTCCTTTTGAAGATATATAAAAACACATAGAATGATTTATAAAGATTCATATAGGAATACAAAATGGATTCGAATTTAGTTGCCAGGGTAAATGTGGATGCTTGTTGTCCCAAAATTCGAAAGAAACAGCAAAATGTCCACTCCCACATCGGCTGCCCGAGGCCAAGTGTTTGGGAGATGTAAATTACTGTCTACCCATTACACGGACAATCCATCGGCCCGATTTCCACTGCTCTAAATAGGGGTAGGTTAGTAACTTCAATTAGACATCACACGACTGCCGCTGAGCCCATTCCGACACAGTGGGCGTCAAACATGGGCGGCAAAACTCATTTGATTCAAGCTCGTCCGAAAGACCTCTGTTTCTCCCTCCATTCCCCATTCATACACGGTGGGCGGCAAAACACCCTCTCCTCGTCCGAAATAGATGTAGGCTAATATTTTAAATAGGGGCAGATGTGTAACTTCCATCACACGTGACACAACCGCCCTTCCTGTCAGCCCCGTTCATACACCGTGGGCGCCAACCGTGGGCGGCAAAACACCCTCTCCTCGCCCGAAATAGTTACCGGCAAATATTTGGGAGATGCGAGATTACCGTCCTATCCCCAACCGACGAGATGTCCAAATTTGAAACGGGGGATAAGTTCGTAGCTTTCCCATATTTCAGACAGGCGCGTCCCAAAAACAGGGTTCCCCGTACCTCTCCCTCCATTTTCCCATTCATACACCATCCGCGCTAGAACACCCCATTCCCACACCAGCCTCCGTCCGCCACCCCATCCATCACCGCCGTCCTCCACCACATCCATCGCCACCGTCCTCCACCATGCCGGAGCGCCTACCAAGACCGCGTCGTCCACTGCTAGAGATGGACGTTTCTCATCCACGGCGACGGACCAATATCCTTGCATCGCGTCCTCTCGCTTCATCGGCGTCGTCGTCCTCTTTGCCGAGGCCGCTCACACGACCTTCTCTTCCACCGCAACGGGACTTATCCCCTGATGCACCCGTCTACCGTCGCAAATCTGCTTCAACGCCACCGACAGCCATCGCACCCCCGATGCCTACATGGCGCCGCAAGAGAGGTGGTACTTCATATCTCCTCAACTTTTTGATCTCAACCAGAAAATGGATATTAACTTGGTTACTCTACTTTCTTTTCATCTCTTAGAATTTAGTTCTTAGTTCGAAGCAAACAATGGATGCTAAATATCATTTCTCTGGTTTGCAGTTTCAAATCTGCCATGGCACCGCCATAATACGGTTTAATTGATCATGCTTAGGGTTTAATTGATCATGTTGGTTCCGTGGTGGTTTCTTTAATAGAAATCAGAGGGGAGACCCTCTTTTGCTAAAAAATATATGCTTAGAGTTTCCCCCTTTTATGATCACTATACGATCAGAATACATGCTTCGTGTCATAATAACACTGCTCCACCCATCAAGCTAAACAAGCTTAGTTGTTCAAATATGAATCTGATATTATTAAAACAGAGTTGTTTAATTGGTCAGCTAAATGTTCCTAAATTAGTTTCGAAAATGCATGTTTGCCGCTCGGGTGTGTATCTTTGTGTGTGGTCTGGTCAGCACGGTTGGGGAGGTGAACTTTGCATATGCAGGGGTTTATAGGGAGACACTCTCCGAGTTGAAACCGCAATGCATTCCATAGATAATCTAACTACTTTTTATGTTTTCATGAATCTCGGATTCTAAACAGTATCATAATGATTATGAGCTTGCGCGCATGAAAATAATAAAGCAGAACAATGCCATGGCTGTCAAACTTGGCATTAAGGGACTGAAATCAAGTCTGGATGCAATGCAATGCAAACACTCTCCACCTACAGATTCATGCTCAGAATATGATCCTAACAGTGATTCTGAGCTAGAGGGAGACCTAAGTCAATGTAGCTCCCTAGTGGAGGAGTCAGAGGAAGATGCCCTATCTTATTCACCCATCAAGGTACTTGCTCTAACTTTCCAAGGTTACATTGCTCGCACATATCTTGCAACTGATGCTTTGCATTGCTTCTACTTTGTTGAACTGCCATTAGCTTAGTTTACATATCGTGTATGTGAATACGCCCTGCCTATCCATTTTCAGTACATATTCCATCTGTCACCATACCATATTTATCCATTCAAATGTTGTTCTTGTGTATCAGACGTTCAAAAGGAAGAGGGCGATTGCTGATCGTGGAGGAGCACAAGCAAAGTATTTGGAAAAGGTAGTGGCACCTGATAAATCAAATAGCCCATTAGGTGTAGTTGCAATATCACCTGACCCACAAAATACCCCAACTCTAGCAGACTCTAGCCCTACTACACTGGTCATTTCTGATGCCCTAACTCAACAGACCCCAACTGCAGCAAACAGTATGATTATGCCAGTTGACATAGCACCAGCTGTACGATGCAAAAACCCCCATTCCAGCAAAGAGTACACCAAATCCAGTTGCCGAATCCCTTTTCGAACCAGAGAGAGCCCCAATTGCAGTAAATAGGACCATTGTTCCATTTCTTCCTAGTTTAGAAGACGAAACTTATGTTGTTGTCAGGAACTTTGTGCGCATCTTTCCTTCATGGAAAGATTATACCGCAGACACAGAACAATTTCCAGTCTTCCTCCACAACTTACACGTAAGTAATGTACTAATGTTATTCATGGTCATTACTGCATATGTTTCTGCTGACAGAAGACACAAGATTTCATTCTTTTAAATAGGTGAGGCGCAAACTGGATTGTGATGACGAGCAAGGGTTGGTTGCGCTTTTCAAGCACTCGTTGATGAAGTATCGTTCCTACCTGAGGCAAGTGCACTTCGATGGCAAGCCTCTGAACGAAATTTCTGTAAATTCTTCGATGCTACATTTATCCGACCGTGACTGGAATAATCTTGTTACACATTGGTCTCAGCTGCAGCGTAAGGTACTGTCTATGATATCACATCACAATTTGAACTACATTTCTGCATTTGCCTTAATGTCTCACTTGTATGAAAACTGTTAGCAGAAGAACATTCGTTCTCAAGGGACCACAGAATCTCACAACTATACTGCACACTGCATTGCTCTTGTGAGTACCTCTTGCCATGTATGACCATACTTACTTTCATAGCTGTTTGATTATGTAGCATCACTGCACATGTTAGCCTCGTAATCGTCCATTTGGTGGACATTATAAGATCCGTATGGACTCTTACATAAATTTAGAATCAACCCAATGCTTTTGAAGAGGTTTAGCTCTGCAGTCCTCTTGTAAGGACTGAACGTGGTCTATCACTGTACTTACATTAATAGCTACTCCCTCCGTCCCATAATATAAGAACGTTTTGTACAGTACACCAGTGTTCAAAACACTCTTGTATTATGGGAAGAGGGATTGGTTCATTTTGTAGCATTCTGCATCTTATCTCCCTCGCCCACCATTTACTAAAAAAGATCAAATCTGTATTTAATCTTACCAACAAGTAGAATACACAGACAATGCCAGTGCAGAAGTGTGGCCCATTGCTCTTGTCAGTACATTTTGTCCTGTAACGCTTGTACTTCCAGGGATTGGTAGTTGATTATGTAGCATCAATCTGCATCTTATCTTCATTATCCTCTATCCCTTCCAGTATTATCATATCTATAATTACTCTCTACAAAATGTAGAGTACAGGCAATGCTTATGAAGAAGATTCTGTGCTGAAATTCTTGAGTTATCCTTCCCTTGCCATGGAGAAGGGCATTATAAAGCCGGTGTTAACTGTTAATGTAAGTCAGTCCTTCTAAAGCCTTTATCCTCAACTGCTATTTAATTTGCTCATACTCCCTATCCTTTACTACTGTTTAGTTTGCTGTTTCTACCAAAATGCATGTTCGTAAGAACCGTAAGTTCTAAGTTTTACTTGTAAAACCAAATTCCTTATTCATACCATGCACATTACTTAATACTCCCTATATGTATGCTTGTTTTTGTGGATCTATAATCCAGTGTGTGGTGAAGCAGCCCACGTTTGCACCTTGTCATCTCCTGTTTTATCTTACTGATGTGGCTAATGATATGAACAACATGACATGCACATTATCCAAAATAGATACAATGATTTTCTTTGCCCTTCATCTATGATTGTTATGTTGACATGGTAATCCAGTAGTGTGGTGAAGCTCCCCGCATTATGAACAATGCCGAATTATGCTATTGATATTTTGAACATACTCTTTATTTTCTAATTTGAAATTGGATAGAATTGACAAAACAGTTATCATCTTTGTTTATACACGTGCAAAACCTGTCATCTCTCTGCTTTGTTTTAGGGTGATATGCCTGATGGCATGCACAAGTCTGCTGAAGGCTGTGAGACAAACCCAACATATATTGCATCAAAGAAGGCAAAACATCTTGAAGATAGCGAGACAACCCCAAAGTCTTGTCTTGATGCAGTGTTCAAGTTACTTCAGACCAACAGTTAGACAAGCTCACAGAATTCGTTGTCTGAATCAGTTCGACTTCTTCAGTCCCAAGTTCTAGCAGAAAGGCATTCTGCAACTCAACTTTGACTTGAAGTCCTATCTCTAAGAAAGATTGCGGAGAACACCAATGAGAACCTCATCGCTAAACAGCTACACCTGGAAGCTATGACCGACATGCTAGGCCGGTCTCACAGCCTTGCTCAGCAGCTTGCGCAGTAGTTCCCCCGCAAGGCTAACCTTTCTTGAACTGTCTTGGAAGTGGTCTCGGTTCAGTATTATTTTGTTACGCTGCAATGCTGCCCAGTTTTTGTAATCTGCTTCTTCGTTGCACTTTATGATCACTGGTGGCGAACTTTGATGCCCAGGGGATGTAATATACCTTAAATCCTTTATTGTGTAGTGTAGGTTTATTCTTAGTTACTATGCTGTAATTTCTTTATTGTATAGAGTAGGTTTGTTCTTAATTCCTACTAGTTACGCAGCAGCCCGAAATGAACCCCGGCCCATGATTGTGCGAATCAAATCATGGGCTTTTAACAGGCCAAAATTGTCTGGGTCCTTGTTTGGCCCAATCAGATATCGGCTGCGAGCAGGCCGGATGCAAACCGGGCCGTAGTTAGGCCCAACTATATGACGGGCTTTTAACAGGCCAAAATTAATATAGGGCCGAAATGTTAAACGGTCCCTTAACAGGCCAAAACTAATATCAGGACGAATTACTAAGTGGGCCTTTAGCAAGTGGGCCCAAAAGCATAGTGTCCAGTTGACGGACCGAATCTGATATGGGCCATAATTGAGCACAAAGCCTCTTAAAGGTCTTGACCTGATCTGGGCCGTAATTTGGCCCAGAACGTGGTATGCTTTTAACGGGCCGGATATCATATGGGCCACTATTAGGCCCAGAGCGTGGCAGGCCATTAATGGACCGGATCAAATATGGGCCGGCATTTGGCCCAAAACATGGCAGCCAGTTAATGGGCCGGCCTACTAGGGTCCTCAAAATCTTGTGGTCCTACAGCTGGGCCGGCCCATTAATGTCGGTGAAATCTCGTGGGCCTTTAGCTGGGCCGGCCCATTATGACCCGCAAGAATCTTGTGGGCCTTTACCTGGGCCGGCCCATTATGGCACAAAAAAATCTTGTGGGCCTTTACCTGGGCCGGACCATTATGGCCCGCAAAATCTTGTGGGCCTTTAGCTAGGCCAGCCCATTATGGTCCGCAAAATTTCGTGGGCCTTTAGCTGGGCCAGCCCATTATGGTCCGCAAAATCTTGTGGGCCTCTAGTTGGGCCGGCCCATTTAAACTTGTTGGGCCGTGCCACGTGTCGACATATCATAGGCGCCTTCTGTCCAGTGAGTGGATGACATCTGTCCCGACGATGAGCCGACATGTGTTTTCTCTAGCCAATGATGATTTTACACGTGGAAAATCCCCATTGGTCGGGGCTATTAATGGGTTATCAGATCCAAAACCCGACCCGATAGCTTAACGGTGTTCCGTTACGGTGCATGCCACGTGTCGGTCACCCTTGACGAAAGCACTTCTGTGACACGCGATTTATCCTCATGGAAGTGGACACTCCCGTGATGATAATTTTGGTAATGTCATGGAACACTTCTACGACAACACAGGTATGACTATCTTGATTCTGTCATAAATTTGTCATGGATGTACATGCATGATAAAAAAGCGACCTACTGTGACAAACACGTATCATCACGGAAGTGTATGTTTTTGTAGTGACGCGAGCGTTCACAACTGCCATGATCAGGTTGCGCTTGGCTCTTCGCCTCTTCGAGAAGACGAACAATAATGATGTTACTCCTACTTCTACAGTATCGAATCCACTGTTGCATGTCCGTCCACCTCGTGCGGGAGGGATAGAGAAAGCTTCAACTTACTGCTCCTGCCTTTGCGTCTATGACAGGTGGGCCCAACAGGTGGTTGCCCTTCCTATCATGCAGCCAAAGGCAGGTGCAGTTAAGGCACTGGAGCTCAATTTGCGAGGGAGATGGTGTTGTAGTAATCAAATTTCTCGATCTTGTATGAGTTGACGAAGATAGGGGTTGCTTGCTTGCTAGGGTTGCTTGCTAGAGTTGCTCACTTCGTATATATAGGCCGAAGCCTCCACGCTTGCTTGCTAGGGTTGCTCTATTCACACACTCTCATCCTCTCCAGATTTAAACAAGATAGGGGTAGTAACACTGTCTTTCTCCCTTCAAAAAACACTGGCTTTCTATCCTCACCGCTGGTTATAGATCCGGACGTATCCCCCTCCGCCGGTGAAGGGGAGGAGGGGCAGCGTTTAGGCCGTCGTTGACAGCGAGGAAGGAGACCCACTGCCGGCCGCACCGTTATCTCTGGCCGAGCGCCAGCGCGGGAGGTCCTCCGATCCCTTCGTCGTTGCCTGTGGGCAGATCCGGACTCCCGCCGCCCACCTATCCACATCCCGACGACCTTCAGGTATATCTTCGTTCGAAACCGCCTTAGCTCTACTTCCCCAGCTCGCTACGTTGCTGCATGTGCATCATTTTCTACCTCTCAGCCCCTCTCAATCGGATGGTCCAACGTCACATTTTTGTTCTTCTATTGTTAGAGGTAAATCTACTTCATGGAGTCGAATCTTGTACTCCCTCCGTCCGAAAATACTTGTCATTGAAATGGATGTATCTAGATGTATTTTAGTTCTAGACACATCCATTTTGATGACAAGTAATTCCGGACGGAGGGAGTACTTGGTTCAAACAAGAAACAAAGTGGGGGTGGGGGAATTTAGTATGTACATCGGACTTGGTACAAACAGGAAGGAAAGGGGGTGAAAGTAGTACAGACTGGTCATCCAACCGATCTCTTGGTCGAAAAGGGAAATATAGGGGTAACGATGTACACAGTGGTATGACCAGGCCTAGATTTGCTATCCACACATAGGAGTAGGTGGCTAGAGTGAACAAAAATGGGACCAACCCAGATATGTTTCTTGGATGTTTGTTTCTCGGGGCAACAAACTATGAATCACCACTTTATGCCCCTGTTTACGTACATGGTGCTGGACTGCAGGTGCACCCACTGTCCCATGCCCTTATACCAAATATTTAGGCTCCGTTCAGAATAAAGGGGCAGAAAACATAGGTCTTGATGAAAATAGAGGAATTGGAAAGGAATGTAGGTATAAATCTATGGAACAGCGAACCGGAGGAAACTCTCAAGAGAATGTGTTTGGATGGACTACGAAATGTGCAAATTTGTTTTTTTAGAGTAGCATGCTTAGCAATATGAGATGCTATTTGTTTATTCAGCTGCACAGTGACTACTCTTGTCCTCACCTCACGTACCACACATAGGTTGATTTTTTTATTCCGGCAACACAGCACAGCAACCTGTCTAACGCATGGCAGCGAGCGCCTGCATCGGGCTTCTGCCCAAAAAATGAGCAGCGCGTTGATGTTTCTAATCCTATGGAATCAGTACTATCAGACCATCTTTCCTATGAAACACTATTCACCTTTCCCGTGTTCCGAACGGTTGGAAGGGAAAGAATACCATAGGAATTGTGTTCCTACGAAAATCCTACACCAAACCTGTGAACCGAATGCAGCCTTAGTTGTTCTTAATCTAATGTCCCTGGTAAAAATGAAGCCATGCCACTGTTATAAGCCATGACAAGTTTAGCCAAATGTTTTTGCCTGTAATTGTTTGAGACTCTGACTGTTTCCTCTGTGCCTTTTTGTGCAAACAGGGATATCCAATTCACTTGGTTGATGTTGTGACCTTTTGGTGGACTGCTCAAAACTCTTCTTAAAAGAAGTGAATTTTGTGCTGTTTAACTGGAATGTTAGAATGGAATAGTTGGTTCATTTTGGTGGAACTGCACAAAGGGAGATATGTGTTCCAATCCTCATCATCCATATTGGCGCCATAACCTTCCTTTAGGTAAGAATGATATTTAATGCATGTGTTCATCTCTATTTTCCGACTGCCATGAGAAAATAATGCTGTTTTTTACTAGTACACTTGCAATCCCTCACTAACAAAATCAATTCTGAATTAGAAGGCCAATCATGTACTTGGTTTCACCAACTGGTGAGGAGAAAGAGAAACAGAGCATGAAGAGGAGGAAGAAGAAGAATAAATAGTGCCAAGGCAATCTTGCTGAAGGCAGAGGCCTCAGTCGAGGCCATTCAATGGCTCCGGCAACGACTACCTTACATGTGAGACGATCCTCCAGGGAGCCCTTCCACTTCTGCTGTCTCACTTAATTAATTAGGAGTACTTAAGTACCACTAATTTATTACTGCCTAATTTTCCTATTGGAGTTAAACAAATCTTTAGTAGGACCCTATGCTGAATCATGTACGTGTGTATGTTTGTCTATGGAGGTGAATCATGTGGTGGAGCATGGAGGGAATATTATTAGTGTCATGACATAATACTGCTATTGTTCTGCATGTCAATTTATTGCCATTGGTTCAATGAGGCAATGTTTTGCGTATTGTCCATCATGAATTTGATGCTACTGGTTGAGTAATATGCTAATGTCTTCCTAACCTTTCTCACTAAGCTAATGAAGGTTTCACCTTGTTCCTAATTGTGCAAACAAGGATCATGTTGTGCCAATCATACATTAAATGGAACTACACAAGACAATACAATGAACTGTATCCCAGCTAGTGCTTTAACTCTGCTGGAAGTTCTTGATAATCTTTCGATATAATCTCAGCACTGGTAAATAAGAGTGATTTCAACCATACATTTGAAGTGCACAAAAATATATGCTATTGTGTGATTCAAGTGAGTACTTTATCATCTCTTATGGTACTACATGAATAAGCTTTTTTCTCAGGTTGGTACGGGCCTAAGGCCTTCATCCATATTAGTTTGATGTCATCTCTATTTGTATCATGCTACTGTCATGAGAAACTCCTTTATCTTTGCACGTTAAAGTTTTGCAACCTATGATAAATGGCAATGCTTTGAGTGTTGAGTTGAGCTAATTGGCACTGATTAAATAAACTAATACCTCTCTTTAAGCAAGACTACTATGTTGCTAATTTTACCCATTAAGATAATGAGGGTGCTTCTATTTGTTAGTTTATGTTTCATAAACTAGTCCCACTATTACAGTAATCTCACTCTCTCAATATATGTGCCAACAGGGATGCTCGATTTTGGTGGAACTGCACAAAAACTTTGGGTGCTTCATTGCCTCCACAGCTTCCGTCCTTTCCTGTCAGTCGCTAAACTCCGCATGCTTTCTTCCTTTGCTGTCAGTCGCTTGGCTTATCTCGGCTTCCAGTCAAAGGAAACAGTAATTGATATGCTACCTCACACAGGTTGGTACTGGTCTTTATCCTAATTATCGTGACTGTCATATGTATTGGTAATTTGGTATTGTGCTACTGTTTGCCGATTTCATAAAGGAGTAATTTGGAGCCTGAACTCGTAGGCAAATCATTACATCGGGTGATTTCAGTAGAACTGCACAAAATGATCAGATGGACAGGTACTTATGCTGCTGCTATGTACTCCAAAGTTCACTCAGACAAGCATCGATGTTGACAAGAAGTGCCTATATTCATTCGAGTATCAACCGGCGTCAACCAATTGTCAAACTCCAAGTGTTAGGAGAGTGAACACCAAAAATATTGCTTGGTGCATAGCCCAGAAAAACACAGTCCAGTCTTTAGTCCCAACTTGTGCCTTTTGGTTATCGGCACATATGGTAGCGAACTATATGGCATGGAGTCTAAAGATTCCAGACAAGTTGGTTGACGCGTATATTCATCTGGCACTTAATCAGTCTGCACGCCAAGGATGCTCCATTTTAGTTGAACTGCACAAAAAATTTGGGTGGTTAATTTTCTCAACTGACTCCTTTCTCGTCTTCAATGTAGAATTTTGGCGAGATACAGGACCAAGATGAGCCAGTAAACTGGTTGGATGAAAGTAGTGGCCAAGTTGCTCAAACCTCCCTCGGCACGAGGCCACTATTTGAGGATAAACCTACAAGCAAAGTTCAGATTGTCTGTGCTGCCTCTTATGTACTCGAAAGTTTACTCGTACAAGAACTAATTTTAGCAAGAAGTACCTCCGATTGAACACCATTTACTAGTCTGTACCCTAGGTAATTAAAGTTCGTCCATGGATCATATTGGCTGTGATATCAATCATTTGGATGCATAAACATACTGAACATGTGTATATCTGAATCTTTTTGTAAATTATGTATGAATATTATCGTGTGATCTATCAATCATTTGGATGCATAGATATGCTGAGCTTGTGTATATATGAATCTTTTGAGTTGTTGATTGTGAATGTTGGCTATGGATATGAACGTGTCCTGTGAACCTGAGTTTGATATGAATGTTTACCTTTTCTGTTGTATTTGTGTGTGAACTTGTTAGTATGCCTACTGTGGGGTATAAAACGCAGGTCTCTTATAAAAGTAATGTTGTGTCCAATTTATGTTTTCCCTTCTAACCACATTATATATGTTTATATTATTACTATTATCGTATATTTTATAGAGACTTATATATACATTATAAAAACATCCCAACTTATAAAAGTAAATGTTTAACGGAAGTTGGCAAGGAAAATACTGGTTGTTTTTGACTCACAGGCAAGGAAAATCCTGGTGATTGCGTACAAAAGCTTGGGAAGATTTTAAGGACCAATTTAATAATAACGCGCTCATTTTTATTTTGAGCAATAACTCGCTAATTTCTTAATTATATATATATATAATGTGCCTCTCTGGTTTATTCTTTGATATTAATTGCTCCTTCTAACATAACATTATGCTCCCTCCGTCCGAAAATACTTGTCATCAAAATGGACAAAAAGGGGTGTATCTAAAACTAAAATAAATCTAGATACATCCCTTTTATCCATTTTGATGACAAGTATTTCCGGACGGAGGGAGTATATATAACGAGCCCACCTAATACGTGTATTTCAAGGAAGGGCAAATGGGCTGGGATTTCTTAGAAAATATGAATGGGCCTGATTGACACGAAATTATTTGTTCACCCAGCCCAGCAAATGGACTGTACATTCTAGAAAACATGGGTTAAATATATGCCACATTTTTGCAGGCTGACATGTGGGCCAATAGGTCGAAGCCTACGCAGGGCGTTGTCAACTTGGTCAACAAATGATTGTGTCATCCACAGTCATTGGATTTATATCCAACGGCCGGCATGCACCTTCAATCTCTCGTCTTCTTCCTCCAGCATCGCCGGGACCGCCTGGTCCGGCCTCAAGCGGCTAGCGACTTTGCTTAGCACGCATCGCTGCGAAGCGCTACCCCACCGCCAGCCAGGCTATCCCTCCACCCCTCGACACCTCCTATTATTCTCCACAGACTATAGCCCCACGCCACAACAGGACCAGTTATAACCCTTCCCCTCCTCTCAATCTGCGACTCCACTGCCGCGTTTTCCCATCTCCGAGTCGTTCCCGTCCGGGGCCTCGCTGTCGTCCACCGCCTCGCTGCGTTCAGTGCGGCGTGGTCAACAAATGAGAGTCATCGGAAGAGGACTTTACGTGGAGAGCCTGACGGCTGGGACCCACGAGGTCCATGGTCGCACGCAAGGAAAGTTCCTCCTTATTAAGCTGAAAAAAATGTTTCCTCCACCTGACAGCTGGGACCCACCGGCTGTATCTTCGCACGGAAGGAAGTGCCTCCTTGTTTTGCGAAAAAAATTATTCATCCCGTTGACAGCTGGGACCCGTCAGATTTGGTGACTGACTTGTGGGCCTACTAAGCGGACGTGTACGCACGGCTTTGTCAACTTAATCAACAAATGATTCTAGCAGCTGGACCGTTGCATGTTAATCCAATAGCCATGCTCCTTCTTCAACCTCTGTTCTTGCTCCTGTCTCCCGTGGGCGGCACCGCAGCTGTGCTGCCGCGCACCCGAACCAGTGAAGTTTCCCAGCTTGATAAATAGTAACGTCTTTGGTTTTAGCCCGGTTTTCCGTAATTAACCGGGCAATTCTCTTCTTATTAATTAATCAATGAGGCAATTCTTTTGCCTCCGTTTGGAAAAAAATAGTAACATCTAACTGAGCCAGTTAGTTTGATGCGTACACTTGGTGTAGTAGGATCTTTATTTAGTTTGATGCATACCTTGTTCTTTTTTGGTAGCCCTTTTGTAATGATGGCTGATGTTTGGTTTGGAAGAGAGAGCTGCGTCTTCACTCTTCTGGCCTGCTTACTGCTTCTGTTGCACCCCCAGCCCTGGTTGTTGATGCTGATGTTTTCAATATACAATCAGTAGTATATTTCGTCTGTTGGTTGAATAAATGTGTTATTAGAACGACAAACACAATGTTTTGGAAGTCGTTGCACGGTTCGATCCTTTAGTGCCCCGTACCGTACATAGCGCATACTATTTATCATACGGAACACAATTTTTTTTGAAACTCGGAACACATTTTCCACTTGTTGATAACATGCGGCCCACTGATGAAGGCCCAATAGAGAAGCCCATAATTAACTGGAAGGGAGGCTCTCACATGAACCCGGCCCAGGTACATGCTCATGGTCCCATAAACATAAATAAGTAAGTAAATAAATAAATAAATAAAGCTAAATGCTCATGCACCAATTCTTTGGAAAAATAGGTAGCCCAGTATTTCTTTTTGAAGAATACCAAAGCTAGGCCTATTTGTTTTCTCCGAATTACTGGGCTGCAAATCTTTCAAGACGAGGAAGGATGCATTCCGGACTGGCTTAAGAGTATGGTCAATGTCTATTAAAAGTAATATCAAAAGGGGTTGAAAATTCCAAAAAAAATTATAGCAAATGGGATATAAGTTTCTTTTTTTGTTTTTGTTCTTCACTGAAATCTTATACGTATTTCATTGGATTTAACATGACATAGTACTAATTTATTTTTAATTTTTTTTAGTATGGCTATTAATTTTTGGATTAAGAATATTTTGTTCCCCAGCAAAAATTTGCGAATTTTCAAAATTTCCCACATATTTAGTTAAATTTTTGACCCTGGTACTGACCAGAAAATGGCCAGCAATTCTAAAAATGGAAAACGGGCTGCAATAAATTCCATATGAATTAGAACATGAGTAAAAATTACAAAAATAATAGAAAATGGGTTGTACACGCCACAGATTTCGAGGATGACTTGTTTACGCAAGGCTTTGTCAGTGAACACACGATTCTAGCAGCAGTTGGTGTTGGATGTCCGCCCAATGGTCGACGTGTGAACACACGATTCTAGCAGCAGTTAGTGTTGGATGTCCATCCAACGGCCGACGTGCTTCTTTAGTCTCTGATCTTCCTGCTCCAGCCGCCTAAACTAGCGCCAGTGGGACTGCCTGCTCCCTCCTCTTGTGGCCCGCTGTGATGCCGCGCAGGCTTCCCCGGCCCACCCTACTCCCTCCGCTGGCCTGGCCGCACGCAATCAACTGCCTCCTTATTACGCGAAAAAATGATTCCTCCCACTAACATCTGGGACGCACCGGTTGGGAGGCTGACCTGTGGGCCTACTAAGTTTAAGCGTACGCAGGGCTTGTCAACTTAGTCAACAAACGATTCTAGCAGCAGTAACCATTGGATTTGAATCAAACGGTCCTGTTGCTTCTTCAATCGCTGCTCTTCTTGCGCCAGCCGCCCAAACCAGCGCCGGGGAGACCGCCTGCTCTTGCCTCCAGTGGCCGGCTGTGCTGCCGATGAGGCCTCATCGCCCCCTACTACTCCCACCGCTAGCCAGGCCCTGCGGCGACGGCAGCCTCACACCGCAGCCGAACCAGTCAACCCTCGTACTCCTCTCCGCATGGGCATCCACTGCCGCGTCTTCCCCGGCTCTGCGTCGTCCCCTTCCTAGGCCTCACCGTCGTCCACTGCCATGGTGCTCTCGGCGCGGCGTGGTCAACATGGTCAACGACATTCCATCGGAAGAGTACTGTACGTGGAGAGGCTGACAGTTGGGTCCATGGCCATAGCCCAGTTTTTTTGTGATTTGCCAAGTAAGTCGCTTTGTCAAGCCTGTTGGGCTGCAAATCTTTCAAGACGAGGAGAGCTTTCATTCGGCTGGCCGAGAAAATGGCCCATCAGTAATGAGAAATGGGTTGTACATTTTTAAAACACATCAAACCGGCAATTAGTTTCAAATATCTTTTTTCATTTAGAGATTTGAAATTACATTAATTTTTATGCGTGGAGAATTTGTTGGATTTTGTATTGATATACATTTATTTTTAAAATCAGTTTGAATGTGAGTCAAAATTTCGGGATTAAAAACAGTTCGGACCACACCGAAATATGCAAAATTTCGTATAATTTTTTAACCGTGGCCACAATATGCGCTGTAATGCTAACAAAAATAATATGGGCTCCAAAAAAACCTTAATAATTAGCAAATGGGCTGTAAATGATTAGAAATAATGGCAGATGGGTTGTATGTTGTTTTCCACAGATTTGAGGCTTTTCTAAAAAAAGGTTGAGGCACAAGCAGTGACTGTTGGATGGCCATCCAACGGCCATCGTGCTTCTTCAATCTCTGCTCTTCCTGCTCCAGCCGCTCAAACAGGCGCTGGCGGGACTGCCTGCCCCCTCCTCCCCATGGCCGGCTCTGCTGCAGCGCAGGCCTCACCGCCCCACCATACTCCCATCGCTGGCCTAGCCATCCCTCTACTCACCCACACCTGTTGTTATTCTCCGGCGACGGCAGACGAACCAGTAAACCCTCATACAGTCGTACTCACCTCCGCGTGGGAAACAACTGCCGAGTCTTCCCTGCCTCCGTGTCGTTCCCTTCCTAGGCCTCGCCGTCGTCCACCGCCCTGGTGCTCTCGGCGTGGCCTGGTCAACGTGGTCAACGACCAACATGCATCTGAAGTGGACTTTACGTGGAGAGGCTGACAGCTGGGTCCACGGCCGCAGCAAGGAAGTGCCTCATTATTACGTGCAAAATAATTATTCCTCCACCTGACAGCGGGGACCCACCGGATGGGCCACCATATTTCGCCCCTCTGACTGCTGGGACCCACCAGCTACATCTTCGCACGCAAGGAAGTGCCTGACAGTTGGGACCCACCTAGTCGAAGCGTACATAGCGTTGTCATTCTGGTTGCGAACATGTATGTACATATATACTGGTGGATGTAGAGGCGCGCACGTGTCGTAATAGAGGCGGCCAGGGTGCAAGAAAGAAAATACGGCCACGTATGTGTACATACGGGCGGGGTCTCGAACGCCTACTCGCGCATACGTACGGCTAGGGCTCGTGTACATGGCCGGGTCGGAACGGAGAAACAGCGTCGTCGTCATGTTCATGGGGAGGCAACGGAATGCGTCGTGTTCATCGGGAGGGCTTGGACGGAACAGGCGATGGAAACGAGGCCTAGCGTACCGTAGAACGGAGGAAACGGCCTTGTGTTCGACCGGCCACGTTTGAAACGGGATCCTGTTCATCGGGAGGGGTCTGGCGTACCGCAAAACGGAGGAAACGGACCTCCTATGGTCGAAACGGGGGTCCTGTTGATCGGGAGGGGTGTGGCGTACTGCAAAACGGACGAAACGGACTTGTGTTGGAGCGCTACGGTCGAAACGGGGGTCCTGTTCATCGGGAGGGGTGTGGCGTACCGCAAAACGGGACTCATACTGTTCATCTCCACCGTCGACCCCCTCCAGCCACCACGAGCTACTGTTCATCCACCGTCAACCTCCTACAGCCTCCACCTGCGAGTGTTCGTCCACGGGCTCCTGTTCATCCATCCTCCACCGCGCGCTACTCCACCGGCTACTGTTCAACCAGCCCTCTCCACGGGCTCCTGTTCAACCACCCCTCCACGGGCTTTTGTTCATCCTGCCCTCCACCGTCTACTATTCATCCTGCCCTCCACGGGGTGGTCCTGTTCATCCAGCCCTCCACGGGGTCCTGTTCATCTAGCCCCAACCGGCTCGATCGATCGGGGGTCCTGTTCATCTAGAGGCAGCATCGATCGGCTTCAGTTAGCAGCAGTAGTGAAGGAATCGCTCGATCGGGTTCAGTTTACAGCCATCGATCGATCGCTCGGGTTCAGTAATGCGTACCCTGCAGTGCAATCACTCGGGTTCAGTTAGAGCCCAACGCCTTGCTCGGGTTCAGTTAGAGCCAACGCCTCGCACACACGTGCGTACGTGTACGAGAGAAGCGCGCATCGCTCGGCCCCCGACCTCCCACCGTAACTGGGAACTCCCCGAAATTTTCCTCGCCCTCGCTTCTACCACGGTTTTTTCCATCATGGACGGCCCAAAGAATGTCATGCAGCTGCGTCTCCGGCCCGCCCAAGATGAAAAGCCCATTTTCTGTCATGATTTTTTGTCATAGAAGTAGGAGCCCACCACATCTATGATGATGCCGGGTTTTGTCACAATTATCGCCATAGAAGTGTCATATGTATGACAGAAAAAAAATTCATTCGGCCCAAAATGTCATGGATGTGTCTTTTTTTAGTGCCACATCCGGACTATAAGGCCCTTCATGGCCTGTTCGGCCGCCTTGTGAAGCTCGACCAATTGCTTCAGCTGGTCGCTCAAGGGTATTGGGTTTTCGGTCCCAGTATACTGAGAACAGAACAACTTCTCCGTCGAGCTCCCCTCCTCAGCTCGTTAACACTCCGTGGCATCCAGAACACTGCGCGGAAGATCTGCGAACGCTCCTGGAGAGCTCCGAACTCGGGTAAGTAAAAGGAAAGTTTCCTTCACATGCTTGCTTTGCATAATGAATGCCTTACCCGCTGCTATCTTCTTCACCGCATCAATCTCCTGGAGGGCCTTGTGGGCTTCAGCCTTGGCGCTCTGGGCGCTTTCAAGCGCCTTCGCAAGTTCGGACTCTTTCATCTTAGAGTCAAGCTCCAAGGACTCGTGTTTTTTGGCGAGAGCCTCGAGCTCTTGCTGCACCTCGCCTACTCGGGCTTCTTGCTTTTCCCGCTCAATGCGCTCCTTGGCCGCTTTATCTTCGGCCTCGGACAGTGCCTTCTTTAGGATCACCACTTCGGTCGTGGCCCCTGGCAAATCCATGATGATCCTATTACTTTACACCAAAACTTCTTTTTAAATATATAGACAAAGGTATTGCTTACCTTTTCTCTCCTCGAGCTGCCTCTTGGTAAGGCCGAGCTCTTCCTCGGACCGCTCCAGGTCCTGCTTCAGTGCAGAGACCTCCGCAGTACGTGCGGCAGCGGCCAGCAGTGAAGCATGCACATACATATAGACATATTCTGATTAGACTCCTGAGTTACCATTTGATCCTCTATTCGGCCTTTCTTTGCGAACGCCAAACAGAGCATCAGGGGCTACTGTCTATGCGGTAATATTTTTCCTATATTTTCATTGCTTACCTCAAAGCTTGTTAGGAGGCTAGCACAAGCTTCGGTCAGTCCGTTTTTGGCGGACTGAACTTTCTCAATCACCGCACTCATGATAGTGCGGTGCTCTTCGTCAATGGAAGCGCCGTGAAGCGCCTCCAGGAAGTTGTCCGGGCCTCTGGGTGGACAGAGGCCACCGGCACGGGTGGCTTGCCCCTCTTAACGGGGGGTCGCCTGCTGGAGTCCGGAACCACCAAAGGTTCCGGCGCAGTGTTCGACTGGGGGCCAAACTTGGAGCCCGTGGGAATTTTGCTCCCTTTGCGCCCGGGGTCCGGAAGGTCGCCTCGAAGCGCCCCCAGGACTACCTCCCCTTGGCCCGGTGCCTGTTGATACAACACCTCGACGTTGTCCGTAGGGAAAGGGGTGGAGGCGGTCGGAAGTGAATCGCTGTTCATATCCGACGAGTCCAAAGAACCGTCCGACGAAGATACGTTGATACGGGCTCGGGACGGGCTGCATAATCATATTTGACATAAGAAGAAGCAGTGCAATAAAACATGCCATGAATTACTATGGTATCCAGATACTTACGACTTCGTCAGGGGCTTGTCCCTGGGGAACCAATCGTCGTCGCTGTGGGCGGCTGTCGTGGACCAGTCCGGATGGAGGGTCCTTCCCTTCATGGACCCTTCGGCCTCCCCAGTTGGGTCGGCCTTCCTTTTCTTGTCTCCATCGGCTGGGGGGAGAACTTTCCTCCTCCTCCTCCTCCTCCTCCTCCTCGTTTTTGTGGGAGGAGTGCGCGTCGGAATCATCGGACGATGAGTCCGATACAACCTTGCGCCGGAGACCCTTTCGGGTCCCCGTGACCTTCTTCTTGGTCTTCTTCACCGGCACCTCGTAAGGTGCCGGAGCCAGCATCTCCGTCAGGAGAGCATCTGCAGGATCTTCAGGCAGGGGGGTTGGGCAATCGAGCTGCTCCGCTGTCTTTATCCAGTCCTGTTAATGACATGGAAGCTTAGATCCCGCACATGATTTAAACCGGGGCAAATAAATACCCTGTGAGATATAAAAACTTATCGGATTGGCACGGCGCTTTGCGCTGAGTCTGCGGTCCTTGGTAAGGGAAGGAGGTACCTCGGCGCCCTTGAACAGCACCCTCCAGACGTCCTCGTGCGTCATGTCATAGAGCTCTCGCAACGTCTGGTGCTTGGCCGGGTCGAACTCCCACAAATTGAATGCCTGTCGTTGACACGGGAGAATCCGGCTGAAGAGCATGACCTGGACCATGTTAACGAGCTTGATTTTCTTGCTCATCATGTTCCTGATACAGGTCTGATACATCTCCAACGTATCTACTTTTCCAAACACTTTTGCCCTTGTTTTGGACTCTAACTTGCATGATTTGAATGGAACTAACCCGGACTGACGCTGTTTTCAGCAGAATTACCATGGAGTTATTTATGTGCAGGAGCAAACGTTCTCGGAATGACCTGAAACTTCATGGAGCCACTTTTCAGAAAATAAGAAAAATACCTGCCAAAGATGAAGGCCATGGGGCCCACCGTCTCTCCACGAGGGTGGGGGGCGCGCCTCCCCCTAGGGCGCGCCCCCGACCTCGTGGGCCCCCTGTTGCCTCTCCGACTCCAACTCCACCTCCATATATTTCGGGGAGAAAAAATCAGAGAGAAGAAATCATCGCGTTTTACGATACGGAGCCGCCGCCAAGCCCTAAAACCTCTCGGGAGAGCTGATCTGGAGTCCGTTCGGGGCTCCGGAGAGGGGAATCCGTCGCCATCGTCATCATCAACCATCCTCCATCACCAATTTCATGATGCTCACCGCCGTGCGTGAGTAATTCCATCGTAGGCTTGCTGGACGGTGATGGTTTGGATGGGATCTATCATGTAATCGAGTTAGTTTTCTTAGGGTTTGATCCCTAGTGTCCACTATGTTCTGAGATTGATGTTGCTATGACTTTGCTATGCTTAATGCTTGTCACTAGGGCCTAAGTGCCCTGATTTCAGATCTGAACCTATTATGTTTTCATCAATAAGAGTGTTCTTGATCCTATCTTGCAAGTCTATAGTCACCTATTATGTGTTATGATCCATTAACCCCGAAGTGACAATAATCGGGATACTTACCGGTGATGACCGTAGTTTGAGGAGTTCATGTATTCACTATGTGTTAATGCTTTGTTCCAGTTCTCTATTAAAGGGAGGCCTTAATATCCCTTAGTTTCTGTAAGGACCCCGCTGCCACGGGAGGGTAGGACAAAAGATGTCATGCAAGTTCTTTTCCATAAGCACGTATGACTATATTCGGAATACATGCCTACATTATATCAATGAACTGGAGCTAGTTCTATGTCACCCTAGGTTATGACTGTTACATAATGAACCACATCCGGCATAATTCTCTATCACCGATCCATTGCCTACGAGCTTTCCATATATTGTTCTTCGCTTATTTACTTTCCCATTGCTATTGCTATCATCACTACAAGATACCAAAAACATTACTTTTACTACTGTTACCTTTTGCTACCGTTATCACTACTATCATATTACTTTGCTACTAAACACTTTGCTGCAGATATTAAGTTTCTAGGTGTGGTTGAATTGACAACTCAGCAGCTAATACTTGAGAATATTCTTTGGCTCCCCTTGTGTCGAATCAATAAATTTGGGTTGAATACTCTACCCTCGAAAACTGTTGCGATCCCCTATACTTGTGGGTTATCAAGGTCTGGAGTCCGGTCAGCTCTACCGTAGAACCCCAGGACAGGCACTTCTCTTTCCAGGAGGTGAGCCGCGTGGGGATTTCAGATCAAAATTTGGGGGCCGCCACCCAGTTGGTGTCATGCGGCTCGGTGATGTAGAACCACCCTGATTGCCACCCCTTTATGGTATCCACATAGGTGCCCTCGAGCCAAGTGACGTTAGGCATTTTTCCCACCATGGCGCCTCCGCACTCTGCTTGCTGGCCGACCACCACCTTCGGTTTAACATTGAAGGTTTTTAGCCATAGGCCAAAGTGGGGCCTGATGCGGAGGAAGGCCTCGCACACGACGATAAACGTCGAGATGTTGAGGATGAAATCGGGGGCCAGATCGTGAAAATCCAGCCCGTAGTAAAACATGAGCCCGCGGACAAATGGGTGGAGGGGAAATCCCAGTCCGCGGACGAAGTGGGTAAGAAAAACCAGCCTGTCATGGGGTTCGGGCGTAGGGATGATCTGCCCCACATCTGGCAGCCGGTGCGCGATATCCGCGGCCAGATATCCGGCTACCCGTAACTTTGCGATGTGCTCCTCCATGACAGAGGAGACCATCCACTTGCCTCCTGCTCCGGACATGCTTGGAGTGGTTTGAGATGAGGAACGCGAACTTGGGCGCTGGAGCTCGACTGCGTGAGAATGGATAAGCGAGGAGGTAGAAGGCGTGGGTAAAAGGGTGAATCCTTGTCCCTTTACAAGGGCGGAAGAGGCGATGCGCCTCCCCACTTGCTTGGTAAAATCGCTTATTTCCCAGGCGACGTAATTGATGGCGCGGTTGGGTTACCCACGTCCCTATTGATGAGAATCCCATAATAAGGGGGACACGATCTCTGCTTCGACAAGACGTGTCAAGAAAACCGCCTTGCAATATATGCGGTGTTGGTTGAGAAAAATGGTTCGAATAATGACCGGGCCATGACAAGATGTCATGTTGTCAAATGTGTCAGTAGATTGGATTTGTGGAAATGTTATTCTCTCTACGGTGGTATGTGGAACTTGTTTTGCAGAGCCGAACACTATCCTTGTGTTCAAAATCTTCTATGGATTATTCGGAGGAGGAACCCGCCTTGCAATGCCGAAGACAATACTGCACGCCAGACTCATCGTCATTGAAGCCTGGTTCAGGGGCTACTGAGGGAGTCCTGGATTAGGGGGTCTCCGGACAGCCGGACTATATCCTTTGACCGGACTGTTGGACTATGAAGATACAAGATTGAAGACTTCGTCTCATGTCCGGATGGGACTCTCCTTGGCGTGGAAGGCAAGCTTGGCAATACGGATATGTAGATCTCCTCCCTTGTAACCGACTCTGTGTAACCCTAGCCCCCTCCGATGTCTATATAAACCGGAGGGTTTAGTCCGTAGGACAACATACAATCATACCATAGGCTAGCTTTTAGGGTTTAGCCTCTCCGATCTCGTGGCAGATCAACTCTTGTAATACTCATATCATCAAGAACAATCAAGCAGGACATAGGGTATTACCTCCATCAAGAGGGCCCGAACCTGGGTAAACATCATTCCCCTGCCTCCTGTTACCATCCGCCTTAGACGCACAGTTCGGGACCCCCTACCCGAGATCCGCCGGTTTTGACACCGACAGTCTCCAAGAAAGGTGATAAAAATAATCTTGTAGACATTGAGAAAACCCCACAGTCCTGCGTTGATGTAGTGTTCGAGTTACTGGCCAGTGACACTGGCACAAGCTCTTCGAACTCGCTGCCTGAATCACTTCAGATTCTTCAGTCTCAGCAACAAGCTGAAAGACATTAGTCAGCTGTGCTGCGGCAAGAAGCCGAAGGACTGAGGAAGTCCTTGCAGAATTTAGATGCATACTTTCTTGTGCAACAGCAAGCACGGGAGGATTTAAGCGCCAAACAAGAGAAAGTTAATAAGCTTGCTAAGCATCTTGCCAGCATTATGGGTACCCAGGATATTGTTTCTTGAGCTCTTCTGAAGTGGTTTCAGTTTTGGACTTGTTTTGCTACGGCGTTTATTTGCACTGGTCGCCAACTTTGACAACCAGTGCACGTGATATGCTGCTTTGTTCCCTATATTTGCACTGGTGGCGAACTTTGATGCCTAGTGGATGTAATATGTGTAATATTCATGATAGCCTAGCATAAGTTGCTTGCTTATTTATTTCCTTGTTGTCTTGTTTATTTGTTTGCTTGTAGTCAGTGCAGTTCTTTTTCTGCGGTTTGCTAGTGGCCGCAGTAACCTATTTTAAAAATGAGGCCATAATAACCATGGGCTACATATTTACTATACTGACCCTGGGCCTCCTACAGGCCGTAGAAATAATAGGCCTTCTATGGAGAGTAGCATCAATGGGCCTTCTACGGGCCGTAAGATCGATTGGCCAAACATGGGCCAATAACGGACCGCATTATGGGCCTTAAACGGGCTAGAGTTGGAATTGTCCATTCATGGGTCAACCATAATGGGCCGTCGTTAATTGGCCGTATTTGACGATGCTATGAAAACGGCCCAACGGATTAACAGGCCACAAACGGGCCGACTGTAACCACGAGCTGAATTTGGCCCATAATCAGAAAAGGCCAGTAACAGGCTGTTAGTAACCGAATGCTGGAAATGAGCCCAAGAATAAATGGGCCCTGAGAAGGCCGAAAGATAACATGGGCTTGAAACGGCCCAATGGAATAATGGGTTGTTGATGGGTATAAAGCGATATACTATTCATTATGGGCCAGTTTCACCACGGGCCATTAATGGGCCAACAGTTACAAAGTGCCTCATATGGGCCAAAAGACGTCATGGGCCCGACATGGGCCAGAAGTTACAACGGGCTGGAATCATATTGGATGGCCCAGATGACGCTACTAGGCCTAATTCGGATAGGCCATAATGGGCCCTGGGTCACCGGGCCGTAAATGGGCTATGTGCGAACAGGCCATTAACAGGCTTTCCGTGGGCCGGCCCGCTATCTTTTGACCAAGTCAAACATACTGGCCTTTTCACAAGAATGTGAAGGAAATATGCCCTAGAGGAAATAAGAAAGTTATTATTTATTTCCTTATATCATGATAAAAGTTTATTATTCATGCTAGGATTGTATTAACCGGAAACTTAGTACATGTGTGAATACATAGACAAACAGAGTGTCACTAGTATGCCTCTACTTGACTAGCTTGTTGAATCAAAGATGGTTAAGTTTCCTAGCCATAGACATGAGTTGTCATTTGATTAACGGGATCACATCATTAGAGAATGATGTGATTGACTTGACCCATTCCGTTAGCTTAGCACGATGATCGTTTAGTTTGTTGCTACCGCTTTCTTCATGACTTATACTTGTTCCTCTGACTATGAGATTATGCAACTCCCGAATGCCGGAGGAACACTTTGTGTGCTACCAAACGTCACAACGTAACTGGGTGATTATAAAGGTGCTCTATAGGTGTCTGAGATGGTACTTGTTGAGTTGGCATAGATCGAGATTAGGATTTGTCACTCCGATTGTCGGGGAGGTATCTCTGGGCCCTCTCGGTAATGCATATCACTATAAGCCTTGCAAGCAATTTGACTAATGAGTTAGTTGCGGGATGATGCATTACGGAACGAGTAAAGAGACTTGCTGGTAACGAGATTGAATTAGGTATTGAGATACCGACGATCGAATCTCGACCAAGTAACATACCGATGACAAAGGGAACAACGTATACGGTTATGCGGTTTGACCGATAAAGATCTTCATAGAATATGTAGGAGCCAATATGAGCATCCAGGTTCTGGTATTGTTTATTGACCAGAGATGAGTCTCGGTCATGTCTACATAGTTCTCGAACCCATAGGGTCCGCACGCTTAACGTTCGGTGACGATCGATATTATGAGTTTATGTGTTTTGATGTACCGAAGGTTGTTCGGAGTCTCGGATGAGATCAGGGACATGACGAGGAGTCTCGAAATGTTCGAGACGTAAAGATCGATATATTGGAAGGCTATATTCGGACATCGGAAAGGTTCTGAGTGGTTCGGGTATTTATCGTAGTACCGGAGAGTTACGGGAATTCGCCGGGGAGTATATGAGCCTTATTTGGCTTTAGGGGAAAGAGAGAGGGGAGGCTGCGCCCCTCCCCAAGGCCTAGTCCGAATTGGACAAGGGGGAGGGGCGGCGCCCCCTCCTTCCTTCTCTTCTCTTTTCCCTTTCCTTCTCTCCTACTCCTACTACATGGAAGGGGAATCCTACTCCCAGTGGGAGTAGGACTCCCCAGGGCGCGCCATAGTAGAGGGTCGGCCCTCCCCCTCCTCCACTCCTTTATATACGGGGGAGGGGGGAAGCCCATGGACACACAAGTTGATCATTGATCCCTTAGCCGTGTGCGGTGCCCCCCTCCACCATAATCCACCTCGGTCATATCGTAGCGGTGCTTAGGCGAAGCCCTATTCCGGTAGCTTCATCATCACCGGCATCATGCCGTCGTGCTGACAAAGCTCTCCCTCAAAGCTCTACTGGATCGTGAGTTCATGGGACGTCATCGAGCTGAGCGTGTGCTGAAATCGGAGGTGCGTGCGTTCGGTACTTGGATCGGTCGGATCGTGAAATCTACGACTACATCAACCATGTTGTGCTAATGCTTCCGCTTTTGGTCTACGAGGGTACTTGGACGACACTCTTCTCTCTCGTTGCTATGCATCACCATGATCTTGCGTGTGCGTATCAATTTTTTTTGAAATTACTGCGTTCCCCAACAGTGGTATCAGAGCCAGGTTTATGCGTAGATGTCATATGCACGAGTAGAACACAAAGGAGTTGTGGGCGTGGGTATATACATATTGCTTGCCTTCACTAGTTGATTCTTGATTCAGCGGCATTGCTGGATGAAGCGGCCCAGACCGACATTACGCGTACGCTTACGCGAGACTAGTTCTACCGACGTGCTTCGCAAACAGGTGGCTAGTGGGTGTCTGTTTCTCCAGCTTTAGTTGAATCGGATAAGATGAACATGGTTCTTTCTAAAGATCAAAAAGCAATCACTATACTGCGTTGTGGTTTTTGATGCATACGTAAGAACGGTTCTTGCTCAGCCCGTAGCAGCCACGTAAAACTTCCAAGAACAAAGTAGAGGATGTCTAACTTGTTTTTGCAGGGCATGTTGTGATGTGATATGGTCAAGACGTGATGAGATATAAATTTTTTTATGAGATGATCATGTTTTGTTAAAGTTATCGGCAATTGGCAGAAGCCTTATGGTTGTCTCTTTATTACATAAGATGCAAGTTCCATGTAATTGCTTTACTTTATCGCTATGCGATAGCAATAGTTGCAAAAGCAATAGTTGGCGAGACGACCATGTGACGACACATTGATAGAGATCAAGATGATGGAGATCATGGTGTCATGCCGGTGATGATAGAGATCATGACGGTACTTTGGAGATGGAGATCAAAGGCGCAAGATGATCATGGCCATATCATGTCACATATTTTGATTGCATGTGATGTTTATCTTTTATGCATCTTATTTTGCTTAGATCGATGATAGACTTATAAAATGATCTCTCACTACATTTCAAGGTACAAGTGTTCTCCCTTAGTATGCACCGTTGCCAAAGTTCGTCGTGCCGAGACACCACGTGATGATCGGGTGTGATAAGCTCTACGTTCACATACAACGGGTGCAAGCCAGTTTTGCACACGCAGAAATACTCGGGTTAAACTTGATGAGCCTAGCATATGCAGATATGGCCTCGGAACACTGGAGACCGAAAGGTCGAGCGTGAATCATATAGTAGATATGATCAACATAGTGATGTTCACCATTGAAAACTACTCCATCTCACGTGATGATCGGACATGGTTTAGTTGATTTGGATCACGTGATCATTTAGATGACTAGAGGGATGTCTATCTAAGTGGAAGTTCTTAAGTAATATGTTTAATTGAAATTTAATGTATCATGAACTTAGTCCTGATAGTATTTGCATAACTATGTTCACTACAAAAAAATACACTTCCGTGATCATACGTATTTGTCACAGTAGGTCGCGTGTTTTGTCATGCATGTACATCCATGACAAATTTATGACAGAATCAAGATAGTCATACCTGTGCTGTCATAGAAGTGTTCCATGACATTACCAAAATTATCATCATGGAAGTGTCCACTTCCATGATGATAAATCGCGCGTCACAGAAGTGCTTTCGTCAAGGGTGACCGACGCGTGGCATCCACCGTAACGGAACGTCGTTAAGCTATCGGGTCGGGTTTTGGATCCGATAACCCGTTAAAAGCCCCGACCAATGGGGATTTTCCACGTGTAAAATCATCATTGGCTGGAGGAGACACGTGTCAGGTCCGCGTTGGCACAGGTGTCACTCATCCAATGGGCGAGACGCGCCTATGATATGTTGACATGTGGACTGGCCCATCAAATTTAAATGGGCCGACCCAACTGAAGGCCCACAAGATTTTGCGGACCATAATGGGCCGGCCCAGCTAAAGGCCCATGAGATTTTGCGGACCATAATGGGCTGGCCCAGCTAAAGGCCCACAAGATTTTGCGGGCCATAATGGGTCGGCCCAGGTAAAGGCCCACAAGATTTTTGTGTGCCATAATGGGCCGGCCCAGGTAAAGGCCCACAAGATTCTTGCGAATCATAATGGGCCGGCCTAGCTAAAGGCCCACGATATTTCGCCGACATTAATGGGCCGGCCCAGCTGTAGGCCCACAAGATTTTGAGGACCCTAGTAGGCCGGCCCATTAACTGGTTGCCATGTTTTGGGCCAAATGTCGGCCCATATTTGATCCGGTCCATTAATGGCCCGCCATGCTCCGGGCCTAATACTGGCCCATATGAGATCCGGCCCGTTAAAAGCTTACCACATTCTGGGCCAAATTACGGCCCAGATCAGGTCCGGCCCTTTAAGAGGCTTTGGGCTCAATTATGGCCCACATCAGATTCGGCCCGTCAACTGGACACTATGCTTTTGGGCCCACTTGCTAAAGGCCCACTTAGTAATTCGGCCTGATATTAGTTTTGGCCTGTTAAGGGCCCGTTTAACATTTCGGCCATATATTAATATCGGCCTGTTAAAAGCCTGTCATATAGTTGGGCCTAACTACGGCCCGGTTTGCATCCGGCCTGCTCGCAGCCGATATTTGATTGGGCCAAACAAGGACCGAGACAATTTTGGCATGTTAAAAGCCCGCGATTTGATTTGCACAATCATGGACCGGGGTTCATTTTGAGCTGCTGCCGGCCCGTGAGCTGTTCGGCATGTTTCAGGCCCAACCTACATCGTGATTGCATGATGGCCCGATTAAGTGCCATAATTTTACGGTTTAGCCGGTTTACTGCGAAGACAGGATATATATATAGTAAAATAACTGCAGCGTCGTGAATAAGAAAAAAATCTAGACTATACAATAAAGAAATTATGGCACATTACATCCACTGGGCATCAAAGTTCGCCACTATGATAATAAAGCACAAGCAGACATCAGATTACATACACGGGGCATCAAAGATCGCCACCAGTGCAAATAAACACGCCGACAAAATAATATACAAAACCGACAGCACTTCAATAGAGTTCAAGAAAGGTTAGCCCTGTTGGGGAGCTGCAGCGCAAGCAGCTGAGCAAGATGATGAGACTGCGCTTGTTCAACACTTATATCTTCCTCACTCTGAAAGATAAACAAGCAGACAGATGACAGGTTTTGCACATAAAAGTATCAGTGCTGACAATTCATCACATTTCTTACTGACGAATAAAGTGACACAGTTTAAAACTGCATTAACACAATATGGTATTGTTCAGGTCAAGACATGGCAGGAAATGACATTGTGAAGGAGTTGGCAGCTTCACGACACCACTGGATTACAGATCAAGAACTCATAAGTATCAATGGTTAATGTGCTGTCAATTTATACCATTTCAGATTAGCAAATAAAGAGACGGTTTAAATAATAGTAGAATGATATGACATTGTTCATAGTTAAGACATTGCAGAATATGACATTGTGTTGTAGTGGGTAGGTTCACCACACCACTGGATTACGGATGAAGAACAGAAGCATACATGCAGTGCAAAAGAAGATCACTTGCTCTGTATAGTTTAATTTACATGGTATGAAGAAGGAACTTGGTTGTACAACTGAAAACTTAAATTGAGAAAGGACAAACTTTTGTTTATGAACTACATAATAAACTTTAAACAAGCAATTTGATGCAAACACCAAAAATAAACAGCTGTTGCAATCATGCCTAACCAAATATATACAACAAAGTTTGAAGGCTTGAGATGGACAAACTTACATTATTGGTGAAGACAGGCTCTATAAAGGCCTTGTCCATGCTGATGGGGGGGCAATTCAAGAAGTTTACCACAGAATCTTCTTCAAAAGCATTGCCTTTATTCTACATTTTGTTAAGAGTAAGTATAGATGTGATAATATATGAAAAATGGAGAATATTTAAGATAAGATGAAGAGTGATGCTACATAACCAAGTAGCTATAAATGTAAGTGCAGTGATACAGGCAAAAGGTACAGCCAAGAGCAATGCATAGCTAAACTTCTTCAGTACCAACCTTATGGTAAGAGTAAGTATAGATTTGATGTGTAGAAAATGGAGGGCAATGGAAAATAAGCTGCAGAGTGATGGTACATGAACAACTACCTGTCATTATAAGTACACTGATAAAGGACAGTATGTACTTGCAAGAACAATGCAGAGCTAAAAAAACATTGGCATTGGATATATTCTACACTAATGTAACCATTCATACAGATCAGATAATTTGGAGCGAACAATTGATAAGCAAGCTATCATGCATACTGCTGTCACATAATGAACTAGGTATGTATGCAAGTACAGTGATACAGGACAACAGGTACTAACAAGAGCAAAGCAGTGGGCAGCATATTTGCGATATCATGTCGTTCTTGTCAAACCGGAATTCTTCTTCGAGCAGATTTTCTGCAAAAAAGATCCGTAAGGCACATGCGGAAAAGTAGAAGTTCAAATTGTCATGTGATTTCATAGACAGTACCTCATCCTGGGAACAATACCAGTGCATAATAAGGTTTTTCCATTCAATGTCTTCTAAATTTAGCACAGGAGACTTCACAGGAAATTCATTTATAGACTTGCCATCAAAGTGTGATTTCCTCAGGTAACACCGATACTGCTGCAATGCTTCCTTGAAAAGCACAAGCAAGCTTTGCTCGTCATGACTATCCAGATTGACCCTCGCCTAGTTACAACAATGTAATGTAAATCATTGATGTGTTCAATCAGCAGAAAACAGGAAAATAATAACCATGAATAATAGCACTTACACGTAAGTTGGACAGGAAGATGTGAAAATGGTGTTTGTCCTCACAATAATCTTCCCATGATGGGAATATATGCACGTAATCCCTAACAACATTGAAAGCATTGTCTTTTAAACTGGGAATAAATGGAATGGGGTTCCAATCTGCAGGAATTGGCCGTCTCTGCAGTTGGGATAGGTCTTCGGCCGGTGGACTTGTTGTACTTTTTGCTGGAGTGGGATTTTTCTGTGGTATAGCTGGTGCTATAGCAAATGAAATCGGTATGCCTTTTGCTGGAGTGCAGGTCCTGTGTGGTGGTGCTAGTGGTGTGGCCAGTGAAGTATGGGTACAGTCTGCTGGAGTCGGTCCTACGTTTTGTGTCACTGGTTGTACAGCCAATATAAGTGGGGTGATGTCTGATTTCTTCGGCACCACCACGTTTTTCAAGGACTTTGCTGGCGCTCCTTCAGGTTCGGCAATCACCCTGTTCCTTTTTGATGTCTGATGCACAAGAACAACATTTGAGTGGAAAAAACATGGTATGATGACAGATGGAATATGTATTGATAATGGATGGGCATGGCATCTCGACATATATGATGAGTAAACTAAGCAGATGGTGGTGCAACAAAGTAGAAGAAATGCAAGACAACATATGCAAGATACCCGCAATCAGTAAAACATTGCCAAATTAGAACAGGCACCTTGATGGGTGAACAGGATAGGCCATCTGCCTTTGACTCCTCAAGGTTAGAATAGTCATTAGGATCATATTCTGAACAAGAATCAACAGGTGGGGAGCGTATGAGTTTCATTGCATCCAGAATGGCACTCAATGCCTTGGTGCCAATTTTGTAAGTCATTGAAGTGTTTAGCTTCAAGAGTGGACTGCTGCTAGTGCGACACAAAGCAGCTACACAGATCATAGTGTAGATATAACGGGAAAACCTTAAGCATCAGAGTGAAATCAGCAAAGTGGAACTTGCTGGAATATATGTGCTAGTATTACCAGTATGGCTAGAAAGGCTTCGGATACCAGCTCTCTTCAAGTGAAGGTGTGGTACTGTTAATATCAGTGTAACTCTCAAAGGCGACATAGCTCCCCACATTTCCTTGCTATTCTTATAGGATTCAAGTGGGCAGGCCACTACAAATCCTATTCCTATGTTTACAAGATCCTACGAATCAAAGAGGCTCAAAGTGTCCATCACAACCGACCGTATAGACCTCTACACTGCAAATGTCCCTGCTCATCTTCAGTACAAGGAACATACTGTACTACTATCATACTCCCTCCGTTCCAAAGTATAAGTCTTGGTAGAGATTTCCACTATGGATCACATACAGATGTATCCGGATACATTTTAGAGTGTAGATTCACTCATTTTGCTCCATATGTAGTCCATGGTGGAATCTATACAAAAACTTGTATTTAGGAACGGAGAGAGTACATATTAAAGAAGAACGGAAGAGGAACATGGTAAAGAAGAGCAAGCAGATTTTGGATAATAAAATGTTGGTTGCGCAGTGCCCACACATGATGAACCAGAGCGCATTAAGAATGCAACTCCCAGCTGTCTCTCGACCATTTCAGGCGGTTGGATGAAGATCCTACGTCTCCTAACCCTTCTTCTTCCTCGTCTCTGATTCTTCCCATACAAAACACCGCACGGGCCGCCGGCCGGACCACCGGCCCCCACCGCCTGTGTTCCTCCGCCACCCCCACCCCCATGCCTGCCCCAACCCCCACCCGCGTCGAGTTTTCTTCGTTCGGTGAGGCCCCACAACCACCCGAGCCCCTTCGATCGCACCGGCGAACTCCGGCGAGCTCTGAAAAATCGACTGGCCCAATTTTGAAATTTAGTCTACTGTGATTTAACTAGTGTGGAATATAAAAGGGGAAAACCACAAGCATTGGGAGTATAGTGTTGAGCGTGCCATGGCGGATCTGAAGGTGCAAACCGGACAAAGGCAACTTTGCAACCAAGACAAGAAATCAGAGTAAAGCAGTGGCGATCTATTTTCTTGCTGCTATAAATAAGTTGAGCAGATACGAAAGAGTACCGCCTCTGGTGCGGCGCCGTGTACGCATCTACTGAGAATTTGACGGTGTTGCGGTAGCGATGGCTGTCGGCGGCGTAGAAGCGGATCTAGGAGGGTAGACGGTGGCGGCGGGGCGCGGTGGACGAGACGGCCGTAGGAGCAGCGCCGGCAAGGTGGACGACGGCGGGGATGAAGCGAGAGGACGGGATGCAAGGATCCCGGTCCGAAGCCGTGGATGAGAGAGGTCGATCTCTTGTAATGGACGGCGGCGTCGGGGTATCAGCTCCGGCATGGTGGAGGAGGACGGCGGTGGATGGGGTGGCGGACGGCGGCGGACGGAGGAGGGTGGGGTGGAGAGGGTGTTTTGGCGCCCACGGAGCACGAATGGGGAAAAGGGAGGTAGAGAGGAAGGGGGAACCATGTATTCAGGGCGCGCTTGTCTCAAATGCGAGGAAATTTACAAACTTAGCCCCCATTTCAAATTTCTACTACATCACAGCAACATTAGTCGGTTGGGGATAGGATGGTAATCTCGCATACACCGAATATTTGCCGATGAGAGTTTGTTTTTGGCGCCCACCATGTATGAATATGAATCGGGGAGGGAGTCGATTTCGGCCGAGGACACACTGTGTTTTGGCGCCCACCGTGTATGAATCCGGGTGAGAGGCGGTTACGTCACGTTTGGGTGAAATTACAAACCTACCCCTATCGAGACCTATAGAAATCCAGTAGATAGGCTTTGCGTGGCAGGGATAGGCAGTAGTGATTTCCATCACGCAGATTTTGGTTTCGGGCGGTTACTACGACTTTCCCCGCTTCGTTCAAATTTTGTAGATGCACGTTTACCGTGCCAACTCAATTCGAATCCCGTTTGTATTCTATTTCTTTTTCGAGCGGGATCCATTTTCAATTGGAATTACATTCTATATACATCATTTTTTATATATACTTTCAAAAGCACAACAAAGAATTCTGCTCCTTTATATGTATAATATGATTTACAAATACAATGATCTCGAAATCTTAAGGTTGAATTCGAAAAAATTTAACCAAATTATGTTCTACTGAAATGTATGGATCAGTAATATCTACGTATTAAATAACATAGATGTGCGTGAATTCATATGAGTATGCATGTTTGATAGATCAATTTTGGTTCGAGTATGGATTACATGTATCATCATCTCGAATTCAAATATTTGAATCCCTTTTTTGTTCACTCCTTTCACGCCCATCTCTCTCGCATGCATGCTCCTTCAGGTAGCTATCACTCTCTTTTCTCCAGCTCACCCGCACGCTCACTTCATGTTTCTCCTATCCTCACAAACATGGTCACTCGACGTCTCCCTTGAGAAGTGTCACACTCTCCCTATCATTATACATTACACGGTTTTCATTATCTCTCACGTCTCTACTGTTCTCTGGTATCACTCGGTACCTAAGCTTTCTTTTTCACCGCCACACACACAGTCTCCACTCGTCTTTCACTTTGTCTTTCTCTCTATGGGATTCTCTCACACACCCTATATGTCTCTACATATGACTCATACCACTAAAATTACTCTCTCTCTCTCCTGTAGACACAACATTTGTTGCGGTCTCCTTTTCGTCTCCATCCCAGACTGACATTATTCATTTGTTTACCGATCAGACAACCCCGACTACCGTCTCCTCTCTCTCTCTCATAGACACACACACACACAACTCCTGCTTCCACTCCCCTTCCCGACTACCGTCTCTCTCTCTCACACACACACAAAACTCTCGCTTTCGCACCCCGACTCGTATTTCTCTCACAAACATTTATCGACTAGCTAGCCTCTAGATAGGTTTATACACCCGCACACTCGTGCTTCCACCATCGCATACATGTCTCTCTCCCGCTCCTTGTATCTATGTAGATTTTTTCTTCCCTTCTTGAGACACACCCTCTCGATCGTGCACACACACACTATCGCCTCATTTTAAGCTGATACCTATCGCACACACACTCCTTGTATCTTTGTCACACATGCACTCTGTCCTCCTCCACTCTCCCTCTCTCTCACACACACATGGGCTTTTTGCAAAAACTAGCAAGATGCCCATGCGTTGCACGGAACATCAAGATGCATTTGTATGAGTAGTTTATCTTGTGGGGGAAAAGGATGAACGAGGGAAGGCCTTATTTGCAAATGTGGAGAGGGGTGTGGGTATCTTTTTGCAAAATTGCCATAGTTTCCTTCCTATCCGTCAGATATAGATCGGACGGCCTATATTGCAAGATGGCAGGCACACAACCATCACCGACAATGCTTTTTATAAGAGTAGGGATAAAAAATAGAGTTGGTGATGATGGTGGGCCTGCCATCCTGCAATGTAGGTCGTCTGATTTATATCTGACGGATAGGAAGGAAAATATGCCAATTTACGCGCACTCTTCACCACATTTGCAGATAAGGCCTTCCCTCGTTCATCCTTTTCTTCCACAAGATCTTGATGTTCCGTGCAACGCACGGGCATCTTGCTAGTAAGAGTAGAAACTAGACATATACCACTTCTTGAATCTTGAAACCAACAACATTCCTCCCTTATCTCATCAAAACCGCCAAAGGAATATATTTTGAGTGAAACATAACATATTTTTAGTGATATACATATTTCAAAACAAGACTTTTTTTCTATCAAATCGGTGAAGATGTATTAATCTACTTTGATTGTGTGGCCACGCATTGGCACATTGCTAGTAGTTATTATAATTTTTTGGACACCAGACAAACGGTGGAGTACATATACGAAGAGAAGAGGTGCACGCACGTAGTCGGCCTCTCGATGTCTCGCACACATGAGTGTTACGTAAAGGCGACGTTAACAAATAAACCCTAAAACCCTAGGTGCACGATTGCTGCATTCGCGGGAACCGGGTACGTGGTGGAGCACCTTTGTAGGAATAGTGAGCTCGCGTGATAAGTTGATCCATAGGAGTTGCTGGTCGGGACCACAGGTGAACGACTTGGAGCGCGGTGGCTCGCCAGTTGCCACAGATCAAGTAGCCATGTTTAAAATATCGTTTTTTAGCGGGGTTAAGAGTTCCGGTTTTCAATGGCGCATTATAAGTAGTAAGTAGTTTTTAGAACGATTGATATGGAGCGAAAATGGAATTCATAGTACTATGTACCTCCTTGGTGTATGGTTGTATGGTTTTTTTGCGATGGAGGTTGTATGGGTTTATGTTGCGAGATGTTGAACCTGGTAGTTCTAGGGCAAATACTATGGTTTAGATTTAGATGCTGGTTTTCAGTAATGAAAATCGAAAGGGGAAACCCTTCTTTGATTAAAAAAACTACTACCTCCATTCTGGTTTACTAGTCCCCATCGTACTTTGGGTCAAAGTTTGTCCATGAATTTTACTTGTAAAATGTGAATGGAAAACTAGATTTTGTTATACCCAAACAAAAAAGGACTGGAGGGAGTGATTGCTCTGACACGGACGCGACCTCTCATAGCGCAGGCATTGAATCGACGCGCCGGCCAAGAGGGCCCCACTCGCTGCAGGCCCGGCTGAGCATGCCTCCTCGCCGCGTGCAACCATCTTAAGACTGCCCCGCCTGCCTTCATTGAATCTGTGTGTGTGCCGGCAACACGTCCTTCCGCGAGCCGACAGGCATTTTAGAACACAAAAAATGACTAAAATATAATTAATTTATGCATGGTCTTGACTTGTTGTGCTCGCACTGGTAGCAGGAACTAGTAGAGGATTTTCTTTATTTATAAATCTCCTCACATTTTTTTGGCTTTGAAGTGAATCATGGTTGTGGACATTATGTATGAATGTGCAGATATCTGTGAACATGAGTTTGATGTGGAAGTTGAACTTGGAATGTCGAGCTTGCGCATGAACTATACCATGTCCAATGCTTCATCTGTTATTGTTTGGAAAGTAATTGCTGTTATTACATGCCCCTGAAAAAAACATTTTGTGCCACATCAGTAGATGCACGAACATCACAACAGGCATGCTGACTGGATAAACATTTGAACCTAGCCATTATGAAGGAAATTTTGTATTGACAACAGTTTTAGATAGTAGGAGACGCCTAGCCTGCTCTGCCTCTGCTAGCTTATTTCTGGCTTCTTCCATCTCTTCTTTGGCTTGGGTGAAGAGAGCATATGATTGCTCTTTTCGCTTCTTCAGGAACTCAGCTACATTCTCAAGGGCTGTTGCACGCTTTCTTTCAGCCTTTACTAATGCCACAAGGACACGAACAACTGACGACTCCACCTGGCTTGTGTGTAATCCAGCATCATATGGGAATTTGCACCTTGTGTCTAACCCAGCATCATTAGGGAACTGGCACCTTGTGTGTAATCCAGCCTCATTTTGGAAACATGATCTCGAGGTTGACCATACTTCCCTCCTCGCAGGAACTGCATCCTGACATGAAGTTACTTCTTTTTTAGATCAATACTCAGAGCAACCTAGATCCATTTAGTAGAAGCCAGATAAACAGAACTCGGAGAAGTGAATTCAAAAGGAAAAAAATAGACTACAAGGTGAGAGAACACCCACTTCCTACATCAAGCTAAAAACGAAAGCATTAGGACGATTAAGACTCTTCTTATTACACATCAAAGAAAACCATGCTTAAGAGAAACAGAAACTACAACATATACACATCAAAGAACACAAGGCTACACGAAAGTAATTGAAAGGGTGTTACTTACCAAAGCTCGTTTTACAGGTTCGATGCGGCTCCTCTTTAACTTGCCACACTCCTTGAAGATGTCCCGAATATCCCGTGTTTGGTCTTCATTGCTCCTCTACATGTTCGCACTCGTGGTTTTAAAATCTCAACAAGGCAAGAAAAATATACTACTAGTAATACTCGCGCATCTTGTGGGCAACATTAAAGCACTCGTCTGCCATGTTAGAGCATCTCCAACAGAATCGCAACGCGCGGCGCTTTAAAAATCTCAACATGCTATCTCTACTCTCTTCTCTACTGTTATATTTATTTTATATTTTATATTTAATATTTATCTCTACTCCCTTTATTGTCTACTTTTTTCTTGCAATATAGGCTGTCCGATTTATATCTGACAGATAGGAAGGAAACAAATGGGAATTTTGCAAAAAGATACCCATACCCCTCTCCAGATTTGCAAATAAGGCCTTCCCTTGTTCATCCTTTTCTCCCACAAGATAAACTACTCATACAAATGCATCTTGATGCGTGCAACGCATGGGCGTCTTGCTAGTTCTAAAAACATTTCCATCATTTGCCACACTACTGGTTGCAGATGAAAAACCTACCCAAGCACAGCGCGATACAGGAGCGACGCACAATTACAAGCTGATATTCTGTTGGACAATGGAGGCTATAACCAATTACTTTTACAGGAACAATAGCACCAAGGAAATTTGAAGGGTATGTATGAACAAAATTGGAACTGCACATGTACTGCTAAGTGATTCAATACAGACATTACCAATCGAGGAGGAGAACGATGGTCGCGGCGGCCTCTGTGAGTCATGGTCGGCAACGAGAGTCAGTTCATTGTCCATGACGGTGGTACTTCTGCGCTTGGCGTTGGCTTCCGGGAAGCAGATCCGAGAACGTGGAAGACGATGCCGGGGAAGAGGCTCCATGTACGACGACGACGGTGGACCGGCTCCAGTGCGGCGTACGAGGTCGTCGATGAGGCAGATGCACTGCGGTGGACGAGTGCGCCGATGTAAAGGGGAGGAGCACGAAGGCTACGGTGTCGTGGAGAAGTCTATTTTGCGGTGGGGATAGAAAATGTGGAGTATTCAGGTGTACTACTCTGGGTGCCGGGGTGGAGTTGGCTGGGTAGGGTGAACCTGAAGTTACGAAAACAGCCCCCTACCAAGCGTCATCCGTAGGCCTGTTCCGAAGGCTATGATGGTAACTTCCCACTGCTCGAATCAGGGTCGCGGGAGATTTTCCCGCCGACCTCAAAATTTTGTGACACTGGACTCCCCGTGTGGCGTGTTGAGTGATTCGGCTAAGCAACTAGCGAGTAGTAGTAGTAAACTCTGCATATTAGGTTTGACCGAAGTCAAACTTCCTACTGTTTGACCAAGTTTATAGACAAATATAAACATTTACCATAACAAATATGTATGATGTGAAAGTACATTCAATAATGAATCTAATGGTATATTTGTTATTGTATATGTTAATATTTTTTGTTATAAGCTTTCTGAGAGTTTACAAAACTTGACATTGACCAATGCTAATACGCGGGCTTAAAATAAAAACGGAGGGAGTACACATTTGTTTTCTTAGTTTGTAGTGAACTAATCATTTGTTGAACTTGTGAAATAAATATATTAGGCAATTGACTTCGAATGTAATGGTCTAAACAATTCAATAGTTACAATCATTGTCGAATCCCAAGATGTATACAAGGTCTATAGTACTTCACAACATGCTCAAACTCACATAATCCCAGTCAAATGAGAATCTAAATGCATTTCATAGTTACTACTTTGTAGGATGCAACAAAAACAACCATAACTCTACATCAGCCATTATAGAAGCAACATTTTGACATATCCCAATGTGTGAATGAAATGTGTAGAGAGAGCTTTTGAAGATGGAGCAGATAGGGCGGGAAAGATTGTATGTATGTGGACGAGAGAGTAGGAGACAAACCTAACGAGACAGAGAGAGAGAGAGAAAGAGAGAGGAAGAAGTTAGGTCTGTGAGAAAGATGGATACATGTAATATACATGAGATGCGTGTGCATCTGGATTCTGTATACGTGGAAGGAGAAGAGACAACATGTTTGATGAGAGAGCTGGAAAAACATGGACGAGAGGGGAAGGATCTCGTGGGTTGAGGGATTGAAAATTTTGTGCGGGGGAGAGAGGGATTGGTAATTTTGTGCAAGAGAGAGAGAGGGTGGGGGAGGAGTAAGTCAGCCGTCGTCACATCACCCTGCTTCCAAATGACCCCGCATTCTCTAGCGCGGTGTGGTCGACGTCTTCGATCTGCTCGATGCCCTCTTTGAAGATTGAGGTGTTGTGCATGTTGGGATGCAAAGAAGCACAAGCGAGAGTGGTCGCCGTATAACCTTGGATGGGGATGAATTGTGTGCTCGGGGGAGTGTGTGTGTGTTGTGCTGCGTGTGTCTCTCTCTCTCTCTGTGTGTGTGTGTGTCAGATATTGAGAGAAAACAAACCTAAGGAGAGAAATGGGTATTCACGAAGAGATTGTGCGGGCCTTGAGGTGGGCAGGGGCCGGGTGAGGGTGTCAAAATGTGCGCGTTGATGCATGTGTTGCATGCGACCGTGCGAGGGGCGGACAAATCAAGAGAGATGGTTGTTGTGTTACGGATGCTCCTCTCTCTGTCTCTCTCTTCCTCTCTCTCTCACACACACAAGTAAGACCCTGTTTGGTTCCAAATAAGTCACCAACTTATAAGTCGAAAAGTGCAAAAAGTGATTTATTTTGCCAAACGGACCCAACTTATAAGTCACCCCAACTTATAAGCTATAAGTTGCTCCACCCCAACTTAAAACTTATAAGTCACCCCTTTTTACGTAGGTCTCATCACCTTTACATTAAAAAACAAGGTGGAAAGGTGTGGTCAGATGACTTATAAGTCAGATGACAACCAAATAGGCGTGACTTATAAGTCACTGATTTTAAGTCACCTGACTTATAAGTTAGGTGACTTATTGAAACCAAACATGCCCTAAACTACAAGACCGTTCTCTCATGTATACACAACGTATCGGCATATGTCTATGTGTCATTCAGGCATGATCATTTGCACATTCACACCTCTCTATGTCTGTATCACATACACACCGTCTCCACATTGCCCTTCCGCCACAACACACATATGGACACATACACATGTTCTCTCTCAGTCACACACACAAAATCAGTATTAAGAAAACTAAGGCGCACCTAAAACGTCCAAATCCAAATAAACACGAACTGGAGCTAAATTCAAATATATGGAAATATTGCAGCGTGAAGAATTTTCACAGGAAAAAAAGTTGAGTAATATTCGAGGATTGTTTTCACACACACAAAAAGGTTCGGTGGATGTCCTTCGAGCGCGACACGGTGACGCACCGTTCGATCGACCGCGCGGCCGCGGTTCACGCGCTTGCATAGGATTCCGTATCGTGGTTGTGGTACTAACTAATAAAAGCGCTGCCTAAGTCTAATGTTTACGTGTACTAGTATGGTTTTCTTTTAAGTTTGACCAACCTTATATATATAAAACTAAAGTAAGCTCCCATACACGCACTCATCAATATGCCGCCGCCGCCGTTGCGCATGCCGGCGCCCGCCTGCTCCGGCCAACAATTTCTCGCCTATCACCGCTGTGTCGCCGCCATCCTTGTGCCATGAAGCCGAAGGCTCGCCCGCTCACGTCATCTGCAGTCCCTCCTCGCGATGCCGCCGCGCTGCCAAGCACGCGAACAGCTGGTAGAGCCGCGTCTATGCACGCGGCGTACGAAGAGGAGGACGAGCGCGTGCTCAGCACGCCGGCGAGGAGGAACTACCGTGTCATTGTCGTCTCCGCCCGCGTGAAGGAGGCGCGCATGGTGGCTGTCGCGGCGGAAGCCGGTCGCACGCGCGTCGAGCCCGCAAACCGGATGCGGACGCGGAATCTACCTCCAAGACCTTGAATGCCACGTGGATCCTGCAATCTGAAGGAGCAATTTGGGTCAGTCGACTCGTGTGAGCCGTTTGATGCAACATGAATGGCTAGAAGGGCTTCTTCCACCTTCTGTCATCTTCTTCCTTCGCTCCGTCGAACTTCTTTCACAAATCGACTGACCTAAATTATACTATTAGTACGAAAGTATTAAGTACAGTAGAAACACAAAGATACGAGCAGTAGTACCGACTACAAGAAGAACAGTAGTAAGACATAGTACTAGTACTACTGTACGTACTAAAGAGTTCAAATAACAAGAAAGAACATAAACATAGTTCTGCTGGGGCCTCAGCACAACACACCCTTAAAAATAAACTAAGCAACTAGTCTGCTTGACACTGCAGTAGAACCAGCATGAGCGACGGCACTGCCACCTACTCGGAGTCCGAGTCCACGTCCTCGACTTCGTCCTCGTCCCTCTTCCTCTTCCTCTTCGCCGACACTTCTTTGCTTGAACCGGACACTGGGCTCTGCTTCTTCATCCAAACCTTGTCTCTCCCTATTAATTTATAATAATATAATAAAGCACGGATTGAAAAAAATCTCCATGAACCGTCGTGGCGTTTTTGCAAAAAAGACCCTGCTTCTGTGGATAATCAACCCGCACTACACAAGCTTTCATGTGTTATTAAGTCGGAAAAAAAGGATTGCAGAGGCCTGTCTCTCCGTACGGGGACGCGAGACGCCCCGACGGCAGGGTTCCCTTCGCCGCCGCGCAGCCGCTTCCGGCAGCCCTCGCCACCATCTTCCGTCCCTAATCGCCGTTGTAGTCCTTCCCCGCCGGTAAATAGCCTTGACGGAGCCCTAGCCACCGGCTCCCTGGAGCACGGCGCCCGCCGATATACACGATGGAGCGCCGGTGGACGTCCTGATCGTGGGCGAGGACCCCGCCGAGGCGACTAACCTCGCCTCGCGTGACTCCCCAGCATCTCTGCAATCGCCTCGCGCGGCTCCCCCAGCATCTCTGCCATCGCTTCGCGATGCCGTGCGCAAGGACCAAGGATACCACCGGCTCTCCTTGATATCTCTGTATCCACTCCCCCGAGGTGCGAGGACTTCGCCGGCGTCAAGGCCACTGCCGGGCGGGACGTGCAGGCTCCCGAGGGGCGCGGCGCTCCTCTCCTGGTGTGGCGCACAAGGGAAGGAGGAGGGAATCGAGCTGCCGGCACACCACCCGCCGTTCGCCCCTGGTCCAGACTCCAGACTTTGTCGGAACTCGATCTGTCGGTTCTGCACTTAGGTATTCACTGAAGCAAACCTTGCAATTTCCTGATATATCTTCATGGTTGTTGAAGCCAAGCTCGCATCTCATGATACTCATCTGCTTTTTAATTGCGCCCTATCCCAACCTGAAAATTCCTATTTATATGACTAATGAAACTTGTGTCAAGACTCAAGACTAAGTATGTACGAACAATTTTGCAAAATTTACTTTCTGTAACTGATGGTCTGAAGTAGTGTCTTATACGTGGTTAGATAATGCAGTGGGGAATTTTTCTCATGTACAACCTATATATCAGAAAATGTTGCGCTTGAATGATCTGTGCCAGTTATTAGTGTTTGTGGTCATGTGTTTCCTGTAGATCAAATATCTATTTGTAATTTTGGATCAGTATACGAGCTTTGAAATTCATAATTGCATTTACTGTTTTTCTTTTTGGAGCAGAAAGAAGTAGTTAGTGTTAAACATATGGTAGACCGAGCTACTTACCAATGGCAATTTGTCTGGAGATATCTGACGTTTTCTGTACACTTCTGTGGTTGAAAACCTGAAACGATTTGTGTAACTGATAGGTCTGTTGCTTTACTCCTACACTGCTTAATTAACCTGCGATTAATTTCGATATTTGATTTTTGTCAAGCAGATCATCGGAATATAGATTATTGATCAAGCATGAAACGTTGTAAAGGAAAAGAATCTACATTTACATGCTTGATTTGAAGACTTGCTAGCTGGGTGAAGAAGCTTTCTGACAAATATCCAAATAACTCTAATAGGCCCAAGTTGAGCATATGTTAGATGGTCTAGATGACATGGATGGTGCCGAGGATGTTCCTTTTGATGAGCTCATAGGCATGCAAGGCGTAGTATTTCACTTGGTTGGGAATGCAATTACAGTAAGCATCTCTTCTTTGTCTTATTTTAGTTAGACAAATGTGTTTCCTTCAGGTTTAGGTGTATCTGTACAGATATTCAGACTAATATTTTCATGCTATGCAAAATACTAGACCTTGTTTCCTCGTAAGCTATGGTTGAACAGCATTTGTATTGATTATCCTTAGTCTTTACTATGTTCCCTCCAGATAGTTAGCCAGTTAGATACCTTATCTTGGCTTCGTCCTTAACATGATGTTCAGCACTTTTATCTGTCACATATGACATATGTATCTTTATTTCTTTTTCCCTTTATTGGTGTCTCATTTCACTCCCAGAAATGTCATGTTAATAAGTGGCATGAGGGAAATATGTTTTTTTCCTAAAATTTAGAAGCACCTAGGAGTCTTCATGTGTCCAGAAAAATTGTTCTATGTATGTGTGTTTTGTGTGTTATCGTATGCTTGTGCTGCTTGCACATCTAGCCAAAGATCAAGTCAAGATGCTTAGCTCATGTACTTGCTTCTCTATACATTCAGATTCACATTCAGGTTCTTTCAGGAAATTTACCGTACAACCACCCTTTTATTTAGATAAAAAATAGACTGCAAAGTTTCATATTTGCTCCTGTCTATTTTGAACTCGCGGCTCTCAGAGGGCGTCAGTTGACGACTCGCGCAGCGGCAGGGCGGTGGTTCACCGACGACGACGACGGCGCTCCAGCCGCCCATCTTCTCCTCCCCATTCTTCATTTTATAGCCCCCACCTCCACCCAAATGGTTTTCCACCATTGCCCCTCACAACATGCCTCTACCGCCTATGCCCCTATCCCGCCTACTTCTCCAAGGTTGCCCACCCTCCGGGTGCCTGCCCCTTAGTCACCACCCCATGCGCCGCCTCCCACTTATCAGCCACTGTCCCTAGATGACCATTGCACACCACAACTCGCCTCTCTTAGTTAATATACCCCACAGCTCGCCAACTCCCGGGCGTGAAATTAGTGTTACGGAAAAATCAAGAGATATGGAGGAACAGAGATTGCTCATTATAATTCAGTTGCTAAACTGAACCATGTAACTTGATCAGGTTTCGGCATACACATAGCCAAACGTTTGAGTGATAGTTATGCTACACTAGCATCTATATTCAAATTTGACAGAAATAGCAATAAAACCTGATTGTGTGTGCGACCTGCTGACGGCGCTCGGGGTGATGGTGGCTTAACGACGCATCTTCTCCTGTTGCCCCCATGCTCTCTGCCCTTATTTTCTCAACTTATCTCTCTGATTCTTCTTTGGCTACATGCGTAGGTGTTTGAGCTTTGAGGTAGGATAGCAGGAGCGGTGACTAGCATCAAGGAGGAGAAGCAAGAAGCAGCGACAACTAGCAGCGACGACTAGCTAGCTGCTAGCATGCGCCCCTCTCTCTCATGTACATGGATTTGTAATGGGCAAAGTACTTTCTCGGTTCTTTCTTTAGTGTGAACCATCTTTTGCTATTCATGAGCATCCACCCACAACCTGTTTGATGTTATGCGTACAACAGACTGAGACACATTTTAATTTTCTGGTCAAACTCTTACCTCTATTTAGAAAATGAAAATGAAGAAGCATGTGTATCTGATGTCGGATCTGCACCTTAAACAAGTGTACCTGATGTTCCAAGCTTACAATGTGATCTACACTGAAGCCAATCCGAGCCAGGTGAAATAGAAGTTGATAGATTATTCCGGCGACATGGCTTCAATATATATCATTCGGAAATATGCTTGCGCGGCTCTGCCTATATGTTTACAACTTGCAAATGGCCTGATTTTATCAGTTGTTGCTTGATTAAAGATCAACCAGTTTATGTCTGACATTTGTGTTTCTACATTTATGCAGTACCATTCCAGAGCTCAAGGCATCGGGTACGCTTTACACATAGAGTCTCGCTCAGTTTAGTTTCCATGTAGTGTTAAATTCAGATGAGCTATATTCGTTACAAATAGTAAGCTAAAGCAGATTAAAAAAAGATGATAGATTTGCTCAATCCATGTTCAGTTGCTAAACTGACCAAGAGCTGCACTTCAAAGAGCCAACTGTTCAATATAAATCAGCCATAACTTTGTTAGTTTTTCATAACTGTTCAATATCTGATTTTTGTGATCTGGAAAACATTACTGGTTATTTCATAGTAAGATTGTAGAGTTGTTATCCCTCTGTTTTGCTTATCTATTCACTTGCTTATTGTAAATAAATAATTAAATAGTCGGGAGTTGTAATTTCAAGGAAAGAAACAGGAAGCTCTTTGAGGTCTCTGCTATCACACCTGTACGGGCAGTTCATGGGTACATTTGTTGGTGTTCTGTTCGGATCAGTGGAGATTGATCTTTCAGTCACATGCCAATCCATGTCTAGCCTGTTTAGTCACATTGAGCTCTTCCAACTTTTATCAAGCTGTTCCAAGCATCATATTTGAAATAGCTTATGTTTTATAGGTATAGACCTACAAGTTTGTTGCTGAATATGACTATCAATTTGTTAACAGTCTGTACAACATCAACGTACATTTTAGTTACAGATTTGGAAAATTATTGTGATTTATTATTATCATATAACATGTTCTTTTATCTGATGAAAAATAATATAACTCCATGCCTAAACTCACAGTTTGGGAATGCTTCTCTCTGCAATCTGATTTCCTTTATTTAGTTGAAGAGACAATCGATCACCCCCGCTGTACTGTAATTATTTCAAGCTCATGATTACATGAATGTTTCGGCTATATATTTGAGATTTTTATGCAGGAACCCATTTTTTCATATGCGAACTTTGCATACTCTACCCTACCAGGAAATATTTGCATAGGGTTAGTGCATTGTTGTAAATGAGTTCCCATCAAAGAGATTGTCATATTTCTTTTGTATAGAGATTGCCACATTTTATTTTGCATTTTATTCAGTAGTGGCTTAAGCTATCTCCTACAATACCCAGGCGTTTTTGTTCATGGTTAGTACACGGTAGACATATTTACCAACCACCCTCGGACAAAAGGAAAATTGGAATAATTCAAAATCTAAACATTTCTTACAACATGAGGCAACATCCATCGATCAACATCCATTCAAGAAGAGGCTTATATGGTGCCTTAGTCCACAACGCCAGGCAACATTAACCACTTTATAGAGAATCATTGAAAGATCACACGTGAGAGAGAGTCATTGCGAAATGACGCCGAACATAAAGAGAGACAGAGATGTAGAGTGGAGGAAGGAGTAATTCGAAGGTTAAAAAGGTCGACGATGACGCCTAATGTACATGAGTCCTAAAGATATATGATACACACAATTGGCATAGAACCATAGAATGTGCATCCTAAAGATAGAGCATGCATGCCCCGTAGCAATGCACGGGCTCATTTACTATATATGATAGTTCAACATTCAGGCGGACAACACGAGTACGATTGTCAAAGGGCCTAAGAAGGATAAGCGGCAACGCAGGTATGGTGCCATGTTAAAATATAGGACATGGATCTATGCGTCATGATTCATACATATTGGGCTAAAGGCATGTGATTTTTTTTCCGTTGCAACGCACGGGCATTTTTGCTAGTAGATATTTAAACAAAGGTAGGCATCCATTGCTGCGTACAGGATGTGATCTTTATCTAATGTCTTCGACTCCCATGCATGATGAAACTCGTGATGAGGTTTCTTTAGTTTAGTGTACGAAGGATCAATCATGGCTGCTGCCAGGGTCAACATTGAAGGTTGAGAGGAGGACACCAGGCTTGCCTTCTGGAGATCGAAGGGCTGGCCTACAACGAGACCTATCCGACGCAGGATATCCCTATCGTTCTTAAAGCCTACGGTAACGAATTTCACTCTTTTGTCCTTGAGGAAGTTCTTAAAATCCTGGCACTCAACGTCGGCATGGCATATGTGGTAGACCAAGCAAACGTTATGTATGCAAACCTGGATCACGGCGGGCTTCTTCCTCTCTTCGTCCTTTAGATCCTTCTCTCGTCCCAGGACTGTGGTGTACTCAATATCTAGCCCAGCGACCCACTCATTTGTTGAACTGTTGAACATGCGTAGGAAACAAGCAAGCCATGCTTTCACCGTCTCGGATCCACGTGTGTAGATGACGATGAACTGATCGCCGGTGATGGCTCTAACCTGGTACTCAGCGGCGACCATGGAGATTTGGGAGGCCATGGATTTTGGAGGAGGGTTAGGAGAAGTTGAACTGTTGTACCCCGCAAAAAAATTGCGAGCGAACTAATGTGAAAGGACGGGACGACTGGGAGCGAACTATTGTAAGGTAGAAGACGGGGACGAGTAGGGCGTGCGAACGGCGTGGGGTTGCTGGCTTGCCCAGTGGATAAACGGCTGCAAGCCCCCAAAGAGTTCTTGAGAACTATGCGGGACCCACTAGATGTCATGTCTACTAGACCCATATCGTAGGCCTGACGGTATAGCTTCTGCCTGTTCGCACGCCATGCCGGCGATGGATGTAACTTCACTTAATTCCGTCAAACGTCGCGCCTCCCACGACCTTTGCCCCCCTCGCGCGGTTGTGCCCTTTGAGACTTTGACCGGCTATAAATGAGCAATTTTTTTGCCTTTTTTAGACAAGCACTTTTTTGCCTACTCCGCATGCATGATACTCCCTCTAGTCCTTTTTACTCCTGTCAACCGTTTGCAAAGTGTTTGACCAAATTTATACTTTTTTGAACACCACCTTATATTAATTAACCACACACACCAGTACATTCATTCGATACAATATTCACCACACATGGCAGTATGTTATTTACAAGAATACCATCTAATCTATTGTCAAAGCTATACTTGGCGATTAAGTGTGCCACCTTATTGGCCAAACGGCTAATCTTTGACAATTGTGAACGTTGACACATTTTTCTATAAGTCTGGTGAAAGTAGAGGTACATTGACTTCAGACAAAACTTAAATGCACAATGCAGACTAGTTCCTCCGTCCAGGTGCGTGTCATGTCCTATCTTGTCATCACAACAAGGTTAGCTATTAGAGTACCACTACCTCCCTTTTAGTTTAAAGGGCTCGATTCAAAATTTTCACCTACTCTTAGCAAGATAGTAGAGGCGGTGGAATAGTTTTTGAAGTTTGCAAAAGTACTCAACTAGTGCTGTCGTTCTTCACAAAAAAATGTGTTTACCAATGCATGCATGAACACTAGTTACTGTAACCCCCCTCTCTTCATTAATTCTTTGCCACATCAGCATGTTTGCTATTCCCGTGTGCATGATACCAGCTAAGATACCACCATTATGGCCAGCCTTAATCATCGCATGCAATAATTTAGTGCACCTTGAAATATGAACATGTGTGGGGCGTGTATGTTTTTAATGACTTGAGACTATACCTAGCCCGGCATGCAAGATGACTTATTATGCACCGTTCCCCATACCTGCAGGAAGCCCGTTCGTCTCCAAATATTTTCCTCTTCATGTGTGGAAACAATATGCCTGCCAAACTCTCCTTCTCCCTCCAGCGGTCCCACCACTCCACCTTCTGTGAAAAAATCTGCATGCATGCCTCTCCTCCCCCCACGCTCGTCCAATCCGTTGTGACCAGCAATATTTCCACCCCTTCGCTCCCCCGTAATTTACTCCAACAAATATGCCCACGTAGCTGTTACTTAACTGCAGGTGCATTGGGTCACTGACGTATGGGCCCAACAGGGGTCTGGCCCACATGTCAGTGACGCAACTGGAGCTGCAGTTAAGTCAGTGCAGCTCAGTCCATATCTTACGTAGGTGTGCCATGCTTGCTATACATACCGCGCCTCCCACGACATCGCTACCTCCTCCCCCTCACGTTCACGTTCATCGCTATCTCCTCCCCCTCCCTCTCACGTCGATCCTCCAGCGACTCCGGCATGGTGAACGGGTAGCACGTCTCGTACTTGATGTTCTCCCCCAAGGGCCAACAGTGACCGCTGCACGCATCCGTGAGGTGATGCACCATGTCCGCCGGTGAGCCACAAAACGGCATCGGGCACTCATAGCAGTGGACGAAGGGCTCCTTGGAGGCATCGACCAGGCCGTCCATGAAACGGGAGTGGTTGTAGGGGACGTTGCGCCAGTTGAATATATGAGCAAGTTACTACGAGATTTAATTCGAATAGGCACAAAATAAATCATGAATTCTACCACGACTTCGAACAGGAAGGATAGAAACACATACGGTGCAACGGGAGCAGCACCGTTGGCGTTGAGGTTATCGCCCATGTCCAAACACCACGTAGACATGGTCTTTGAGCATGGTTCGTAGTCATTCCACGCTCGGGCATTGAAGTTTGTAACTATTTTAGATTAGAATATACTACTCCTCTGGTGCTAGTAGTAGAGCAGAGTCCTACTCTACTACTCTACTCAAGCAAGTTAGGGCATAGCACGGTAGGGAGTACCAGTACTATGATCACTCAAGCAAGTTGCCTGGCATCGACATGACCCTACGCTGTGGGTATGTGTCTCGTAAGTCAAGCGGCGTGTTGTAGTCATCATCACCTATCCACTTCCCGCAGCACATATTCGCTTCTCCATCTTTGTCCGCACATAATCTCGTCCAATCTTCCATCCCCGCTAAGGCGCCTCCCGCCTCGTCCGAAACCCAAGCACGAACAATGGCAGAACCGAGCAGCGTCCGCCGAAAGAGTGGCTAGAATTCGCTCCCCACGGAGGTAATCAAGTTCATTGTTTCGCGTGTGGACAATCGCAGCACCATGCCGCTCGCTGCGTGCTCGTCGGGGTTGTACCGTTTACTCAAAGCCCTCAGGCCAGAGCTTTTTAAGCCAGCTCCTTGCTTACTGATGCCGCCTGATCTTCAGAAACGGCGTGTCACGCAGCATAACAATCGTAGGGTGGCGAGCATCAACCCCCTTGACTGCGATCCGATCCCTGTCAGCCTCAACTACATTAACGGTATGTACTAGGTCGGCATGAACACGTCTTGGATGGTGCTCGTCGACGGTCGCGGCAGCTGGATGCTCGTGGAGGTCTACACCCGGCGATTGATCCCCCTTCCTTCGATTAACACTGCACTGCTTTGGCACCGCGGCCTAGAATACTCGGAATCTTACAGTAGCCAACATGATACCAAGTTTGATTTTCTCAAGGTTGTAATCTGCCAAGTGCCCACAAGATCTGCGAATTATAAATACTTCATGCTAATTGCGTTCTTTAACTGCGGTCACGCCTATCTGACATGTCACTGTGGTAAGTGGATAAATCTGCACGTCCATCATAGGATCATACATCCTCCATGGTTCTCTGATGCCATTGAACACAAGGGCTTCATTTACGATGTCGACTCCTTCTATGGCTGGACGTATTGCTGGCCTACTCCAGTCATCGCTACAAACGGTTGTTACAACAGTATGTTACTTTCCTATGATATCATGATGGCTTGCTTATATTACTGTCAACATTTGCTGAAAAAATATTCATGCTCATAACATGCTGTTCTTAAGATTGACTAAATCAAGAGCCCTATTTTATTTGACTCCAACTTGATATGATGTTGTAGGCCGCCTGGTGTCCCTACCCTTCCTAATCCCAGAACCTTTCAAAGAAAAGCGGCATGGCAGTTGCAGGTGGTTCCTGGCTCGATCAGACGACGGCGAAAGATTGATGATTGTTCGCACGTACCGGACGTGTTGTTTTGCGGAATACAATCACAGTCACTGCAAGGTCTTTGAGCAGGATCCCAGCTTCTCTAGGCCTTCAGGAATTTTTGACTGGAGGCTGGTAACTAGCCTTGGTACACGCTCTCTGTTTGTCGGACTGAATTATCCGATTAACCAGGAGATAACCGACGGCAAGGATCATGATGGCAGCGCGGTTTCGTTCATCAGGCAAAACTGTGTGTACACAGCGTACCATGTGTCTCTGCATGCACCATACCCTGATATGTGCCGCCACGCTCTGCAGCCCAAAGTAGGAGAGAGGGTCGCAAGTATCAGACTTCGACCTGCTGGCCGAAGTTTCCCCCGTCAGGCACCCATCTGGTTCAAGCCGTCAGCCAATCTCCATAGCTTAATAAATAGTAACGTCTAATTGAGCCAGTTAGTTAGATGCGTACACTTGGTGTAGTAGGATCTTTATTTGGTTTGATGCATACACTTGTTCTTTTTTGGTAGCCCTTTTGTAATGATGGTTGATGTTTGGTTTGGAAGAGAGAGTTGCGTCTTCACTCTTCTGGCCTGCTTACTGCTTCTGTTGCACCCCCAGCCCTGGTTGTTGCTGCTGTTGTTTTCAATGTACAATCAGTAGTATATTTTGTCTATTGGTTGAATAAATGTGTTGTTAGAACGACAAACACAATGTTTTGGAAGTCGTTGCACAGTTCGATCCTTTAGTGCCCCATACCGTACCTAGCGCATATTATTTTTCGTACGGAACACATTTTCCACTTGTTGATAACATGCAACCCACTGATGAAGGCCCAATAGAGAAGCCCATAATTAACTGGAAGGGAGGCTCTCACATGAATCCGGCCCAGGTGCATGGTCATGGTCCCCTAAACATAAATAAGTAAATAAATAAATAAAGCTAAATATGCGTGCACCAGTTCTTTGGGAAAATAGGTAGCCAAGTATTTCTTTTTGAAGAATACCTACCCAAGCTAGGTCTATTTGTTTTCTCCGAATTACTGGGTTGCAAATCTTTCAAGACAAGGAGGGATGCATTCCAGCCTGGCTTAAGAGTATGGTCAATGTCTGTTAAAAGTAATATCAAAAGGGGTTGAAAATTCCAAAAAAATTATAGCAAATGGGATATAAGTTTCTTTTTTGGTTTTTGTTCTTCACTGATATCTTATACGTATTTCATTGGATTTAACATGACATAGTACTAATTTATTTTTAAATTTGTTTTAGTATGGCTATTAATTTTTGGATTAAGAATATTTCGTTCCCCAGCAAAAATTTCCAAATTTTCAAAATTTCCCACATATTTAGTTAATTTTTTGACCCTGGTACTGACCAGAAAATGGCCAGCAATTCTAAAAATGGAAAATGGGCTACAATAAATTCCATATGAATTAGAAAATAAGTAAAAATTATAAAAATAATAGTAAATGGGCTGTACACGCCACAGATTTCGTGGCTGACTTGTTTACGCAAGGCTTTGTCAGTGAACATACGGTTCTAGCAGCAGTGACTGTTGGATGTCCATCCAACGGCCGACGTGCTTCTTCAATCTCTGATCTTCCTGCTCCAGCCACCTAAACTAGCGCCGGCGGGACTGCCTGCTCCCTCCTCTTGTGGCCCGCTGTGATGCCGCGCAGGCTTCCCCGGCCCACCCTACCCCCTCCGCTGGCCTAGCCGCACGCAATCAACTGCCTCCTTATTACGTGAAAAAATGATTCCTCCCACTGTCATCTAGGGCGCACCGGTTGGGAGGCTGACCTGTGGGGCTACTAAGTTGGCACGTACGCATGGCTTGTCAACTTAGTCAACAAAAGATTCTAGCAGCAATAACCGTTGGATTTGAATCGAACGGTCATGTTGCTTCTTCAATCGCTGCTCTTCGTGCACCAGCCGCCCAAACCAGTGCCGGGGAGACCGCCTGCTCCTGCCTCCAGTGGCCGGCTGTGCTGCCGTTGAGGCCTCATCGCCCCCTACTACTCCCACCGCTAGCCAGGCCCCGCGGCGACGGCAGCACTACATCGCAGCCGAACCAGTGAACCCTCGTACTCCTCTCCGCGTGGGCATCCACTGCCGTGTCTTCCCCGACTCCGCGCCCCTTCCTAGGCCTCGCTGTCGTCCACTGCCTTGGTGCTCTCGGCGCGGCGTGGTCAACGACATTCCATTGGAAGAGTACTGTATGTGGAGAGGCTGACAGCTGGGTCCACGGCCATAGCCCAGTTTTTTTGTAATTTGCCAATTAAGTCGCTTTGTCAGACCTGTTGGGCTGCAAATCTTTCAAGACGAGGAGAGCTTTCATTCGGCTGGGCGAGAAAATGGCCCATTAGTAATGAGAAATGTGCTGTACATTTTTAAAACACATCAAACCGGCAATTAGTTTCAAATATCTTTTTTTTCATCTTGATATTTTAAATTACATTAATTTTTATGCGTGGAGAATTTGTTGGATTTTATATTGATATACATTTATTTTTGAAATTAGTTTGAATGTGAGTCGAAATTTCGGGATTAAAAACAGTTCGGACCGCACCGAAATATGCAAAATTTCGTATAAGTTTTTAACCGTGGCCACAATATGGGCTGTAATGCTAACAAAAAGAATATGGGCTCCAAAAAAACTTAATAATTAGCAAATGAGCTGTAAATTATTAGAAATAATGGCAGATGGATTATATGCTATTTTCCACATATTTGAGGCTTTCCTAAAAAAAGGTTGACGCACAAGCAGTGACTGTTGGATGGCCATCCAACGACCGTCGTGCTTCTTCAATCTCTGCTCTTCCTGCTCCAGCCGCTCAAACAAGCGCCGGCGGGACTGCTTGCTCCCTCCTCCCCGCGGCCGGCTCTGCTGCCGCGCAAGCCTCACCGCCCCACCGTACTCCCATCGCTGGCCTAGCCATCCCTCTACTCACCCACACCTGCTGTTATTCTCCGGCGACGGCAGACGAACCAGTAAACCCTCGTACAGTCATACTCCCCTCCGCGTGGGAAACAACTACCGAGTCTTCCCTGCCTCCGTGTTGTTCCCTTCCTAGGCCTCGCCGTCGTCCACTGCCCTGGTGCTCTCGGCGCGGCCTGGTTAACATGGTCAACGACCGACATGCATCTGAAGTGGACTGTACGTGGAGAAGCCGACAGCTGGGTCCACGGCCGCACGCAAGGAAATGCCTCCTTATTACGTGCAAAATAATGATTCCTCCACCTGACATCAAGGACCCACCGAAAGGGCCTCTGTATTTCGCGAAAAAAATGTTACCGCCGCTGACAGCTCAGACCCACCAGCTATATCTTCGCACGCAAGGAAGTGCCTCCTTATTACACAAAAAAAGTGAATACTCCCCCTGTTAGCTGGGACCCAGTATAGTGGCAGGCTGACTTGTGGGCCTACTAAGTTGACGGGGACGGAGGGCTTTGTCAACTTAGTCAATATGCACGATTCTAGCTCTAGTGACCGTACGATGTCCATCCAACGGCCGTAGTGCTTCTTCAACCTCTGGTCTTCTTGCTCCAGCCGCCCAAACCAGCGCCGGTCGTGCCTCGTGCTCCTGCCTCCCGTGGCCGGCTGCGATGCGGCGGAGGCCTCACCGCCCCCTACTACTCCCACCGCTGGCCAGGCCATCCCTCTACTCACCCACACCCCCTGTTATTCTGCGGTGACGGCAGCCTCACACCGCAGCGAACCAGTGAACCCTCGTACTCCTCTACGCGTGGGCATCCACTGCCGCATCTTCCCCGACTCTGCGTCGTCCCCTTCCTAGGCCTCGTCGTCGTCCACCGACCTGGTGCTCTTGACGCGGTGTGGTCAATGTGGTCAAGGAACGGCTTCCATCGGACGTGGACTGTACATGGAGAGGCTGACAGCTAGGTCCACGGCCGCAGAAAGGAAGTGCCTCCTTATTACGTGCAAAATAATTATTCCTCCACCTGACAGCGGGGACCACCGGACGGGCCACCGTATTTCGCGAAAAAAATGTTTCCCCCCTGACTGCTTGGACCCACCAACTACATCTTCGCACGCAAGGAAGTGCCTGACAGTCGGGACCCACCTGGTCGAAGCGTACGTAGCGTTGTCATTCTGGTCGCGAACGTGTACGTACATATATACTGGTGGATGTAGAGGCGCACACATGTCGTAGTAGAGGTGCGCACGTAGCATGTACACATACGTACAACGGCCAGGGTGCAAGAAAGAAAATACGACCACGTATGTGTACATACGGACGGGGTCTGGAACGCCTACTCGCGCATACATACGGCCAGGGCCCATGTACATGGCTGGGTCAGAATAGAGAAACAACGTCGTCGTCATGTTCATGGGGAGGCAACGGAATGCGCCGTGTTCATGGGGAAGCAACGGAATGCGTCGTGTTCATCGGGAGGCAACGGAACGCGTGGGAGCCAACCGGCTGGGTCGGAACGGAATACGTGGTCGTGTTCATCGGGAGGGCTTGGACGGAACATGCGATGGAAACGAGGCCTGGCGTACCGCACAACGGAGGAAACGAACCTCCTACGTTCAGAACGGGGTCCTGTTGATCGGGAGGGGTCTGGCGTACCGCAAAACGGAGGAAACGGACCTCCTACGGTCGAAACAGGGGTCCTGTTGATCGGGACGGTGTGGCGTACCGCAAAACGGATGAAACGGGCCTCCTACGGTTGAAACGGGGGTCCTGTTGATCGGGAGGGGTATGGCGTACCTCAAAACGGACGAAACGGACCTCCTACGGTCGAAACCGGGTCCTGTTCATCGGGAGGGGTGTGGCGTACCGCAAAACGGGACTCCATGGGATACTGTTCATCTCCACCGTCGACCTTCCTAGCCTCCACGGGCTACCGTCGACCTCCTCCAGCCTCCACGGGCTCCTGTTCATCCAGCCTCCACCGCGCGCTACTCCACCGGCTACTGTTCAACCACCCCTCCACGGGCACACCTCCACTGTCTACTGTTCATCCAGCCCTCCACACCACGGGGTCCTGTTCAACCACCCCTCCACGGGCACCCCTCCACCGTCTACTGTTCACCAGCCCTCCACCACACCACGGGGTCCTGTTCATCCAAAGGCAACGCCACCGCTCACTGTTAATCCAACCCCCCCCCCCCCCGCCCCCCCGCGCAACGCTCACTATTCATCCAATCGATCGGCTTCAGTTAGCAGCAGTAGCGAAGGAATCGCTCGATCGGGTTCAGTTAACAGCCATCGATCGATCGCTCGGGTTCAGTAAAGCGTAGCCTACAGTGCAATCGCTCGAGTTCAGTTAGAGCCCAACGCCTCGCTCGGGTTCAGTTAGAGCCAACGCCTCGCATACACGCGCGTACGTGTATGAGAGAAACGCGCATCGCTCGGCCCCGACCTCCCACCGTAACCGGGAACTCCCCGAAATTTTCCTCGCCCTCGCTTCTACCACGGTTTTTTCTGTCATGGACAGCCCAAAGAATGTCATGCAGCTGCGTCTCAGGCCTGCCCAGGACGAAAAGCCCATTTTCTGTCATGATTTTTTGTCATAGAAGTAGGAGCCCACCACATCTATGATGATACCGGGTTTTGTCACAATTATCGTCATAGAAGTGTCATATGTATGACAAAAAAATTCGTTCGGCCCAAAATGTCATGGATGTGTCTTTTTTTGTAGTGGTTGTAGATCAATAGCTCGCGATGTAGCTCCCCGTTTATTTTGATATGTTCCTAGAGAAAAACTAAGTTGAAAGATGTTAGTAGCAATGATGCGGATTGGATCCGTGATCTGAGGATTATCCTCATTGCTGCACAGAAGAATTATGTCCTTGATGCACCGCTAGGTGACAGACCGATTGCAGGAGCAGATGCAGACGTTATGAACTTTTGGCGAGCTTGCTATGATGACTACTTGATAGTTTAGTGCACCATGCTTTCTGGCTTAGAACCGGGACTTCAAAAACATTTTGAATGCCACGGAGCATATAAGATGTTCCAAGAGCTGCAATTTGTATTTCAGACTCATGCCCGAGTCGAGAGGTATGAGACCTCTGACAAAGTTTTTTGCCTACAAGATGGAGGAGAATAGCTCAACAAGTGAGCATGTGCTCAGAATGTCTGAGCACTACAATCACTTGAATCAAGTGGGAGTTAATCTTCCAGATAAGATAGTGATTGACAGAGTTCTCTAGTCACTATCACCAAGTTACTAGAACTTCGTGATGAACTATAATATGCAAGGGATAACGGAAACGATTCCCAAGCTCTTCGTGATGCTGAAATCGACGAAGGTAGAAATCAAGAAAAGCATCAAGTGTTGATGGTTGACAAGACCACTAGTTTCAAGAAAAGGGCAAAGGGAAGAAGGGGAACTTTAAGAAGAATGGCAAGCAAGTTGCTGCTCAAGTGAAGAAGCCCAAGTCTAGACCTAAGCCTGAGACTAAGTGCTTCTACTGCAAAGGGACAGGTCATTGGAAGCAGAACTGCCGCAAGTATTTGGCGGATAAGAAGGATGGCAAAGTGAACAAAGGTATATTTGATATACATGTTATTGATGTGTACTTTACTAGTGTTTATAGCAACCCCTTAGTATTTGATACTAGTTCAGTTGCTAAGATTAGTAACTCGAAATGGGAGTTGTAGAATGAACAGAGACTAGTTAAGGGCGAAGTGACGATGTGTGTTGGAAGTGGTTCCAAGATTGATATGATCATCATCGCACACTCCCTATACTTTTGAGATTAGTGTTGAACGTAAATAAATTTTCTTTGGTTTTTGTGTTAAGCATGAATATGATTTGATCATGATTATTGCAATACGGTTATTCATTTAAAGTTAGAGAATAATTGTTGTTCTGTTTACATGAATAAAACCTTTAATGGTCATACACCCAAGATGAATGGTTTGTTGAATCTCGATCGTAGTGATACACATATTCATAATATTGAAACCAAAAGATGCAAAGTTAATAATAATAGTGCGATTTATTTATGGCACTACTGTTTAGGTCATATTGGTGTAAAGAGCATGAAGAAAATCCATGTAGATTGGCTTTTGGAATCACTTGATTATGAATTAGTTGATGCTTGCGAACCATGCCTCATCGGCAAGATGACTAAGACTCCGTTCTCCGGAACAATGGAGCGAGCAACAGACTTGTTCGAAATAATACATACTGATGTATGCAGTCCAATGAGTGTTGAGGCTCGCGGCAGGTATCGTTATTTTCTGACCTTCACAGATGATTTGAGCAGATATGGGTATATCTACTTGATGAAACATAAGTCTGAAACATTTGAAAAGTTCAAAGAATTTCAGAGTGAAGTGGAAAATCATCATAGCAAGAAAATAAACTTTCTACATCTGATCGCGAAGACAAATATTTGAGTTACGAGTTTGGTCTTCATTTAAAACAATGTGGAATAGTTTCACAAACTCATGCCACCTGGAACACCACAGCATAATGGTGTGTCCGAACGTCGTAATCGTACTTTATTGGATATGGTGCGATCTATGATGTCTCTTACCGATTTACCACTATTGTTTTGGGGTTATGCATTACACACAGCTGCATTCACGTTAAATATGGCACCATCTAAATCCGTTGAGACGACGCCATATGAATTATGGTTTGGTAAGAAACCAAAGTTGTCATTTCTTAAAGTTTGGGGTTGCGATGCTTATGTGAAAAAGTTTCATCCTGATAAGATCAAACCCAAATCGGAGAAATGTGTCTTCATAGGATACCCAAAGGAGATAGTTGGGTACACCTTCTATCACAGATCCGAAAGCAAGACATTCATTGCTAAGAATGGATCCTTTCTAGAGAAGGAGTTTCTCTCGAAAGAAGTGAGTGGGAGGAAAGTAGAACTTGATGAGGTAACTGTACCTGCTCCCTTATTGGAAAGTAGTTCATCACAAAAATCTGTTCCTGTGACTCCTACACCAATTAGTGAGGAAGCTAATGATGTTGATCATGTAACTTCAGATCAAGTTACTACCAAACCTCGTAGGTCAACCAGAGTGAGATCCGCACCAGAGTGGTATGGTAATCCTGTTCTGGATGTCATGTTACTTGACCATGACGAACCTACGAACTATGAGGAAGCGATGATGAGCCCAGATTCCGTGAAATGGCTTGAGGCCATGAAATCTGATATGGGATCCATGTATGAGAACAAAGTATGGACTTTGATTGACTTGCCCAATGATCGGTGAGTCATTAAGAATAAATGGATCTTCAAGAGGAAGACGGACAATGATAGTAGTGTTACTATCTACAAAGCTTGAATTGTCACACAAATATTTTCGACAAGTTCAAGGTGTTGAATACGATGAGATTTTTTCACTCGTATCGATGCTTAAAAGTCTGTCCGAATCATGTTAGCAGTTGCCGCATTTTATGAAATCTGGCAATTGGATGCCAAAACTACATTCCTTAATGGATTTCTTAAAGAAGAGTTGTATATGATGCAACCAGAAGGTTTTGTCGATCCTAAAGGTGCTAACAAAGTGAGCAAGCTCCAGTGATCCATCTATGGACTGGTGCAAGGATCTCGGAGTTGGAATATATGCTTTGATAAAGTGATCAAAGCATATGGTTTTATAAAGACTTGCGGTGAAGCCTGTATTTACAAGAAAGTGAGTGGGAGCACTACAACATTTCTGATAAATATATGTGAATGACATATTGTTGATCAGAAATAATGTAGAATTTTCTGGAAAGCATAAACGAGTGTTTGAAAAGAGTTTTTCAAAGAAAGACCTCGATGAAGCTGCTTACACATTAAGCATCAAGATCTAAAGAGATAGGTCAAGACGCTTGATAAGTTTTTTCAATGAGTACATACCTTGACAAGATTTTGAAATAGTTCAAAATAGAACAGTCAAAGAAGGAGTTCTTGACTGTGTTGCAAGGTGTGAAGTTGAGTAAAGACTCAAAACCCGACCACAGTAGAAAATAGAAAGAGAATGAAAAGTCATTCCCTATGCCTCAGTCATAGGTTCTATAAAGTATGCTACGTTGTTTACCAGTCCTATTGTATACCTTAGCATCATTCTGGCAAGGGAGTACAATAGTGATCTAGGAGTAGATCACTGAACAGCGGCCATAATTATCCTTAGAGGACTAAGGAAATATTTCTCGGTTATGGAGGTGATAAAAGAGTTCGTCGTAAAGAGTTACATCGATGCAAGCTTTTTTACATCGATCTAGATGACTCTAAGTCTCGATCTGGATACATATTGAAAGTGGGAGCAATTAGCTAGAGTAGCTCCGTGCAGAGCATTGTAGACATAGAAATTTGCGAAATACATACGGATCTGAATGTAGCAGACCCGTAGGCTAAACTTCTCTCACAAGCAAAACATGATCACTCTTTGGGTCTTAATCACATAGTGATGCGAACTAGATTATTGACTGTAGTAAACCCTTTGGGTATTAGTCACATGGAGATGTGAACTAATCACATAAAGATGTGAACTAGATTATTGACTCTAGTGCAAGTGGGAGACTAATGGAAATATGCCCTAGAGGCAATAATAAAGTTATTATTTACTCCCTCTGTTCCTAATATTTGTCTTTCTAGAGGTTTCAACAAGTGACTACATTCGGAGCAAAATGAGTGAATATACACTCTAAAATATGTCTATATACATCCGTATGTGGTAACCATTTGAAATCTCTAGAAAGACAAATATTTAGGAACAGAGGGAGTATTTCCTTATATCATGATAAAAGTTTATTATTCATGCTAGAATTGTATTAACCAAAAACTTAGTACATGTGTGAATACATAGACAAACAGAGTGTCACTAGTATGCCTCTACTTGACTAGCTCGTTGAATCAAAGATGGTTAAGTTTCCTAGCCATAGACATGAGTTGTCATTTGATTAACGGGATCACATCATTAGAGCATGATGTGATTGACTTGACCCATTCCGTTAGCTTAGCACGATGATCGTTTAGTTTGTTGCTACCGCTTTCTTCATGACTTATACATGTTCCTCTGACTATGAGATTATGCAACTCCTGAATACCGGAGGAACACTTTGTGTGCTACCAAACGTCGCAACGTAACTAGGTGATTATAAAGGTGCTCTACAGGTGTCTCCGATGGTACTTGTTGAGTTGGCATAGATTGAGATTAGGATTTGTCACTCCGATTGTCGGAGAGGTATCTCTGGGCCCTCTCGGTAATGCACATCACTATAAGCCTTGCAAGCAATGTGACTAATGAGTTAGTTGCGGGATGATGCATTACGTAACGAGTAAAGAGACTTGCCGGTAACGAGATTGAACTAGGTATTGAGATGCCGACGATCGAATCTCGGGCAAGTAACATACCGATGACAAAGGGAACAACATATACCATTATGCGGTTTGACCGATAAAGATCCTCATAGAATATGTAGGAGCCAATATGAGCATCTAGGTTCCACTATTGGTTATTGACTGGAGATGAGTCTCGGTCATGTCTACATAGTTCTCGAACCCGTAGGGTCTGCACGCTTAACATTTGGTGACGATCGGTATTATGAGTTTATGTGTTTTGATGTACCGAAGGTTGTTTGGAGTCCCGGATGAGATCAGGGACATGACGAGGAGTCTCAAAATGTTCGAGACGTAAAGATCGATATATTGGAAGGCTATATTCATACATCAGAAAGGTTCATGACTCCCCAGGGCGCGCCATAGTAGAGGGCCGGCCCTCCCCCTCCTCCACTCCTTTATATATGGGGGAGGGGGCACCCCATGGACACACAAGTTGATCATTGTTCCCTTAGCCGTGTGTGGTGCCCCCCTCCACCATAATCCACCTCGGTCATATCGTAGCGGTGCTTAGACAAAGCCCTATTCCGGTAGCTTCATCATCACTGTCATCACGCCGTCGTGCTGACAAAGCTCTCCCTCGAAGCTCTACTGGATCGTGAGTTTGTGGGACGTCATCGAGCTGAACGTGTGATGAACTCGGAGGTGCTGTGCATTTGATACTTGGATCGGTCGGATCGTGAAGACGTACGACTACATCAACCGCGTTGTGCTAACGCTTCCGCTTTCGGTCTTTGAGGGTATGTGGACGACACTCTTCCCTCTCATTGCTATGCATCACCATGATCTTGCGTGTGTGTAGGAATTTTTTTGAAATTACTGCGTTCCCCTACAGAATGGGCCTCTGTTGGGCCGTGCCACATGTCAACATATCATTGGCGCATTTTGTCCAATGAGTGGATGACATCTGTCCCAACGGTGAGCCGATACATGTTTCCTCCAGCCAATGATAATTTTACACGTGGAAAATCCCCATTGGTTCGGGTTGTTAATGGATTATCGGATCCAAACCGGAACCTGATATCTTAACGGTGACCCATTACAGTGGATGCCACATGCCGGTCACCCTTGACGAAAGCACTTCTATGACGCACGATTTATCATCATGGAAGTGGACACTTCCGTGATGATAATTTTGGTAATGTCATGGAACATTTCTACGACAGCACAGGTATGACAATCTTGATTCTGTCATAAAATTGTCATGGATGTACATGCATGACAGAAAACGTGACCTACTGTGACAAACACATATCATCACGGAAGTGTATTTTTTTGTAGTGTGACCATAGAAGGTTTTGTTCATGTAAATAGAATAATAATTATTCTTTGACTTAAATGAATAACTGTATTGCAATAAACATGATGAAATCACATTCATGCTCAACGCAAACACCAAATAACATTTATTTAGGTTCAACACTAATCCCGAAGGTAGAGGGAGTGTGCTATGGTGGTCGTATCAACCTTGGAATCACTTCCAACACACATCGTCACCTCGCCTTTAACTAGTCTCTATTTATTCTGCAACTCCTGTTTCGAGTTACTAATCTTAGCAACTGAACCAATATCAAATACCTAGGGACTACTATTAATAGTAGTAAGGTACACATCAATAACATGTATATCAAATATACCTTTGTTCACTATTCCATCCTTCTTATGCTCCAAGTATTTGGGGTTGTTCCGTTTCCAGTGACCATTTCCTTTGCAGTAGAGGCACTCAGCTTCAGGCTTGGGTCCAACTTTGGGCTTCTTCATGGAGCCGCAACTTGCTTGCCATTCTTCTTGAAGTTCCCTCTCTTTCTCTTGCCCTTTTTCTTGAAAATAGTGGTCTTATTAACCATCAACACTTGATGCTCTTTCTTGATTTCTACCATCGCTGATTTTAGCATCGCGAAGAGCTCGGGAATCATTTTCGTCATCCCTTGCATATTATAGTTCATCACGAAGTTCTAGTAGCTTGGTGATAGTGACTAGAGAACTTTGTCAATCACTATCTTATCTGGAATATTAACTCCCACTTGATTCAAGCGATTGTAGTACCCAGACATTCTGAGCACATGCTCACTGGTTGAGCTATTCTCCTCCATCTTGTAGGCAAAGTACTTGTCAGAGGTCTCATACCTCCCGACACAGGCATGAGTCTGAAATACCAATTTCAGCTCTTGGAACATCTCATATGCTCTGTGGCGTTCAAAACATTTTTGAAGTCCCAGTTCTAAGCTATAAATCATGGCACACTAAACTATTAAGTAGTCGTCATATCAAGCTTGCCAAACGTTCATAACGTCCGTGTCTGCTCCTGCAATAGGTCTGTCACCTAGCGGTGCATCAAGGACATAATTCTTCTGTGCAGCAATGAGGATAATCCTGAGATCATGGACCCAGTCCGCATCATTGCTACTATCATCTTTCAACTTATTTTTCTCTGGGAACATATCAAAAATAGGGGAGCTATTTTGCGAGCTATTGATCTACAACATATATATATGCAAAAACTATAAGACTAAGTACATGATAAATTTAAGTTCAACTAATCAAATTACTAATGAACTCCCACTTAAATTAACATCCCTCAAGTTATTTAAGTGATACATGATCCAAATCAACTAACCCATGTCTAATCGTCATGTGAGATGGGGTAGTCATCAACGGTGAACATCTCTATGTTGATCATATCTACTATACGTCTCATGTTCGACCTTTCGGTCTCCAGTGTTCCGAGACCATGTCTGTACATGCTAGGCTCGTCAAGTTTAACCCAAGTATTCTGCATGTGCAAAACTGTCTTACACCCGTTGTATGTGAATGTAGAGTCTATCACACCTGATCATCACATGGTGTATCGAAACGACAAACTGTAGCAACAGTGCATACTCAGGGAGAACACTTTTATCTTGAAATTAAGTGAAGGGATCATCTTATAATACTACCGCCGTTCTAAGCAAAATGAGATGCATAAAAGATAAACATCACATGCAATCAAAATATGTGACATGATATGGCCATCATCTTGTGCTTTTGATCTCCATCTCCAAAGCATTGTCATGATCTCCATCATCACAGGCTTGACACCTTGATCTCCATCGTAGCATCGTTGTGTCGAGGTCGTCGTGCCAACTATTGCCTCTGTAACTATCGCTAACGCATAGTGATAAAGTAAGCAATTACACGGCGCTTGCACTTCATACAATAAAGAGACAACCCTAAGGCTCCTGCCGATTGTCGATATTACAAAACATGATCATCTCGTACACCAACATATATCACATCATATCTTGACCATATCACATCACAACATGCCCTGCAAAAATAAGTTAGACGTCCTCTACTTTGTTGTTGCAAGTTTTACATGGCTGCTACGGGCTTCTAGCAAGAACCGTTCTTAGCTACGCATAAAACCACAATGGTGATTCAACTAGTTTGTTGTTTTAACCTTCTTCAAGGACCGACCGCAATCAAATTCGATTCAACTAAAGTAGGAGAAACAGACACCCGCCAGCCACCTTTATGCAAAACTACTTGCATGTCAGTCGGTGGAACCGGTCTCATGTGCGTGGACATGTAAGGTTGGTCTGGGCCGCTTCATCCCACAATACCGCTGAATCAAAATAAGATGTTGGTGGTAAGCAATATGACTATCACCGCCCACAACTCTTTGTCTTCTACTCGTGCATATCATCTACGCATAGACCTGGCTCATGATGCCATTGTTGGGAAACGTTGCATGGAAAACAAAAAAAATTATACGCACACACAAGATCTATCCATGGAGATGCATAGCACGAGAGAGGGAGAGTGTGTCTACGTACCCTCGTAGACACTAAGCAGAAGCGTTTCACAACACGGTTGATGTAGTCGAACTTCTTCGCGCTCCAACCGATCAAGTACCGAACACCTCCGCGTTCTACACACATTCAGCCCGGTGACGTCCTCTGCCTTCTTGATCCAGCAAGATGGCGAGGTAGTGGATGATTTCCGACATCATGACAGTGTGGTGATGGTGATGGTGAAGTGATCTCTGCAGGGCTTCGCCTAAGCACTACGAAAATATGACCGGCATGTAAACGGTGGAGGGGGGCGCCGCACACGGCTAAGCAATTGATCTGTTGTGTGCTAGGCGCCCCCTTCCTACATATATATAGGTGGGAGGGAGGGAGGAGCACCAAAGGAGGCGACCAAGTAGGAGGAGTCCTACTTGGGGTCCCTCCCAACCCGCGCCCCTTTCCTTATTTGGAGTGCGGGGACAGGCAGAGGAGAGTGGCGCCCCCCTTCTCCTTTCTCCCATGAGAGGGAAAGGCAGGAGGGGCTAGCCCTCCCCCTTTTCCTTCCCTAGGGCTGGCCAAACAAGGGAGGGGGCGCACCAGCCCCCTTGTGGGCTGTTTTGTCCCCTCCTTTGGCCCATAAGGCCCATAACTTGCCAGGGGGTGCCCGGAACCCCTTCCGGTGACCCGATTCCTTCTCGGTATGTCCCGAAACACTTCCGGTGTCCAAATATCATCGTCCTATATATCAATCTTTACCTCTCGACCATTTAGAGACTCCTCTTCATGTTTGTGATCTCTTCCGGGACTCCGAACAATATTCAGTCACCAAATCACATAACTCATATAACAATATACCGTCAACAAACGTTAAGCGTGTGGACCCTACGGGTTCGAGAACTATGTAGACTTGACCGAGACACCTCTCCGGTCAATAACCAATAACGGAACCTGGATGCCCATATTGGCTTCTACATATTCTACTAAGATCTTTATTGGTCAAACCATTATGTCAACATACGTAATTCCCTTTGTCCATCGGTGTGTTACTTGCCCGAGATTCGATCGTCGTTATCTCTATACCTAATTCAATCTTGTTACTGACAAGTCCCTTTACTTGTTCCATAATACATCACCTCGTGACTAACTTCTTAGTCGTTTGCTTGCAAGCTTATGATGTGTATTACCGAGAGGGCCTAGAGATACGTACCTCTCCGATACTCGGAGTGACAAATCCTAATCTCAAACTATGCCAACTCAACAAACACCTTCGGAGATACCTGTAGAGAATCTTTATGATCACCCAGTTATGTTGTGACGTTTGATAGAACACAAGGTATTCCTCCGGTATCCAGGAGTTGCGTAATCTCATAGTCAAAGGTATATGTATTTGACATGAAGAAAGCAATATCAATAAAACTGAACGATCATTATGCTAAGCTAACGGATGGGTCTTCTCCATCACATCATTCTCCTAATGATGTGATCCTATTATCAAATGACAAGACATATCCATGGTTAGGAAACTTTAACCATCTTTGATCAACGAGCTAGTCTAGTAGAGGCATACTAGGAACACGATATTTGTTTATGTATTCACACATGTATTTACGTTTCCGATCAATACAATTCTAGAATGAATAATAAACCTTTATCATGAATAAGGAAATATAAAATAACAACTTTATTATTGCCTCTAGGGCATATTTCCTTCAACATCGACCGCTATCCAGCATGCATCTAGAGTATTAAGTTCATAAGAACAGAGTAACGCTTTAAGTAAGATGACATGATGTAGAGGGATAAACTCAAGCAATATGATATAAACCCCACATTTTTATCCTCGATGGCAACAACACAATACGTGCCTCGCTACCCCTTCTGTCACTGGGTGAGGACACTGCAAGATTGAACCCAAAACTAAGCACCTCTCCCATTGCAAGAAAAACCAATCTAGTTGGCCAAACCAAACCTATAGTTCGAAGAGAAATACAAATGTATATTAATCATGCATAAAAGAGTTCAAAGAAGACTCAAATAATATTCATAGATAAACTGATCATAAACCACAATTCATCGGATCTCGACAAACACATCGGAAAAAGGTATTACATCGGATAGATCTCCAAGAACATCGAGGAGAACATTGTATTGAAGATCAAAGGGAGAGAAGATGCCATCTAGCTACTAGCTATGGACCCTTAGGTCTATTGTAAACTACTCACGCTTCATCGGAAGGGTAGCAAGGTTGATGTAGAGGCCCTCCGTGATCGAATCCCCCCCCCCCCGACAGGATGCCGGAAAAGGCCCCAAGATGGGATCTCACAGGAACAGAGCCTTGCAGCGGCGGAAAAGTATTTTCGTGGATGCCTCTGGCCTAGGGGGAATTTTTGAGGATTTATCACTACAAAAAAAGACACATCCGTGACATTTTGGGCCAAACAAAAAAAATTATGTCATACATATGACACTTCTATGACGATAATTGTGACAAAACCCGGTATCATCATAGATGTGGTGGGCTCCTACTTCTATGACAAAAAATCATGACAGAAAATGGGCTTTTCGTCCTGGGTGGGCCGGAGATGCAGCTGCATGACATTCTTTGGGCCGTCCATGACGGAAAAAAACCGTGGTAGAAGCGAGGGGGAGGAAAATTTCGGGGAGTTCCCGGTTACGGTGGGAGGTCGGGGGCTGAGCGATGCGTGTTTCTCTCATACACGTACGCACGTGTGCGCAAGGCGTTGGCTCTAACTGAACCCGAGCGAGGCGTTGGGCTCTAACTGAACCCGAGCGATTGCACTGTAGGCTACGCGTTACTGAACCCGAGCGATCGATCGATGGCTGTTAACTGAACCCGATCGAGCGATTCCTTCGCTACTGCTGCTAACTGAAGCCGATCGATGCTACCTCTGGATGAACAGTGAGCGTTGCAGGGGGGGTTGGATGAACAGTTCCCGGTGGGGGTGGATGAACATGACCCCGTGGTGTTGCTTCTGGACGAACAAGACCCCGATCGATCGAGCCGGTTGGGGTTGGATGAACAGGACCCCGTGGAGGGCTGGATGAACAGGACCACCCCGTGGAGGACAGGATGAACAGTAGACGGTGGAGGGCAGGATGAACGGTAGCCCATGGAGGGGTGGTTGAACAGGAGCCCGTGGAGAGGGCTGGTTGAACAGTAGCCGGTGGAGTAGCGCGCGGTGGAGGCTGGATGAACAGGAGCCCGTGGATGAACAGTCGCAGGTGGAGGCTGGAGGAGGTCGACGGTGGATGAACAGTAGCTCGTGGAGGCTGGAGGGGGTCGACAGTGGAGATGAACAGTATCCCGTGGAGTCCCGTTTTGCGGTACGCCACACCCCTCCTGATGAACGGGACCCCCATTTCGACCGTAGCGCTCCAACACAAGTCCGTTTCCTCTATTTTGCGGTACGCCACACCCCTCCCGATCAACAGGACCCCCGTTTCGACCATAGGAGGTCCGTTTCCTCCGTTTTGCGGTACGCCAGACCCCTCCCGATGAACAGGATCCTGTTTCGAATGTGGCCAGTTGAACACAAGGCCGTTTCCTCTGTTCTGTGGTACGCCAGGCCTCGTTTCCATCGCCTGTTCCATCCAAGCCCTCCCGATGAACACGACGCATTCCGTTGCCTCCCCATGAACATGACGCATTCCGTTGCCTCCCCATGAACACGACGCATTCCATTGCCTCCCGATGAACACGACGACGACGTTGTTTCTCTGTTCCGACCCAGCCAGGTACTCGAGCCCTGGCCGTACGTATGCGCGAGTAGGCGTTCGAGACCCTGCCCGTATGTACACATACGTGGTCGTATTTTCTTTCTTGCACCCTGGCCGCTCTACGTACGTGTACATGCTACGTGCGTGCCTCTACTACGACACGTGCGCGCCTCTACTACGACACGTGCGCGCCTCTACATCGACCAGTATGTACGTACACGTTCGCGACCAGAATGACAACGCTACATATGCTTCGACCAGGTGGGTCCCGACTGTCAGGCACTTCCTTGCCTGCGAAGATGTAGCTGGTCGGTCCCAACAGTCAAGGGGCAAATTGTTTTGTTTTTTTTTTGCCCGGACGCACTTCCTTGCGTGCGAAGATGTAGCTGGTGGGTCCCAGCAGTCGGGGGCCTGGTGGGTCCCAGCAGTCAGGGGGCGAATCGTTTTTTTCCGGACGCACTTCCTTGCGTGCGAAGATGTAGCTCGTGGGTCCCAGCAGTCAGGGGGCGAATCATTTTTTTTGTGAAATATGGTGGCCCGTCCGGTGGGTCCCCGCTGTCAGGTGGAGGAATAATATTTTGCGCGTAATAAGGAGGCACTTCCTTGCGGCTGCCGTGGACCCAGCTGTCAGCCTTTCCACGTACAACACTCTTTCGATGGAAGTCGGTCGTTGACCACGTTGACCATGCCGTGCCGAGAGCACCAGGGCGGTGGTCTGGACGATGGCGAGGCCTAGGAAGGGGATGACGTGGAGCCGGGGAAGACGCAGCAGTGGAAGCCCATGCGGAGAGGAGTACGAGGGTTCACTGGTTCGGCTGCGGTGTGAGGCTGCCGTCACCGCAGAATAACAGGGGGTGTGGGTGAGTAGAGGGATGGCCTGGCTAGCGGTGGGAGTAGTACGGGGCGGTGAGGCCTCCGCGGCATCACAGCCGGCCACGGGAGGCAGGAGCACGCGACACGACCGGCGCTGCTTTGGACGGCTGGAGCAAGAAGACCAGAGGTTGAAGAAGCACTACGGCCGTTGGATGGACATCGTACGATCACTGCAGCTAGAATCATTTATATTGACTAAGTTGACGAAGCCCTTGGTACGCGTTAACTTAGTAGGCCCACAGCTCAGATTTGGCAGAGAACATATAGCCCATTTGCGATTTGTAAGAATGTACAGCCCATTTTTTAATTCTAATGGAATTTACTACAGCCCATTTACAGTTTGTTAAAAGTACAGCCCAACTTCTAGCTAGGACAACGATTAATAATTTCAAACAACCGCTCAAAACAGAATTCAAAAAAATCCCACATTTTGATGGGATCCGAAATATTTGTATTCGAAATTTCTAGTCAGGTTAAATATAATTTCAAAATAAAGTTGTATTACGTTAAAATCCAACGAAATATTGCACGCGCAACAAGTAATGAAATTAAAATTTTCAAATTCCAAAAATAATATATTTTTCAAACTAATTACATGTTTGGTGCATAGTAACTGTCTAGTTATTATAATTACATCCCATTTATTATTTCTTAAAGTCCATTTTCTTGTTAAGCCTAATGCATACCTCCTAGGAAAGTTTGCAGCCCAGCGGGGCGGAGAATAACAAGTTGATCCCGGATATTGTGTACAACTGTCGGCCCAGTTGCATTGCTGATGTTGAAAAAAAGCTATTTTTTATACACACATTAAAAAATGTATAGATAAGGAACACTTTTTATACACACATTTAACAATTTTTAAATACTAGATTAACACTTTTTAAAACATATTTTTTAGTCAACAGTGGGCCCACAACGAGCGGAGGAGGTCACAATACACATATTTTTTAAATACATGATTAACACTTTTGCAAAAACTATTAGCCCACAGCGAGCCAATTAGCTCCAGTCGGCCCACGGTGGGCCGACAGGGGCCAGTCGGCCAGCTGTAGGCCGACTGGAATCCAATCGGCCTGCTGTGGGCCGACTAGGCCCAGTCGGCCTGCAGCGGCAGACGGTGTATTATTTTTGAAAATTTTTTACCCAGCATAATATTTATGAAAATTAGTAAAAAAATGTATTATTTAAGAAAAAATAGCGGAAAAAGGCCTGTGTAGTACAGTACAACCTAACACGGTTACTCAGCCCACATTCAGCAACGCCGGAAAGGCCCAAACAAGGCTTCTGTACAACTTTTTGAAGTCACTGAGCTCAATTAATAACTTAAGAAAAAAGTTAGATTACAGTGGAACCTAATTAAAAGTTGTCACGAGCAAATAAATAATTCAACGGGTCCCACTTGTGCATGTGCGTGTGTGTGTGAGAGAGAGAGAGACCCATCGGCCGATGCTCGTAAATACATCTTTCAGCCATATGCATTGCTGATGCTCAGTAAAAACTTATATAGTTGACACAATCATATAGAACATCATAGCACACTGAACTTGCATACAAAAATTTCACGCAGGCAGCACAATCAGGATGGAAGCAGTGGATCGCTACGGGAAGGGCTGTGTTGAAACCAACGAAGTCGTACATAACGGTTCATCGTCTTTATCAATGACGGGGAAATATCTTGAATGTTGTCCAAAGAAAACAGACAGACAACACAATAAGTTCTCCTAGCACATTAAGTTGACGTACAGCCCTTTCTAAAAAAAGTTTAGGTACAAAATTAGAACATGTCACAATCAAATGTACAGGCATATCAGTGCTTCACACCCATAGCTCGGATTTAACTAGTATCTGACAAGATTCAGTTGTTACCTCAAACTAGAGCACATCCAGGCAGCCAGCCCTGCCTCTTCTCCCAAAGAAGCAGTGGCCTCCGCCGCGCGATGGAGTAGGCCATGTGCCATCCATCGTTCCGAGCAACACGGGGAAAGTCTGACGTTGACTCCTGTAATGGGCATCGTCGACGGACCCTGGCACCAGCGGCGGCGGCAGGACTTCGATTGATGGATTGACCACTTCTTCGACATGCACGAACACTCGATACAGGTACATCCCTAACGTGGTTCACGGCGGCCTTGGTGGCGACGAATAGTACAACCCCGGTTCCTGCACCGGTATCTCAACACTAATCACCTTCGGTATGGTGGACGGCTTCTTCATCCATGCCATAACCGTCAGAGCCCAGCTGTCTGGAGGAACAAACATACTTACGAGCTCACCTCCAAGGTCGTTGATAAGCTCGTTCATGGACTCGTTGTTCCAAGCACGTCGAGGCATGCCGTGGAAGGTAAGCTTTGTTAAAAACCCAAACTCAGAGGGCACCGAGCCCCATCCTGGGTGCCACCGATCAAAGCTCACCAACGCACCATCGCAGAACAAGCGCCAGGAAGATTCGAACACACGACTGCAGTCGAAAGTTATTCAGAACCTGACGAAGAAATCAGCCGGTGGCGGACAGACTTCGACGAGCAAGTCACTTATTTGGATGCGGTGCGCAATGCCAAGAGCTTTGACAAGGTCATTCGACAAGATAGGAGACCGGTCGCCGTTGATGGTTACTATCAGCACTTTGCCGGCAAACTGGTCGTCAAGCGCCGCCATGCCACTGTTGAGCGACAACACGCAGCGACCGAAGGCAGGACGGACCTCAGGATCTCCGGCTTAGAGATCCGCGTTGACCGGCGACATGATAGTGCGCTTGAGTACAGGGAGTACAGGAGGGGGATTTGGGGGAACTGGAGTGGGAATCGAGATTCCAGAGGCGGGGGAGGGGCGGGAGACTGCGGATGAAAAGGTAGCATGAATTTCGAGCACGCGCCAATATGCTCTCGGCGCGCAAGCGCACGAAAACACCGGTGGCGCCCACATGTCAGCCTAAGAGTCCTTATTCATTCTTTTTTGGAGAGCCTGGCCTTTTTTCAGGATCTTTTGAGAGCCCAGCTTTAGAGTCATAATTGACCTGTTTGGCATTGCGTTACTACTCGGCCCATATTCAACGACACCTCATTGGCCCAAACAAGTGTACATCATCGAAAAGACACTGAGCTCAAATTATATAACTTGAAAAAAGGAGATATACACTGAACACTGGAGAATGGTGATGCCATCATTTAGCCCACCAGTAGTTCGAGATAATAAACAGTTCGAAACAACGATATATACAACATTCAAACACTGACTAGTGACTACTACTGACATAAACAGCAAGACATGATAGTTCATAAGAAGTCTTGCTACACCACCAAAACGCACCCATCTGCAGCGCTCAGACTCTCGTGATCCAGACGAGAATGACATTCTAAACAGAAGCAACTATTACTTCCTCCGTTCGGAATTACTTGCCTCGAAAATGGATGTATCTACAACTAAAATACATCTAGATACATCCATTTCTGCGACAAGTAATTACGAATGGAGGGAGTACATAGTAAGAGTGACATAGACGAGGATGACCAAATGACAAGGAATATGCATAACAAAAGAAAGAACTACCCATCCAGAACCAGCAGCAAAGACAACAAAGTCATTCGAAGAGATGATCCAACACCATCATAATTTGCAG